>NW_024870728.1:2135000-2460000 GCF_019054845.1 Dipodomys spectabilis
CGCTTGCCTTGCACGCATGAGACCCTGGGTTCGATTCCTCAGCACCACGTAAGAAAAAAGAAAAAAGCCAGAAGTGGAACTGTGGCTCAAGTGGTAGAGCGCTAGCCTTGAGCTGAAGAGCTGAGGAACAGTGCCCAGGCCCAGAGTTCAGGCCCCATGACCGAAACCCCCCCCCCCCCCCAAAAAAAAAAGATAGTCATAAGTTAGTTCTGCGTGTAATACTAGCTACTCAGGAGGCTGAGATTTGAGGAATCTGGTTTGAAGCCAGCCTGGGCAGACATATCTGAAACCTTTTTTTTTCTTTCTTTCTTTCTTTGGTGCTGGTCCTAGGGCTTGAACTCAGGGACTGGGCACTGTCCCTGAGCTTTTTTTTTGCTCAAGGCTAGTGCTCTACCACTTGAGCCACAGTGTCACTTCCAGCTTTTTGGTGGTTTGCATAATCTTTGGCTAATGTCTAGCATTTCCTTACTTTCTCCCTTGTGCACATGGCCTCACTCCTCAGTAGCACAAGCAATGCCGAGGACACTGTCACCAACAGAAGGCACAGGTGTGTTTTTCTTTTTGCCCATCCTGGGACTTGAACTCTGGGCCTGGGCACTGACCCTGGGCTCCTTTTGCTCAAAGTTCACACTCACATTGTACCACTTGAGCCACAGCACCACTTCCAGCCTTTTCTGTAATTAATTGGAGATAAGAGTCTCATGGACTTTCCTGCCTAGGCTGTCTTGAACCATGATCCTCAGATGTCAGCCGCTTGTATGGCTAGGATTAAAGGCATGAGCCACTGGTACACAGTGATACTGGTGTTTTCTTTTTCTTTTTGCCAGTCCTGGGGCTTGAACTCAGGGCCTAGGCACTGTGTCCCTGAGCTTCTTTTGTGCAAGGCTAACATTCTACCACTTGAGCCACAGTACTACTTATGGCCTTTTCTGTTCGTGTGGTACTACTGAGGAATGGAACCCTAGGGCTTCATGCATGCTTGACAAGCACTCTACCACTGAGCCACATTCCCAGCCTGATACTGGTGTTTTCTCATTCCATGTATCATTAAAGACATTCAGAATATTGTACATGCCAATCATTACTGAAATCGGAGGCAGTTATCAGGCCTACCAAATCCGACTAAAGCATTTCTAAAGAATTACTTGGCTTAGCTGGGCACGGTGGCTTATGCCTGGAATCCTGCCTACTCAGGAGGCTGAGATCTGAGGATTGTGATTCAGTCAGCCTGGGTAGGAAAGTCTGTGAGACTCTTATCTCCAATAAACCACCAGAAAACCGAAAGTGGTCCTGTAGAAGTCTTTTTACTCCCAACAAAATAAAGGAATTGGAATTAAACATCTGGGAATCACTCCATGGGTAATTTTGTATTTCAAAGGGAGTTTTTCAGCAGAGGGTATGATGCTCACCCATAATCCCTGCCCTCTTGAGAGTTCTTGGTCTGTGGGCTGCTATGTTTGGAGCTCCAGTCTCTCGAGTGGAGAGGCTTTGTAAAGTTGGGCCATTTTACCCTAGAAAATAAACACATTTTGGGCAGATGGAGGTTGATATTTGAGTCCAGGGCTTTATTTGACATCCTGCATTGGGGTGCCATCATGATTCAGCCATTTTCGGGTTCGATCATGGGGCCTGAACTCTGGGCCTGGGCGCTGTCCCTCAGCTCTTCAGCTCAAGGCTAGTGCTCTACCACTTGAGCCACAGTGCCACTTCCAGCTTTTTCCTTTTTGCTTATGTGGTGCTGAGGAATCGAACCCAGAGCCTCATGCATGCAAGGCAAGCGCTCTACCACTGAGCCACCTTCCCAGCCCCTGATTCAGCCATTTTCACAGATTAGCCTGATCTTCCTCATCAATCTTGGGCTCATTATGTTTAAAAATGGCATTTTCATAATAGTATGAGATCTCCTGCAGCCAGCCAGTCCAGCCCCAGGGTCCCTCGGCAGTCAGCAGTGGTCAGGCCCTGGCCAGGGACACCTCAGGAAGATGCTAAAGGGGCAGCAGGAGATTGGAACTCTCCAGAGCTGGATCAGGGGAGTGAAGACCGGTGGGTCTCCTCTACACTGAGCACTAAGCAACCCCAGCACCATGCTCTTAAATAAGCTCTGGGCTGGAAGAGTGCTGGCTGTCTCCTAACAGTGTTCATATCTGCCGGGCCTTTAACATACACCATTTTGTCTTTTTTTTTGGTGCCAGTACTGGGGCTTGAACCCAAGGCCTGGGTGCTGTCCCTGAGCTCTCTTGGCTCAAGGCTAGCGCTCTGGCACTTAAGAGCCACAGCTCTGCTTCTGGTTTTTGAATGGTTTATTGGAGATAAGAGCCTCAAGGGGACTTTGCTGCCCGGGCTGGCTTTGAACCATGATCCTCAGACCTCAGCCTCTTGAGTAGCTAGGATTAACAGGCATGAGCCACTGTCCCTCCCCCTCTCTTCCAGCTCTTTGGTGGCTAATTGGGAACAAGGGTCGCATGGACTTATATCAGCCTGCCCAGGTTGGCTTTGATTCTAAGATCTCAGTCTCCTGAGTAGCTAGAGCCACAGGGGCTGGCTCCAGTGTCCCCTCTGATGGCTAGATCAGGACCTCACTTGGAGCCATCAAGACAAACACATCCCAGGGCAGGAGGCTAATGCCAGGATACTCTCCACTTCTCTGGGTTTCACTTTTTTTTTTTTTGTCAGTCATGGGGCCTGAACTCTGGGCCTGGGCGCTGTCCCTGTGCTCTTCAGCTCAAGGCGAGTACTCCACTGCTTGAGCCACAGCACCACTTCCAGTTTTCTAGTGGTTTATTGGAGATAAGAGTCTCACAGACTTTCCTGCCCGGGCTGGCTTTGAACTGTGATCCTCAGATCTTCAGATCTCTGCCTCCTGAGTAGCTAGGATGACAGGCGTGAGCCACCAGTGCCGGGCTTGGGTTTTCTACTTAGGGGTCAAAACCTTTACATTAAGTTGGGTGCCGGTGGCTCACCCTGTCATCCTAGCTACTCAGGAGGCTGAGATCTGAGGATCACGGTTCAAAGCCAGCCTGGGCAGGAAAGGCTGTGAGACTCTTATCTCCAATAAGCCACTCAGAAAACCGGAAGTGGTACTGTGGCTCAAGTGGTAGAGTTCTAGCCTTGAGCTGAGGGACAGCGCCCAGGCCCAGAGTTCCAGCCCTACGACTGACCAAAAAAATAAGAAAGACCTTCACATCACTGCCCTGGGAGACATGAGATCACCCCCGTGCAGCCCTAGGGGCTCGGGCGCCAGGGCACAGCGGGAGCGAAGCTGCGCACGGCCGGCCAGGCCTTCGCACCGCTGCGGGTGGCCGCGCCGCCGGGAGCGGGAGAGCAGCGGCCGCTGGTCGGAGCCAGGTGAGCCGGGTGAGCCGCGTCGGGATGGCTCAGGGCTGCGAGCCCCGCGGCTCCGGAGACAACCGCGGGGCAGATCCTTTCCGCCCGTGAAGCTAGCAGGGCGCGGGGACTCTGCTTCGGACACAGGGGTCTTCCCCCTTCCATTCCCCGGAGGACGAGGCTGGTCGCTGAGTCCTCCCCTGCCCCCTCCCCTGCCCTCCCCACCCCTCCTCTCTCCTTGAGAGCGAGGAGTGCGCCCGGCCCAGCCCGCAGTGGGGCGGAGGCCCAGGCGGGGGGGGGGGGGGGGGGGGGGGGGGGGGCGGCCTGCAGCCGGGGCTAAATTTAGCCTGGGCTGGCGAGGAGCCCAGCGCGGCCCCGCCCCACTTCCTCCCGGGAAATCGCCGCTCCGCGTGGCCAGCCGTCCTGGAATTTCCCGCCGAGCAGCTGCGGAGCTGCGGGAGCAGGAGCACGCCTGAGCCGGGCACGCCTGAGCCTAGCCCGGCACGCTTGAGCCAGGCACGCTTGAGCCGGGCACGCTGAGCCTAGCCCGGCACGCTTGAGCTGGGCACGCCTAAGCCGGGCACGGCCTGAGCCTAGCCCGGCACGCTTGAGCTGGGCACGCCTGAGCCGGGCACGGCCTGAGCCTAGCCCGGCACGCTTGAGCCGGGCACGCTGAGCCTAGCCCGGCACACTTGAGCCAGGCACCCTGAGCCTAGCCCGGCACGCTTGAGCCAGTCACCCTGAGCCTAGCCCGGCACGCTTGAGCTGAGCACGCCTGAGCCGGGCACATGTGATCTGGGCACCCCTGAGCTGGGCACGCCTGAGCCTAGCCGGGCACGGGTAATTTGGGCACTCCTGAGTCGGGCACGTGTGATCTGGGCACGCCTGAGCCAGGCACGCCTGAGCCTAGCCAGGAATGTGTGATCTGGGCACCCCTGAGCCAGGGCATGCCTAAAGCCCAGCAGACACTCACTTCTAGAAACATACAGCCAGGGAATTGGCCCAGGGAGGGCCAGACGCCGGGGACGCTGCCCATTCCGGCTGCGCATATTAAACATTTTTAAACTCTTTTTTTGCCAGTCCTGGGGCTTAAACTCAGGGCCTGGGCACTGCCCTGAGCTGCTCTGCTCAAGGCTAGTGCTCTACCGCTTGAGCCACAGAGCCACTTCTGGCTTTTTCTGTGTATGTGGTACTGAGGAATGGAACCCAGGGCCTTATGCATACTAGGCAAGCATTCTACCACTAAGCCACCTTCCCAGCCCCAAGACATCTCCCACTCCCCCCCCCCTTTTTAGTATGATTACTGTTGTGTTTTTTTTTAATATTTAAGTGGTTGTACAAATAAGTTCCCATTCTACAGAACAGTGCATGAGCAGAGTGATAACATTGTCACCCATCGCTCCTCACACACCCCTTCTCTCACTTCTGTTTTTTAATTGAGATTAGGTGATTACGTAAATTTCACAGTATTGTGGAATAGTGATACATAGTTAAAGTCACCAACACATTTTAACCTTCAGAAGGCAAATTGTCATTATCATGGTGTATAAAGTTTGTGAATTCTATGAGCTTTGACAATACAATTATTTCTTCCACATCCAGTGATACTTATTGTTTAGTGTAAGCTGTTGCCTCTTTCCCTCTCATTCCTCCTCCCTTCCCATGCTGCCTTTGGTTTGCTTAGTTCATTTTCATCTATGTCCAGTGCAGCTGATGAAGCCCTCTGTTGTATGTTTTCCCGTTTCCCACTGATTCCAAGACAATTTTTTTTTGGTCGGTCGTGGGGCTTGAACTCTGGGCTTGGGCGCTGTCCCTGAGCTCTTCAGCTCAAGGCAAGCGCTCTACCAGTCGAGCTACAGCACCACTTCCGGTTTTCTAGTGGTTTATTGGCAATAAGAGTCTCACGGACTTTCCTGCCCAGGCTGGCTTTGAACCGTGATCCTCAGGTCTCAGCCTCCTGAGTAGCTAGGATGACAGGCGTGAGCCACCAGTGCCCACTAGACAGATCTTTTTTCTTTTTCTTTTTTTTTTGTCGGTCGTGGGACTTGAACTCTGGGCCTGGGCACTGTCCCTCAGCTCTTCAGCTCAAGGCGAGCGCTCTACCACTTGAGCTACAGCACCACTTCCGGTTTTCTGGTGGTTTATTGGAGATAGGACTCTCACGGTCTTTCCTGCCCGGGTTGGCTTTGAACCGCGATCCTCAGATCTCAGCCTCCTGAGTAGCTAGGATTACAGGGGTGAGCCACCAGCACCCGGCTTTAGACAGATCTTTTTAACATCAACGTAGAGCCACACATTGGTAGCACAGGCCTGTAATCCTAGCTAGTCTAGAGGTTGAGATATAAAGATCCTGGTTCAAAGCCAGCCTGGAAAGGAAAGTCTAGGAGACTCAGCTCCATTTAAACACCAAAAAGTGGAACTGTGGCTCAAGTGGTAGACCATTGTCCTGGACAACACCCAGTCCCTGAGTTCAACCCCATTGTGTGTGTGTGTGTGTGTGTGCACACACACACCAAAATAGGACAAAATTTCAAAGAATCATCCTAGAACATCTCTCTGATTATCTCAAAGATGTTGTTTTCACCATTCAAAGTATTTTAAATTTTTTATTTTTATTTTTGGAAGTGCTGAGGTTTCGACTTCATATCCATGCTAACTTGAGTTAAAGCCCCCAATCCTTAATATGTTTTATTTTTGTGTCTCATATCTGGACTTGAACACAGTGCCTCAGGCTCTCACCCAGCTTTCTTGCTCATGCCTGACACCCTACCACTTGAGTCACACTTTAGTCGAACTGGTTAATGAGAGGTAGAAGCTAGCTGACGTTTCTGCTCAGGTTGCCTTGGGATCAGCTTTGAGCCACCGCCAGGCAGGTGTGCCACAGGTGTTGCAGTCTCTGAGCACTTGGTGGGTGTGGCTGTTTCTTAGGTGTGAGAGGGGTTGTGGCAGCTGGATTGGTGTAGGGTGGTGGTTTGGAAATGGTTCCTCTTATGTAAAGCAACTTAATACAGTGTTTGAGTTTTACAAACAAAAGACTTTGGGCACCAATTTTAGGCTCACACAGGTCAATCTTGTTACGTTTCCAGTTTGCCTAGAGTGATTACCACCCTTGATGCCAAGGGACTTTAGACTGTTGTCCAATATTGAATTCAAAAGATTCCTGCCAAATGTTAAGAAGTTGGCAGTCCCTAATGTGACAGAGACACCTGATCCCAAGGCCAGCCCCCAGGCATGGGTCCCTGTGCAGACAACTTCTACCCTTCACAGATTTTCCTGCCCAGGCTGGCTTCAAACTGGAGGCCTCAGAGCTCAGGTTCCTGAGTAGCTAGGATTACAGGCATGAGCCACCAGTCCTTAGCAAATTCTACTTGCAAAATTAAGACAAAAAGAGTCCCACTACAGCTCCCAACAGCCCAGCTCTCAGACCCAGGGAAGGCTGCACACATACAGAGAAAGTGGAAACTTCCAGAATGCACTACAACTTTTTGAGGCAGCAATATGGGAGAACCCCAGCATTCACCCTGAGGCTGGAGGATGGGAGTTCACACAGACTAGTCACACAAGCATGTTCCAAACTCTGGAAGCCAGCCAGCCAGCAGCCAGGCTCTGCCATGGTAATCTGAAGTGGAAAGATGGAGCAGACACACCCAGATACTCTGGGCTGCCTGGCAACACAGACACATGCCACACCACGGCAGGATGACACACTGGGTAGTGTTTGAACACCGTGAGTTCCACAGGCAGCTGCCAATGCAGACCCTGTCCCTGCCCCTCACCCTCTCCTGAGTGGTCAGTCTAGACTCCTTGCCTCCTTTTGTTTCCTCTTGGAAAAGCTTCAGCTTTTCCATTTTGATCAGTCAGTGACCCAACCATCTATTCCTGTCACTCCAGTGTCTCAGCCAGATTGTTCTTTGGAAATGCCTAGAGTGCGTTACAAATAATGCCTCTGACCTTTGTTTCCAGCCAACTGTGTAAACATTAAGCACACCACGTGTGCACTTAGAACCATTTTGTTTTTATTTTTAAAGTTCTTGTTTTTCTGAAGGAAGGTTTTGCTCTATAGCCTGCGCTGGCAAGGAACTCACCATCTTCCTTCCAGTCTTAGCCTCCTGAGTGTTGAGATTACAGTCCTGGAACAGCATTCCTGAAGCTTCTCTACACCCTGTCTGTCTGTCTAAAGGCTTGCTTGCTAGGCTGGTGCTCTACCACTTGAGTCATACCTCCAGCCCAGCTTTTTGTTGATCTGTCACTACCTATCACCTACCTACCTATTTACTTTGGTACCAGTACTAGAACTTGAACTTAGGGCCTTGCACTCTTGCTTAGCTTTTCTGCTCCAGGGTAGTGCTCTAAATTGGAAATAAAAAGTTTCATTGACTTTTCTGCCCAGATTGACATCAAACCTTGATCCTCAGATCTCAGCCTTCTCAGCAGCTAGGATTACAGGTATGAGCCTCTGGCTTTTTCAGTGATTCTTCAAATTCTCCCTTGGTAAACAGATAACCACACTAGGAGTCTAGAACATAGACTAATGGACAGAAAGGCTTCCTCGCAGTGTAAAGTCACTCTTAGAGGATGGATGATCAGAGGGTCCTGTAAGGTTCAACAACATCACAGCCAGGTGCTGGTGGCTCACATCTGTAACCCTAGCTACTCAGGAGGCGGGGATCTGAGGATCAAGGTTTGAAGCCAGCCCAGGAAAGCCAGCAGAAAAATTCATGAGACACATCACCAACTAAACACCAGAAAACTGGGAGTGGAGCTGTGACTCAAAGTGGTAGAGTGCTAGCCTTGAGCGAAAGAGCTCAGGGAAGCACCCAAGCCCTTAGTTCAAACCCTATGACCGACAAAACAAAACAAACCTCAGAGAGACTAGACAAAGAGAGGGCTGGACTCTAGTACAGGTTTATTGGGAAGAAAATCTGCAGAGAGGAGTCTCCAGCCAAAGCTACCTCCTATCTCCCCACGTACAGTCTGATGTATTTAGAGTGGGACTGGAGGAGTTGTCTGGTGAGGATTCATGGGAAAATAATAATAGCAGGACACAGAGAACACAGGGAAAAGGATCGCAGCTAGAGGTAGGCAGGGAGTAAGGCAGGGTGACAGTTCAAAGCCCTGGTCTGATGCCAGCCAAGTAGATTACAAGGAGAAAGTATAAGGTGAGTGTTCATACTTCAGGGCTCTGGTCTGGGGCCTCAAGATGAGGCCTCCTGGGCATTCAATCCTAACAGGCCCCCCACCCCACCCCAGCTTCGTGTCTGTGCCTGGGTGTACTGAATTTCTGGTGGTGCCCAGAGGGCTCGCCTGTTGCAGGGCTGTGCCTTCTAGTGTATCCAGGGACAGCATCTTGTGTGGATGGTCTGGAGGTTTTGTCTGCCTGGGTTGGCTGCAGACTCGATTGTGTTCCCCAGATCTCAGCCTCCTGAGTCGCTAGAATTGCAGGTATGAGCCAGCATGCCCACCCCCCAATTTATTCATTAAAAAAAAGTTGTATGGGGTTGGAGACATAGCTCAGGTAGTAGAGTTCCAGCCAATTAGCAAAAACAAGCGTCAGATATCAAGTTCAACACCTGGTCTTGCACAAAAGAAAGGAAGGAAGAAAGAAAAAAAGAATTTGCTCAGCACTGGTGGCTCAAACCTGTAATTCTAGCTGCTCAGGAGATCTGAACATCGTGGTTCAAATACAGCCTGGGCAGGAAAGTCTTTGAGACTCTTTTTTTTGGCCAGTCATGGGGCTTGAACTCTGAGCCTGGGCACTGTCCCTCAGTTCTTCAGCTCAAGGCTAGCGCTGTACCACTTGAGCCACTTCCCATTTTCCAGTGGTTAATTGGAGATGAGTTTCACAGCTTTTCCTGCTCGGCTGGCTTTGAACCATGATCCTCAGATCTCAGCCTCCTGAGTAGCTAGGATTATAGGCTTGAGTCACCGGCTCTTGGCTCCTAGATACTCTTTATCTCCTATTAAGCACCAAAAAAAAAGTGGAGCTGTGGCTCAAGTGGCAGAACACTAGTGTTGAGCAAAAAAGCTTAGAGATGGGGCTGGGAAGGTGGCTCAGTGGTAGAGTTCTTGCCTTGTATGCATGAGGCCCTGGGTTCGATTCCTCAGCACCACATAATCAAAAAGAAAAAAGCTGGAAGTAGTGCTGTGGCTCAAGTGGTAGAGCGCTAGCCTTGAGCTGAAGAGCTGAGGGACAGCGCCCAGGCCCAGAGTTCAGGCCTCACGACCGGACCCGCCCCCCCCCCCCCCCCCAAAAAAAACAGCTTAGAGATAACCACCCAGCCCTGATATCAGGACTAGCACGCATACACACACACACACAGAGGTTTATCTCTTTCTGTTTTTTTGTTTTGTTTTGTTTTTTGGGTCCGGTTGTGGGGCCTGAACTCTGGGCCTGGGCGCTGTCCCTCAGCTCTTCAGCTCAAGGCTAGTGCTCTACCACTTGAGCCACAGCGCTACTTCCGGCTTTTTTCTTTTTGCTTATGTGGCTTATGTGGTGCTGAGGAATCGAACCCAGGGCCTCTGGCATGCAAGGCAAGCGCTCTACCACTGAGCCACCTTCCCAGCCCTCTTTCTGAATGCTTATTCTATGGACTTGTCTCTGTTTTTCCCACCCATGACCTTCTGTCGACTGCCACCCGCTCATACTATTATCCTGGCACCAGCCCGAGAAGAGCTCTGCTCAACTTGTTCCGAAACCTCTGCCCTTCCTGAGAAGGAGTTGGAATGGGCTGAGGTTTCCGCATGGGACTAGGCAGCTTTCCTTCTTACTGCCCTTTGCTCTAGATGAATACAGCCAAGTTAGTCTAACTGTGACAATTTGTGTTCACTGTAGAATTACTCAATTCACAACTCCAAAGCAAGAATGGCCATATTTTCCAGTTCCCAAAGGTGCTCCTCAAGATTTACTCATAGTTTTTATTTTCAAAAGGCAGATAAAATAAAAATGAAAAAAAAAATGGTTCTCCACTTAGTTTCTCAGACTATAAACTGACCTCATGACCCTTGCATGTGTGTGTGTGTGTGTGTGTGTGTGTGTGTGTGTGTGTGTGTGTGTGTGTGTGTGTGTGTGTGTGTGTGTCCTGGGGTTTGAACTCAGGGGCACTGTCCCTGAGCTTTTGTGCTCAAAGCTAGTACTGTACCATTGAGCCACGGCTCCACTTCTGGCTTGTTGGTGGTTAATTGGAGATTGGAATCTCACAGACTTTACTGCCTGGGCTGGTTTTTGAACCTTGATGCTTAGCTCTGAGCCTCTTGAATGGCTAGGATTACAGGTGGGAGCCACTAACCCTGTTCAAACCTTGGTTTTCTACCACTGTTTTTTTCCTTTTTGTTGTTGCTGTTGTTGGTCGTGGGGCTTGAACTCAGGGCCTGGGCGCTGTCCCTGAGCTGCTTTTGCTCATGGCTAGCTAGCACTCTACCACTTTGGGCTTTTTCCGTTTATGTGGTACTGAGGAATGGAACTCAGGGCTTCATGCATGCTAGGCAAGCGCTCTACCACTAGGCCACCCTCCCAGCCCTCTGCCACTATTTTTCAGACTGTTAGGAGGCCACCCCACCCCCACCCTTCCCAGTCCACAGTCTTGGATGGGAGCAGATGGATTCGGTGCATGCTTTACACGGCGCTGGCTGCTTGCTGTCTCTCTAACAGGTCTGTAAGTGCAGCGTAAGCAGGTGGAAGCTCACTCGCTGTGTTTCTGGCTGGCTATCTAAAGCTGAACAAGAATCACCATGGTCAGCTGGCAGCCATCTGGACTCATTCCTCTTAACTACTCTCCTGCATGTCAAACCTGGCCACAGTGGAAGTAGTTATGCCTCAAAGTTGGCAAACACCTAAAACAGTTACCTATGTGCTAGAGAGATAGATAGATAGATAAGATAGATAGATAGATAGATAGATAGATAGATAGATAGATAGATAGATAAGATAGATAGAGTCCTGGGGCTTGAGCTCAGGGCCTGGGCACTGTCCTTGAGATTTTATTTATTTATTTGCCCAAGGCTAGCACTCTACCACTTGAGCCACAGTGCCACTTCTGGCCTTTTCTGTGTATGTGTTGCTGAGGAATGGAACCCAGGGCTTCATGCATGCTAGGCAAGCACTCTACCACTAAGCCACCTTCTCAGCTCCGTATTCTGATTATATTTTTTTTTTTTTTTTTTGTCGGTCGTGGGGCTTGAACTCTGGGCCTGGGCGCTGCCCCTCAGCTCTTCAGCTCAAGGCTAGCGCTCTACCACTTGAGCCACAGCGCCACCTCTGGCCTTTTCGGTTTATGTGGTGCTGAGGAATCGAACCCAGGGCCTCATGCATGCAAGGCAAGCACTGTACCGCTGAGCCACCTTCCCAGCCCACAGCTTTTTCTGTTGAGATAGGGGTCTTGATTTTTTTTTTTTTTTTGGCCTGGGCTAGCATGGAACCTCCGTCCTGAAGAATTAAGATGAGAGGCACACGCCACCAGTGCCCGGCTCTCACAGGTCTTTTGAAGTCCTCCACCATCAGCCAGAAATGGCCTGGGCTGAGCTGAGCTTAGAGGGGTAAGGGGTCCCAAGGAGCTCTGTCCTGGGCTGAAGCTGAGATTGAGCACAGGCAGAGCCTGAAGAAGTACAGTACAGAAAGAAGCCCTTCTAGAAACTTCCTGCCAGAATAATTCTAGGTGCTTGGACAAGTGTTGAGGCAGAAGTTCGTCACCAAATTGCACCTAAAATCAACAGAAAAGTGAATCTGATCACCCAAAACTTGGGGTGAGGGTTGTGGGGGGGCCCTAGGGAGGGCTGAAACAAAGGTGTTTTTCATAGATTACTGTACATTCTAGATTTTGGTTTCAGGGTCATGCAGAGATATTTCCTACAGCTTCGATGGAAAGAGTCAGCTCTGCGCAGGCGGCAAGGCGGGCAAACTGGGGCAGCTCAGAGAGAAACACATGTAAACGGGCTCCCCCACACAGGGGAGAAACTGCCACCAGCCCCAGGGGAGAGGCTGCAGCCTGCCAAAAACACTCCCAAAGAATGGAGCAAAACTCTAGGTAGGGGGCTGAGAAGGTGGCTCAGTGGTAGAGGGCTTGTCTTGCATACATGAGGCCTTGGGTTCGATTCCTTAGCACCACATAAACAGAAAAAGCCAGAAGTGGAGTTGTGGCTCAAGTGGTAGAGCGCTAGCCTTAAGTAAAGCGCTGAGGGACAGTGCCCAGGCCCAAAGTTCAGGCCCCATGACTGAGACACACACACACCACCACCACCACCAACTACTACTACTACTACGACTACTACTTAGTTGGAGCCCTGGAACCTCGCTAGCCCTGAGGAAGGCCCTTGGGATTGGAGTGAGCGGGTGGGGGTGGGGAAGGATGGCATCAGAGCCCAAAGATAGGGTGGTTCCCAATGGGGCCCTTGGAAATTCTCAAGGGAGGAGGAGGCCCCCCAGGTGCCAGGATGGGCTGCAGCTAAGAGAAGCATCTGAGCCAGGCTTTGGTGTCTCATGCTTCTAATCATTACTTGGGAGGCTGAGATTTGAGGATTGAGGCTGGAAGTTAGCCGGGGCAGGAAAGTCCATAAGCCTCTTGTTTCCAATTAACCACCAACAAGCCAGAAGTGGAGCTGTGGTTCAAGTGGTAGGCCATTAGCCTTGAGCAGATAAAGCTAATGGACAGTGCCAGGCCATCATTCAAACTCCAGTACTGATATATGAGCACTCACGCGTTCACGTACGTACATACACACACACACACACACCATTTAGCAGGAGAGACACTGAGCAAGTCCTCTGAAAGGCTGCCTGGATCCCACGGGTGGGGTGGGGGGGTAACTGAAGGAATATTTTTTCCTTGAGAACGGAGTCCAGGAAGCTGGGCACAAAGGGGCTAAGCGTTTGTCTGGAATGGCCAGGAAGTAGGGTGGTAGGGTGGAATGGGCTGCCGCCCTGGCTATAGCCAGATGCTAGTGTGTATAATCTCCAGGCCAAGACATTGCCACGTTCTCAGGAGTTCTGGGAGGGAACTCTTGGAGTCTTGCCTTGTGAGACTGCGTAGTGATAAGGTACAGGAACGACCCACCTTCTCAACACCAGGGGTCAACATGTGGGGTAAGGTGCTCAGCCCAGTAGAACCATGCCTTGAGCCCCTTATCCCTCCCCCCCACTTTTTTTTTTTTTTCTGCCAGTCCTGGGGCTTGAACTCAGGGCCTGGGCATTGTCTCTGAGCTGCTTTTGCTCAAGGCTAGCACTCTATCTCTTGAGCCACAGCGCCACTTCTGGCCTTTTCTGTTTATAAGATACTGAGGAATCAAACTCAGGGCTTTGCGTGCTTGGCAAGCGCTCTACCATTAAGCCATCTTCCCAGCCCATATTCCCCCCACCTCATTTTTTTTAATGGTAATCCCAGGGTTTGAATATTAGGGCCTAGGCACTGTCCCTGAGCTTCTTTGCTCAAGGCTACTGCTTTACAGCTCCATTTCCAGCTTTTTAGTGAGTAATTGGAGATAACAGTCTCACAGACTTTCCTGTCCAGTCTGGCTTTGAACCATGATCCTCACATCTTAGCCGCTTGAGTAGTTAGGATTATAGGTGTGAACCATTGGTACCTGGGTGAGCTCCTCTTTTTAATTTGTTACCAAAGTCCTTCAAATTCCAGATTAATTAGATGGACAAATCTCCAAATAGTGCCTCCAGGGACTGGTGGCTCACACCTGTAATCCTAACTACTCCAGAGGATGACTCCTGGGGCAGACAAATCTCCTAAAAGACTCTTATCTCCAACTAACCAGCAAAAAAAACCTAGAAGCAGAGAAATGCATCAAATGGCAGAGTTCCAGCCTTGAGTGAAAAAGTCCAGTGAGAGGTGGAGAGATTAAGCCATAGAACTAGAAGAAAAAAATGTGTCAGAAGATGTTTCTTCCCCTTGCACGCTTTGGAGAGATTTGACTACTATAAGCCACTACCAACCCTGAACTGCTGCTGAACCTACCAGATGATTCCAGTCAGCCCGAAGCTTCAGATCAACTCTAGGTACATTAAGTCAGTCTTCTGATACCTGCTCTACACATGTTCACCAACGTGGCCTTCACTCCATGAGACCATCCAGAGATTTTAGCTTTCTAGCTATTGATTTTTATGCAATGCTAGGGATCAAAGGTCAGTGTGTGTGTGTGTGTGTGTGTGTGTGTGTGTGTGTGTGTGTATGTGTGTATGTGTGTGCTGATACTGAGACTTGAACTCAGGACCTGGGCCCAGTCCCTGAGCTTTTTGTCTCAAGGCTAAAGAAGCTCTACCTGAAGCCACACCTCTACTTCCAGTTTTTATTGTTGTTTGGTGGTTAATTGGAGATAAGAATCTTATAGACCTTCTTGCCCTGGCTGGCTTTGAACAGCAATTCTCTGATCTTAATCTCCTCAGTAGGTAGGATTGCAGGTGTGAGCCACTGGTGCCTGGCTAGGGGCCGATTGTAAATTCACACATTCCCCTAAACCTTCCAGGCAGTCAGGAACTCATGCTACTGCAGCAAGATCTGCAATTCACACATTCCCCCAAACCTTCCAGGTAGGTAGTCAGGAACTCATGCTACTGCAGCAAGATCTGCCTCACCTCTACATTCATTTCACTACAATGGGGCCTGTGCGGGAGCCCTGTTATGCTGAGGCCCAGGGATTCAACCCTGACCCTAAGGTGGGGAGAAGCTGAGGCCATAACTTTGGAATCACCTCCAGGCCTGTCCTCTATGTGTGATTGTCTCTTACACCTAGTATGAGGCCTGGCACCAAGTTAAGGGCTCAGTAAAAACTTATGGAAAAATAAGCAATGATAGGCCTTTTGTTGTTGTTGTTTTTTTGCCAGTCCGAGGGCTTGAACTGGGCCTGGGCTCTCTACTACTTGAGCCACATGGCCACTTCTGGCTTTTCCTGGGATTAATTGGAGATAAGAGTCTCATGGAGGGCTAGGAAGATGGCTCAGTGGTAGAGCGCTTGCCTTGCATGCCTGAGGCCCTCGGTTCGATTCCTCAGCACCACATAAGCAAAAAAGAAAAAAGCCGGAAGTGGCGGTGTGGCTCAAGTGGTAGAGTGCTAGCCTTGAGCTGAAGAGCTGAGGGACAGTGCCCAGGCCCAGAGTTCAGGCCCCACGACCGGACCCAAAAAAAAAAGTCTCATGGACTTTCCTGCTCAGGCTGGCTTCGAACCACACTCTTCAGATATCAGACTCCTGAGTAGCTATGATTACAGGAGTGAGCCACGGGTGTCTGGCATGATATGCCTTTCATAACAGATCTGGGAGTTCAAGGAGAAAGGGGTCATCCAGCATGGAAATGGAAGGGAGGCTTAGCAGAAGATATGACCTGTCCAGGTGGGACCTTGTCATGTAGGAGCCAATGGCAGCCAAGGGAGAAGAGAGATCCAGGAGGTGGGCTGGATCTGGAGCACGTGACCCGAAGCCAACATCTGAAGCCAGGTGGGAAGGAAGACAAGAAGAGACCTTGCACATCAGAGGATACTGTATTGTATTCATGGCTTCGACACTGTGTGGTACACACAATGAATTCCTCTTACCATCAGGAGCAGCTTCCCTCTTTAGAAACATTATTTTCTTTTAATCCAATAGTTAAAAACATGCTATGTTTCCATTCTCACCTTGTCTGCTAGGAGGCTCCTAAAGAGTTGTGTCCCTTATACATTTTTTTTTTTTTTGGGTCCGGTCGTGGGGCCTGAACTCTGGGCCTGGGCGCTGTCCCTCAGCTCTTCAGCTCAAGGCTGGCGCTCTACCAATTAATTGAGCCACAGCGCCACTTCCGGCTTTTTACTTATGTGGTGCTGAGGAATCGAACCCAGGGCCTCGAGCATGCAAGGCAAGTGCTCTACCACTGAGCCACCTTCCCAGCCCCTCCCTTATACATTTTTGTATCCACTCATAGCCCCCTGTAGACTTCACTTCATATATCCTGAATTAGATCTGTTGTTGTGTAACATCATCTCACCAACACACCAAGTTAAAAAAAAATACACATTGATTGAATACAATTTTCTCACAGGAATCCGGGCGTGGCTTAGCTGGGTCCTCCATAAGGATGTAAGGTGGGGGCAGGGAGGAGGTCTCCTCTGAAGACTGACTGGAAGGATCCACTTCCAAGCTCCTGTGGCAGGAAGCAAAATCCAGTGGTATAACCCCCTGCCCCGCCCTCCAATGGATCATGAGGCTTGAACTCAGAGCCTGAGCTTTTAGCTCGAGGCTATTACTCTACCATTTTGAACCACAGTGCCATTTCGTTTCCTGGTGATTAATTGGAGATAAGTGTCTCATGGACTGACCAACCCTGGCTGGCTTTGAACTGTGATCCTTATATCTCAGCTCCCTAAGTAGCTAGGATTCCTGAGTAGCCGGTGTCCGCTCATTTCCGGCTTTTTTAATAGTTAATTAGATATTGGGTTTTCTTGTTCAGGCTGGCTTTGAACTGTGATCCTCAGATCTCAGCCTCTGAATACTGCTGTATTCTATTAACTACAAGCAAGGCACAGGTCTTGCCCACATTCAAAGGGAGGGGGCTACACAAAGGCCTGCATACCTGGGCCAAGGATCTTAAGGCCCTTGGTTCTCAGATATTTCCTGTTGGGGAACTGAACTCTCTTTTCAGCAATGAAAGGAGCCAGTGAGGGGCGCTCTATGTACCAAGCACCTCTCCTTCCCACGACATTACACCAGGTACAGGGCTGCAAGTCAATAAATAGGAAATAAAATACTATACAATCCACATTACCACTGGAAGGACCTAGAGTTTTCTAGCAGCAAGGTGATTATTTGACGGTCATAAATTTCTGGATTGACAGTTGCAATTAAAATAAAAACCCGTAAAACAATTTTAACAGCCATAAACTGGGAACTGGGCTAGACATCACCGTTACAAATGTGGCTCTTCCCTAGAGAAATGTCTAACCCCAGCCACAAAAGGAATACATTTATTCTGTTTCTGGAAGTGGCTAGGCAACCATGGCTCATGCCTGTAATCCTATTTAAGAGGCTGAATCTGAGGATCAGGGTTCAAAGTCAGCCTGGGCAGCCAAATCGGAAAGATTCTTTATCTCCAATTAGTGACCAAAAAGACCGAAGTGGAACTGTGGCTCCAGTGGGAGAGCACTAACCTTGAGTGAAATAGCTAAGGAACAGTACCCAGACCTTGCACACACACACACACACACACACACAAACCAATAAACATTAATACTGCTTCCTGGTTCTGCGATTGGCAAATTTCACAAGCTTGGGATCAATGCAGAGGTGGACAGCCAGGACATGTGATGTGGTATCAAACAGGTTTTCACTGTACAGCCTGGACCAGTTGCTTAACTTCCTATACCTCAGCCTTTACACCAATAAAGTGAAGCTATAGGTGATATATCATTTCTGTAACTCTAGTTACTTAAGAGGCTAGAATCTGAGGATCTCAGTTCAAAGCCAGCCTGAGCAAAAAAGTTCATGAGAGAGCACAGTGGCTCATGCCTGTAATCCTAGCTACTCAGGAGGCTGAGATCTGAGGATCAAGGTTCTAAGCCAGCCTGGGCAGGAAAGTCTGTGAGACTCTTATCTCCAATAAAACACCAGAAAACCAAAAGTGACACCATGGCTCAAGTGGTAGAGCACTAACCTTGAGCTGAAGAGCTGAGGGACAGCACCCAGGCTCAGAGTTCAAGTCCCATGACCAACCAAAAAAAAAAAAGTTAATGAGACTCTTATTTCCAATTAACTAGTAAAAAGCTGGAAATGGAGCCATGGTTCAAGTGGCAGAACACTTTTGTGTAACTGTTTATGTCAATCCTGGGACTTGAACTCAGGGTCTGGACACTGTCGCTGTCCCTCAGCTCTTCAGCTCAAGGCTAGCACTCTACCACTTGAGTCACAGCGCCACTTCTGGTTTTCTGGTGGTTTATTGGAGATAAGGGTTTCATTGACTTTCCTTCCTAGGCTGGCTTTGAACTGTGATCCTCAGATCTCAGCCTCCTGAATAGCTAGGATAACAGGCATGAGCCACTGGTGCCTGGCTTCCCTGAGATTCTTTTGAGCAAGACTAGCATTCTACCACTTGAGCCACAGCACCACTTCTGGCTTTTGCTATTTATGTGGTACTGAGGAATTGAAGCCAGGGCTTCATGCATGCTAGGTAAGCACTCTACCCTGAGCTACATTCCCAGCCCTGAACACCAGTCTTGAGTGGAAAAATCCAAGTGAGAGTGTAAGGCCCTGAGTTCAAGACCCAGCAATGGCACAAAAAAGAAAGAGGGGGCTGGGAAGGTGGCTCAGTGGTAGAGCGCTTGCCTTGCATGCTTGAGGCCCTGGGTTCGATTCCTCAGCACCACATAAGCAGAAAAAAAAAAGCCGGAAGTGGTGCTGTGGCTCAAGTGGTAGAGTGCTAGCCTTGAGCTGAAGAGCTGAGGGACAGTGCCCAGGCCCAGAGTTCAGGCCCACAACCGGACCCCCCCCCAAAAAAGGGGGGCTGGGAACAACATACACATAAGGCTCAAGTGGTAGAAAAGGCTGGAAGTGGAGCTGTGCTCAAGTGATAAGCTGCTAGCCTTGAGCAAGCAGCTCAGGGTCAGTGCCCAGGCCCTGAGTTCAAGCCCCACAGCTGATCATGTAAATGAACTTAAAAAGTAAAGTCTCCTGCAAAACAAGGGAATTGAAAGGTTAAAAAAAAAGATGGGAGATTGGCAAAAAATAAAAAACAAAAGAAAGGATGGCACATGTCAGCAGAGGACGGAGGTGCTGCAAACAGGAGAGCTCAGGGACAGAACCTCCGATGTTCAAGCCTCCATCTCTGCACCACCGGGCAGACAACTGTCTGCTGCTCTTTCTACTCTGCTGACCTGGGCTTGCCACGCATACCACCCTTGCAGAGGAGAGAGAAGCCAGATGCCATTATCTGAAGATGTGGGTTGGATCGCATCCGTCTTCCAGCTACCATTGCTCCAATAATCTGGTGGGTGTAAGGAGACCCTGCTCATCCTGCCTAGAGTACCGGCTAGGAGGCGAAGGTGAAGGGAGCCAAGGCCTGCAAGGACCTCAGCTCAAGTTCCGAGGATGGGAAGGGCTGTGCCCTAGCCAGGGGCTCAGCCTCAGCTTCGGGAACCTCCCTGGAATTCCAACAGAGCAAAGGACTTCCAAGTCAGGAGCAAGGCTTTCCCATCCCCAAATGGCTGGGGGCCACAGTGGGATGGGGGTGGCCGGGCTGAGGGAGAGGGGCCCTAGACACTGGGACACCTGACTGTAAGCAAAGCTGAAGATGCCTGCGGCTCCCCAGGGCCTGCTCAGGACTCAGCCTACTCCCCAGCAAGGTGGAGTGTGCATGTGGGGGGCCCCCCCGCTGGCACTTAAAAACCGCCCTTCCCAGCAGGGCGCCGGTGACTCACTGGAGTGCTAGCTACTCAAAAAGCGGAGATCCGAGGACCACAGTTTGAAGCCAGCCTGGGCAGGGAAGTCCAAGACACTATTCTCTCCAATTAACCACCCCAATTCCGGAAGCGGAGCTGCGGTTCCGGGGTACAGCGCCAGCCTGGAATGACAAAGCTAAGGATCAGGGCCTAGCTCCCGGGGCGCACAGGCAGGGCCCCGACTCCTCCCTCGGCGCTCCGCAGGCCAGCTCCCGGCCTCGGTGGGAAGCGAGCCGGGCCCTTCCTCCGGGCTCACGGGGGAAGCGGAGCACTTTTCCCGCCAACAGCCCCGGGAACTCGCGCGGCGGCTCCCAGGAGCGCAAACAACATGGAGCCGGAGGGCCGGCGGGACACGCGGCCCGCAGAGCGCCGACCGGGGACCCCGGGGGCGGGCGCCGCCCTCCCCCTCGGCCAGCCTCCTCTCAGGCCGTCTCTGTCCTTCCTTCCTTCCTTCCTTCGCCCGCGGGCGCTCTCCTCCGCCCGCCCGGGCGCACGCGGGCAGTCCGCCCCGCGCCGCCGGCTCGGACGCGGGGACGTGGGCCCCGGGGGACGCCGTCGTGACACCCGAGGCGCATGGCATTCTCTGGTTTTGAGTGTGGGGCTGAGCTCCGGAGAGAGCTTGAGTCCTAGGGAGCCCGGAGGTCTTCCCGGGGCACCGGCGTGGCGGGGACAGTGGGGAGGGCTCCCCCGGGGCGCGGGAACAAAGGCAGCGGGCGCCCGCCGCAGTCCTGGAAAAGCCTGCGGGGCGGCGCGCACCGGGCAGCCGGGCCCCGCCCCGCCCGCCGCGGGGGCAGGGGACGATCCCAGCGGGGGCTCCGGGAAACTGGAAAAATGCACAACGAGGGGCCGATCTCCGGGGCTGGGACCTAGAAATTTCCACGCTCCGAATCCCGCGCAGCCGCGAGGGGCGGCCCGGGCGGGCTGTGATACACGCGGGGAACACGCAGCCTGCGCACAGCCGGCCCCCACGCGGCCTGCTCGCCACGGGCCCCGCTCCCCGCACGGCGCCGGAGGCCGGGGAACCAAGTCGAGGCTCGTTGGGGCGGGTGCCCGGGGCCGCACGCGCAGCCTCGGGGGCGGGGCACGCTTTCACAGGTGCGGGGCTGGGCCTCTCCCGGCCGTTGGTGGCCGGGGCCGGCGCCCGGGCTTGAGTTTCCCTCCCGTGCCAGGCCCGCCCCGCCCCGCCCCGCCCCGCCCCGCCCCGCCGCGCCTGGGCCTGCACCCCTGGCTGCAGGCCAGCAGGCGGCACCACGGGCTTTTCCATGGATGAGGAACGTGTTCGGTGCCAAGGTGGACCCAGTGACTCCAGAAACCTTTTCCGTGGAGGAGGAGGTGGATCCCAGGCCATAAGAAGAGCTGGTGGGTGGTGGCACCGCGCTTCCTGGCTCCCATCTCTCCTTTATTATGTTTATTTAGTGTCGGTACTGGCGCTTCAGCGCAGGTCCTGGGTGCTAATCCCTTAGCTGTTTCACTCAAGGATGGTGCCCTACCACTTGAGCCATAGCTCCACTTCCAGCCTTTTGGTGGTTTATTGGAGATGTGTATGGTCATGGGCTCTCCTGCCTGGGCTGGCTTAGAACCTCTATCCTGAGATCTCAGCCTCCTGTGGAGCTAGGACTAAAGTTGTGCGCCATGGGCCCTCCCCATTGTTTACTGCTTGCTTTTCTGTGTCTACGCTGGAAATTGAGAGGCAAAGCCCGACTCTTACCCCCTTCCCACCCCCCCAGACCTGTCAGAGCTGGTATGGGTGTCCCTGGGAGCCAGGGTATCCAGGAAGCAGAAACTTCAAAAAACTACTCCAGTTCAAGAGGTGGAGAAAAATCTGGCCTGGTTGTGAAGGGCTGTAACTACAGCAAATAGGGAGGGTAAGGCAAGAGTCTGAGTGTGAGGTCAGCCTGGGACCCATAGCAAGACCCTGTCTCAAAAAAAAAAAAACCAAAAAACAAAAAAACCCAAATACAACAGTGACTTCTGTCAGGAGGCTGAGATAGGAGGATTGGTGGTTCGAAGCCAACCTAGGTAGGAAAGCCCGTAACCATAGGTGTTCTCTCCCACTAAGCACTAAGAAGCTGGAAATGAGCTTTGGGCAGGAAAAAAAAATCTAAGGGACAGCACCCAGGCCCTGAGTTCAAGCCCAGTATTGGCACACACACAAAGCCAAAAATGTAAGCTGGGCGCCGGTGGGTCACACCTGCCATCCTAGCGACTCAGGAGGCTGAGCTCTGAGGATTGCAGTTCAAAGCCAGCTCAGGGAGGAAAGTTCGTGAGACTCTTATCTCCAATAAACCACTAGAAAACCGGAAGTGGCGCTGTGGCTCCAGCGGTAGAGCGCTCGCCTTGAGCTGAAGAGCACAGGGACAGCGCCCAGGCCCCGAGTTCAAGCCCCAGGACTGGAAAAAAAAAAACAAAACCCAGATCTTCTCAGGCCTGGCTGCTTGGGACACAGCGGGGAGGGGAAGACATCTCCTGTGGTCCCCCTGGGAACGGACCACCGGCCGCGCTCCAACATCCCCGGGATGTAAGATGGAGAGCTCCCCCACGAGGCTGTGTGGGGGAATGGGCGCGGGGGGGGGGGGGTCACCCCTCCCATCCCGCCTGCCCAGCTCCCGCCTCCACTCAGCGTCTCTCCCCTTTCTCAGCTACTCCAAGTCTCCGGCGCTGGCGCCCCCGCGCCCCCCGGGTCATTAAATCCTGGGGTACTGTGCGCAGGCGGGGGAGGGGGGCCGGCTGGAGAGGGAAATCGGTGGCGGGAAGGCTGGGCAGCAGCGCCCCCTCGTGGCTAGTCGCAGGAGGGGCGGGCCGCCGGTCCCCGAGGGCCGGGCCTGCTGCCCCTTAGGGCTCTGCTGAGAGGGGTCTTCCCTAGGCTCTTCCGGTCAAGTGAGCAGACAGCTGGCTGCCCGCAGTGGCGTCCCCTCGGCCTTCTTCAACAGGCCTCTCACTTCTTGTAGATAGCAGGCCTCTGATTCATTGCTGTCCTGAGACGGCGTTCCTGGGTTCCAGGGAGGTGGATCCTGCTGTAACCAAGGCAACGTCCCAAACATCTAATCACCAGGCCTCTGCCAATCAGAACAGAGTCTGTCCTAAACACAGCGACGGTCAAATCCACGTGTACCTGCTGAAGAAGGTTCTGGAATAGCCTTAGTGAGCTTCCCTGGGCTTCAGTTTCTCCATCTGCAGTATGGGGATGGTTATCTAAACACTACAACTTTATTAGAGAGTTTTTGAAGCCTAAATAATGCAGGTAAGGGCTTTGCCAGACCGGATCCTGCCTCTTCTCTACCAGAGGCGACTCACTCCCAGACTCAGTGACTCAGGGTGAGTGCCTTTTTTCTCTCGAGATCACCACTTTTCTGGACTCTTCCTGTAGAGCCTCCGGGGGTCTGCTTTGGAATTCCTGCCCCCTCATTCCACTGGCCCCAGGGCTCCTCCCACCTCACCTCTGTCTTAGCTTGGAGGGCGCCTGCTGCAGCCTACAGCCACAAGCCTACTTTATCTTAGCTGGACTAACAGGCCACCACCCTCTTCTATGACTTGTGTTTTCCTGAGGCCCTTTAGTTTCCCTACCCTCTAGAAGACAGGCTCCTTCCTCCTCTTGGCCCTCTCCTCTTTTCCTATCATCTCCTTTCTTTTTTTATATCTTTAATTCTTATGGAAGTGAAGGCCTTGTCTGTGCTAAAGCAAACTCTCTACCACTGACAACACCCCTCACAACTAGAGCTTTGTGCAATACCAGAATTTCTTGGGGATTTTGTTAGATGGCAGATTCTGATCCAATAGTGTGGGTGGGGCCTGAGAAGCTTGATCTCAGCTGGTGTTGAGGGCTGGCCTGAGGACCAGAGCCTATCCCTCTCTGAGAGAAAGTGGATCAGGTGTGGCTGCTGCCAGCTATGATGAGCTCTTTCCTATTGTATCATTTTCTTTTCTTTTTCTTTTTTGTCAGTCATGGGGCTTGAACTCGGGCTTGGGCGCTGTCCCTGCACTCTTCAGCTCAAGGCAAGCGCTCTACTGCTTGAGCCATAGCACCACTTCTGGTTTTCTAGTGGTTTATTGGAGATGAGAGTCTCAGAGACTTTCCTGACTGGCCTGGCTTTGAATCGTGATCCTCAGATCTCAGCCTCCTGAGTAGCTAGGATTACAGGCGTGAACCACTGACGCCCAGCCTTATTATTTTGTTGTTGTTGTTGGTTGTGGGACCTGAACCTGGGCCTGGGCGCTGTCCCTGAGCTCTTCAGCTCAAGGCTAGTGCTCTACTACTTGAGCCATAGCGTCACTTCCGGCTTTTTCTGCTTATGTGGTATTGAGGAATTGAACCCAGGGCCTCATACAAGCAAGGCGAGCACTCTACCTCTTTGAGTGGCAGCTCCATTTCCAGTTTTCTGGTGGTTAATTAGAGATGAGTCTCTCATAGACTTTCCTGCCTGGACTGACTTTCAAATGCGATCCTCAGATCTCAGCCTCCTGAGTAGCTAAGATGTCAGGCATGAGTCACCGGCGCCCAGCTCATTTCACTTTTTTTTGCCAGTCCTGGGTCTTGAACTCAGGGCCTGGGTACTGTCCTTGAGCAGCAGCTGTTTCTTCTTCTTCTTCTTCTTCTTCTTCTTCTTTTTCTTCTTCTTCTTCTTCTTCTTCTCCTTCTTCTTCTTCTTCTTCTTCTTCTTCTCCTTCTTCTTCTTCTTCTTCTTCTTCTTCTTCTTCTTCTTCTTCTTCTTCTTCTTCTTCTTCTTCTTCTTCTTTTGTTCAAGGCTAGCACTCTACCACGAGCCATAGCACTGCTTCTGGATTTTCTTCCTCCTTTTTTTTTTTTTGTCAGTTGTGGAGCCTGAACTCTGGGCCTGGGTGCTCAGCTGTTCAGCTCAAGGCTAGCACTCTACCACTTGAGCCACAGCGCCACGTATAGCTTTTTCTGCTTATGTGGTGATGAGGAATCAAATCCAGGGCCTCATGCATGCAAGGCAAACACTCTACCACTGAGCCACCTTCCCAGCCCCACTTCCGGCTTTTTCTGTGTATATGGTACTGAGGAATTGAACCCACGGTTTCATGCATGCTAGGCAGGCACCCTACCACTAAGCCACCTTCCCAGCCCCTCATTTTATTTTTATAGGATTTCTAGGTTGCAGTGTGGTTTTTTGGTTGCTTCACTTGAGCTCTGAAAGAACAGACGTGGCTCATAGGAAGCCTCTGCGAGGACTTGCTGAATGAGTTTGAAGAGGTACAAAGTGTCCGGAGATGCCTCGGGCAGGTGAGAGGAGCAGTCAACCTGCAGCAGCTTTGTCCCATCATGCTCTGGGGTCAGCCTCTTCTGGAAGGCGCAGAAGGTGGCAGGAGCCTAGTGCCAGTGGCTCAAGCCGTAAGCCTAGCTGAGCCTGAGATCTGAGAATCACAATTTGAAGCCAGGCTTGGCATACAAATCCAAAAAACTATTTTCTCCATTTAACAAGCAAAAAATGTGGAAGCAGAGGTGTGGCTCAAGTGGTAGAGCACCAGCCTTGAGCAGTAAAAGCTAAGTGACAGAGCAAGGCCCTGAGTTGAAGCCCCAGCGCCAGCACGTGCACACACGGAGGCTAGCACGTGCACACACGGAGGCTAGCACGTGCACACACGGAGGCTAGCACGTGCACACACGGAGTCTAGCAGGAGTGGGCTGCGGTCTTGGGCATTCCGAAGCAGCGGTGTTTTCCTTATTCTCTGCAGCTGGGAAAGAACCTTCTTACAGCCGGTTAACCAATCATTGGACGCACCCAAGAAGCCAGCGGGGTGGGTGTTTCCTCAGTCAAGTCAGCTGATAACCAAGGAAGTCCTCAGTCCTGAAGGGATCTGGACAGCGCAGTGGGGTACAGTGCCAGCTATGTGGGGACTCCTCTGGGCAGGAGCCTGGTAGTCAGATGAGCGGGAGGAAGGAGCAGGCCCATATTAGAGCCCCCACAAACCCCCAAGTTGGGGGGCATGCCAGCCCAAGGCCAGGTGACTAAGGTGGGAGTTGTGTGCTCTGGCTTTCCGAAGGCAAGAGTGAATTGTGCGTCTGATGTAGACCTTCAGACACCACAGATAGATGTTTGGGGGGGTTGTTTTTTTTTGGTCTGTTGTGGGGGTTGAACTTTGGGCCTGGGTGCTGTCCCTCAGCTCTTCAGCTCAAGGCCAGTGCTCTACCACTGGAGCCACAGTGTCACTTCCGGACTTTCCTGCCCAAGCTGGCTTTGAATCTTGATCCTCAGACCTCAGCCTCCTGCATAGCTAGGAACACAGGCGTGAGCCACTGGTGCCCAGCTCTGTTTTTATTTTCAGTTTTGGTGGAAGTGGGGTTTGAACTCAGGAATTCACACATGCTAGGCAGTGCTCTACCATTTGAGCCACAAGGCCAGACACCCTTTCTTGTTTTATTTTTTGGTCAGTGTTGGGGCTTGAACCTCTGGGCTTGGGTGCTGTCCCTGTGCTCTTCAGCTCAAGGCAAGCACTCTACTGCTTGAGCCACAACTCTACTCCTGGTTTTCTGGTGGTTAACTGGAGATAAGAGTCTCATGGGGACATTTCTGCCCAAGCTGGCTTAGAACCATGATCCTCAGACCTCAGCCTCCTGAGTATAATTTTCCTAGATTATAGGTGTGAGCCACTGGTGCCCAGCATGGCCTTGTGCTTTGATCCTTCTAACTGTGCCTCCCATGTAGCTAGGGCCACAGATATGGAGAACCATGCCTGGCTTACTGCTTGAGTTGAGATCTTGCTTTTTGTCCAGATTGGCCTTCTAGCCTTCTAGTCTGGTCCTTATCCCTGGACATCACTGGAGTGACAGATCATTGAAGTAGCCAAGTCACTCGGAAGTCCTTTCGTTGTGTACTTGAGTGTGGTGGACAGGGCCTAGGCAGTGTCCCTTAGATTTTTTGCTCAAACTCAAGTGTTCTATCATTTGAGCCATGCCTCCACTTGTGGCTTTTTGCTGGTTAATTGGAGATAAGGGTCTTGCAGACTTTCCTATCTGGCTTGGCTTTAAACCTTTAATCATCAGATCTTTTCCTGAGTAGCTAGGAATACAGGTTAGCTGCCGGTACCTCGCTGTAGTTTGGTTCTTGGGTGGGAAAGTGTGGGCATGTCTCCCACATAAGGTCTAGGGGACCTCAGGACCCCTTGGAGGCCCAGATTGTGTAGAGTGGGTGGTTAGAACAGGGTCCCTCACAAGTGGCTGTAACAGCTGGGAAAGACCAGCAAATAGATGCCGAAATAGGAATGAGGTAGACTATGCCTAGGAAGGGAAGGGGCTTTACCAGGCTGGACTCAAGCCCCGAGACTCAAGCGATCCATCTGCCTCAGCCTCTCAACTTGGTGAGATTTCAGGCATGAGCTGCTATACCTGGCTTGAAATTATTTCTTTTCTCCAGTCCTGGAGCTTGAACTCAGGGCTTGGGCACTGTCCCTGAATTTCTTTTTGCTCAAGGCTAATGCTCTACTACTTGAGCTACAGTGACACTTCCAGTTTTCTGAGCAGTTTATTGGAGGTAACAGTCTCACAGACTTTCCTGTCCAGGCTAGCTTTGAACTGTGATCCTCAGATCTCAGCCTCCTTAGTAGCTAGGATTGCAGGGGTGAGCCACCAGTGTCCTGCTTTTTTTTTTTTTTTTTTTGGTCATGGGACCAGAACTTCGAGCGTGGGCGCTGTCTCTGAGCTCTTCTGCTCAAGGCTAGTGCTCTATCACTGTAAGCCAGAGCACCACTTTGGTTTTTTCTGGTGTTTAACTGGAGATAAGAGTCTCACAGACTTTCCTGCCTCAGCAGGCTTTGGACTGTGATCCTCAGGTCTCAGCCTCCTGAGTAGCTAGGGTTACAGGCATGAGCTGCTAGCACCGAGCATAGTTTTTTTTTAAACAAAACAAAAGGTCTTGAATTTTCATTTTGCTGATACAGACCCTGCCAGTTCTGTACCTACTAGTGTCTGAGACATTGTTTAAGAGAGGTTGGGGAAGGGGGGGGGGGCAAGGTCATGTGACACAACAGCATCACAAGACTTGTTCATGGAACAGGATCCTGGCGCTGGCTCCACCAAGAGGGAAGAAGACACACAGGTCTGAGACTTGCTGAATGAGCCACAGGCCAAGCTGAGGACTTCTTCCCTGCAAAGCCAGCCTGGGGACTGCTCTGTCAGAGATGCCAGTGCCTCTTGTGCTCTGGGGCAGACAGTCACATGGCAGCCACTGGCTGCTGAGAGGACACAGGAATGGAGGACCAGAATGATGCCTCCCCGCGTCTGACAAAGCTCTCCTGGCTGCTTGGCAGGCAGCCAGACCAGCTGCAAGGGTCTGGATGTTGCTGCGAGGCTTAATGGGCTGGAGAAGGTGGTGCTGGCTCCCTGGAGACAGATGGTTAGGGACCTGAACATATCCCAGTGGTGCCTGGGTGCCAGTAGGAGGGAGGAGCCTGGGAGAGCCTACACCTGACACCTAGACATAAAGCCCCGGATTTTTATTTTTATTTTTTTCGGGTACTGGGGCCGGAACTCAGGGTTTCAGGCCCTCACTTGGCTTTTTCTACTCAAGGCCTGGCACTCTACTACTTAAGCCACAGCTCCACTTCCAGCTTGTGTGTTAATTAGAGATAAGTCTCCTAGACTTTTCTGCCTTGGCTTCACTTTGAACTTCGATCCTCAGATCTCAGCATCCTGAGAAGCCAGGATTACAGATGTAAGCTACTGGTGCTTGTCACAGTCCTGAATCCCGAGTCACCGGCCATGGTGGGGCCTAAGGTCAGCTGAAGTCCAAACTTAGGCTATGGCTTTACTTGTGTACACTTAATAGGATTTCTGCTCCTGTCATTCATTTCTTGCTCCTAACCTGCTTCCACTCCAAGCTCGACCTTTCTCCTTTCTCTGATTTATGCTGCTTGCCTCAGTTTACCTATGAATCTGTCACTTTCTCTTGCCGTTTTTTTTTTTTTTCAAGCCCTGATCCTGGGGTTTGAACTCAAGGCCTCTTTTGCTTAAGTACAGCATTCTGCCACCTGAGTCACAGCTCCACTTCTGACTTTGTCCGAGTATGAGAGTCTCACCGATGTTCCAGCCCCGGTTTGGCTTCGAATGGCGATCTTCAGATCTCAGCCTCCTGAACTGCAGAGCTGGGTCTATTTCCTAGACGGTCCCCTCGATTTCATGTTCTCACTGCTGCTGTCCATCAGCTCTCCGGGGCGACCCGGGCGACCCGGGCCGGGTGCATCCCAGAGCCCGCCGAGGGGGCTCTGGCGCTGGGGGCGGCCGGCTGCCCCGGCCCGGCCGGGGAATGTCCTCGGTCCCGTGCGAACTCGCACAGGGCGCCTGCTGTGTGCCGTCGAGGGCGGCCGGGCCGCGCCTCACACACAGAAGCCCCTTTCTTCAAGGGTTGACGCAGGAGAGCCTTAGAAACCGGACAAAGCGGGAGGCGTGGGAGGAGAGCGGCCCGAGCCAAGGCGGGGAGCGCCCCGTCTGTGGGCCGCAGAGCCCGCCCCCCGGGGGCCGCGGCCTGAAAGGGCCTCTGTGTGCTGCCCGCGCCCGCCCGCGGCCGGGAGCGACTTCCTCGGCTGCGCCAGACCCCGGAGGTTCCTCGGCCCCTCTGGGGACAGACACAAATAGTTCTCGGCCCAGCTGCCCGGCCCGTTGCCGGGGGAACCAAACTCAATGGACTGACGTCACCGGGCCGTCGCATAGCAACCGGCGCCGACTCGCCCTCCCCGCCCGGGCGCTGAGGTCACGGTCGCCATGGAGACCGCGGGGCGGGATGGGGCGGGGCCAGCGGCGCGGGGGGGCGGGGACCCAGCCAGCGTCCTCGGCTCCCTCGGGACCCTCCGGGGCCGGGCCCCGCCCTGGAGCTGCCCCAGCCGGGGAGGAAACGCGGCCGCCGGCTCGGCCGCCCCGACGCCCGGCCTTGCCCTCGGGCTGGCCGCGCCCGTCTGTGGCCGGAGAAAGCCCCTTTGTGGCCGGACTGCGCCGGCAGCTGGCCGGGATTTCTCCCGGGAACAGAGGCCTTTGTTCGCCCTCGCCCCACCTGACGGCCCGGTTTTCGGCCGCAGCCTCGGCTCCTCTCCAGGCTCCAGCCTGGGGTCCTGCTCTGCTCCCCGCGAGCAGGTGGCGGGCTGGGGCGGTCCCGTCGCACGCCGCCGGCCCCGGGGTCGAGGCGCTGCCCCTGCGTTCTCCCGTCCCTGCCCCCGCGGCCTTTGTGCTGTGTGACCTTGGCCCACCGTGGCCGGCGCGGGCCGCCGACCGGGCAGTCTGCACCGCGCTCCGGACACGCCCGCGGCCACGCGCTCCGTCCCCGACTCTGGTTAAAGAACGGCGCGGTGTTCCTTTGGATGTGGTGAGGACATCCATCTGTGCCAAGAGGTTTTTCCTCAGCAAAGAACACGTTTTGAGAAGTACTAATAAACCAGAAAGGTAGGAGGCCAAACCAGACTTAGAGGTGAATCCCATTTCCTTACTGGTTGCCATGAAAAAAAATTCAGAAGCAGCTGCACGTTGGTGCTCTCGCCTGTCATCCTAGCTACTCAGGAGACGGAGATCTGAGGATCACCATTCAAAGCCAGCCCAGGCAGGAAAGTGTGAGACTCTTTATTTCCAATTAACCAGAAACAAACAAACAATGGGGGAGGGAGGGCCTGGAAGTGGAAGTATGGCTCAAGAGGTAGAGCACTTGGCCTGAGCAAATCAGCTCAGGGATAGCACTCAGGCTCTGAGATCAAGCCCCAAGACTAGATAGATAGATGGATAGATAGATAGATAGATAGATAGATAGATAGATAGATAGATAGATAGATAGATAGATAGATAGATTTTAGAAAAGGAAGCCAGAGGCCAGTGGTTTAGGCCTGTAATCCTAGCTACTCAGGAGGCTGAGATCAGAGGATCCAGGTCTGAAGCCAACCTGTTCAGGAAAGTCTGTGAGACTCATCTCCAATTAACCACCAAAAATGTTGGAAGTGGAAGTGAAGCTGTGGCTCAAGTGGTAAAGTGTCAGCTTTTAGTCAAAAAGCTAAGGAGCATATCCAAGCCCCATAACTGGTATGTGCGCGCGCGCGCGCGCGCACACACACACACATATTAAAGTGTGTGTGGAGGAGAGGAGTGTGAAGGATGTGAATGCTTTGGCTCTTTCTAGAGCTCGGGGTTAAGGGAAAGCTGTGAGTAGGACCCAGAGGCGCTGCTGTGTGGTGGTGGGCGGGCACACCCCGGGCACTGAGCCCAGGAGTGGGCTGTATGTGGCCTTAGGCAAACATCGACCCCATCTGCGGCCTTGGCTGAGCTTGTGGGAAAGGCCATTTTGGAACTGTTGGGTGCTGGAGGTAAAGAGCTCAGAGAAGCCTGGAGGGCCAGGCTGCTGTGGGAGGGGCGGAGGAGACAGGGGTGGAGCCATTTCCTGACAGCTTCCAGTTCTCTACACCAGGTGTCCCACCAGCACACAGGTTTTTTTTCCTAGTCCTTCCCAACACTGACATCAGTCATGAGATCTAAGCCACTTCCTCTTGGGTCCTGATGTTTCTGAGACTCCTAGAAAGGGCGGGGAGGGCGCACGGGTGAGCTTGGCTGGTCGAGTGCTAGGCAAAGAGTGAAAGCAGCAGGTATCCAGTTTGGATCCTGGTCTCAAAAATTAAAAGAAAAAAAGCCAAAAGATTCTTGAGCCATACGAGGACAGCACAGAAAACTCTCAAAGAAGAAAAATTACTTTGGCCAGGTGCTGGTGACTCATGCCTGTAACCCTAACTACTTGGGAGGCCCAGATCTGAGGATCACGGTTAGAAGCCACCCAGGGCAGAGAAGTCTCTAAGATTCTTATCTCCAATTAACCACTCAAGTGCTAGCGGCCCTGGTGCTGTGGGCTCAAATAATAGAACTCTAGCCATGAGCACAAAGAACTCAGAGATAGTACCCAGGCCTTGAGTTCAAGCCCGACAACCTACAGAAAAAAATAAAATAAAATTACTTTGTTATGTGCCCATGTATTTCTCTCTCCTTCACTCCTATTCCTTCCTCCCTCTTTCCCCTCCCCTGTCTCTCTCTCTCTTTCCTTCTTTCTTTTCTTCCTTTCTTTTTTCTTTGCCAGTCATGGGGCCTGAGCTCTGGGCCTGGGTGCTGTCCCTCAGCTCTTCAGCTCAAGGCTAGCGCTCTACCACTTGAGCCACAGTGCCACTTCTGGCTTTTTCTGCTTATGTGGTGCTGAGGAATCAAACCTAGGGCCTCATGCATGCAAGGCAAGCACTCTACCACTGAGCCACCTTCCCAGCCCCTTCCTTCCTTCCTTTCTTTCTTTTCAATATGGGGCATGAACTCACATTTTTTTTGGGGGGGGGAGTCGGTCATGGGGCTTGAACTCTGGGTTTGGGCGCTGTCCCTGTGCTCCTTAGCTCAAGGCTTGTGCTCTACCACTTGAGACAGTGCCACTTCCGGTTTTCTAGTGGTTTATTGGAGATAAGAGTCTCACGGACTTTCCTGCTCTGGCTGGCTTTGAACCATGATGCTCAGATCTCAGCCTCTTGAGTAGCTAGGATTACAGGTGTGAGCCACCGGTGCTCAGCTGAACTCACATTTTTTTTTTTTTTTTTTTAATCACAGCTAGTGGGCTTTCACTTGAGTTATTTTGCCTCCAGTTTGGTTAATTGGAGATTAATCAAAAGCCATAAACTTTTTTGTCTAGGCTAGCTTTGAACCTTCATCCTCATAAGCCTCCTGAGTAGCTGGGGCTTTTTCACTCAGAGTTGGCTCTGCCATTTGAGCTATGCCTCCAGTTCAGGTTTTCTGGTGGTTAATTAGAGATAAGAGTCTCAGGAACAAGGCTGGGAAGGTGGCTCAGTGGTAGAGCACTTGCCTTGCATGCCTGAGGCCCTGGGTTCAATTCCTCAGCATCACATAAACAAAAAAGAAAAAAAAAAAACCCTGTTTTGCCGGGCGCTGGTGGCTCACGCCTGTAATCCTAGCTACTCAGGAGGCTGAGATCTGAGGATTGCGGTTCAAAGCCAGCCCGGGCAGGAGACACCGTGAGACTCCTATCTCCAATAAACCGCCAGAAAATCGGAAGTGGCGCTGTAGCTCAAGTGGTAGAGCGCTCGCCTTGAGCTGAAGAGCTGAGGGACAGCGCCCAGGCCCAGAGTTCAAGTCCCACAACTGACAAAAAAAAAAAAAAAGAGTCTCAGGAACTTTCCTGCCCTAGCTAGCTTTGGACTGTCACCCTCAGATATCAGCCACCTGAGTAGGTAGGATTACAGGCAGGGGCCACCAGTCCAGCTTTTTGCTGGTTAACTGAAGGTAAGAGTCTCCTGGAAGCTGCGTGCTGGTGGCTCACACCTGTAATCCTAGCTACCCAGGAGGCTGAGATCTGAGGATTGTGGTTCAAAGCCAGCTCTGGCAGGAAAAGTCTATGAGACATTTCTAGTGGTTTATTGGCGATGAGTCTCAAGGATTTTCCTGCCTGGGCTGGCTTAGAACCCTGATCTTCATATCTCAGCTTCCTGAGTAGCTAGGATTACAGGTGTGAGCCACCAGCACTCAGCTTAAGCCTGTGGGACTCTACTCCAGTGAACCACCAGAAAACCAGAAGTGGTGCTGTGGCCTTGAGCTGAAGAGCTGAGGGAGGGACAGCGTTCAGCCCAGAGTTCAAGACTCAGGACTGACCAAAAAAGAGTCCCTTTGGAGAGCTGGGTGCTGATGGCTCCTGCCTTTAATCCTAGCTACTCAGGAGACTCAGATCTGAAGATCACTGTTTGAAACCAGCCCAGGCAGGAAAGTCCATGAGACTCTTATCTTCAATTATAGAAAAAGCCTGACATGGTGCTGTGGTTCAAGTGATACACTGCTAGCCCTGAGCAAAAAGAGCTCAGGGACAAGCACTCAGACCTAGAGTTCAAGTTCCAGGACCGGTTAAAAAAAAGAAAAAGTCTCTTGGAGTTCTCTGCCCAGTCTGGCTTTGAACCTTAGCTCTCAGCCTCTTGAATAGTTGGGACTGTAGGCTTGAGTCAAGGCTCCTGGCTTTTCTTCTTATAGAATCATGAAGACCCTGCTCTCGAGACCTCATTGAGTCCTAATTATATCCACAGACCCCATCTCTGCAGATGCCCGTGGCTCACACCTGTAATCCTAGATACTCAGGAGGCTGAGTTCTAAGGAATGAGTTCGATGCTAGCTAGGGCAGAAAAGCCTGTTAGGCTCTTATCCCCCATAACCTACTCAGAAAAGGCTGGAAGTGGCGCTGTGACTCAAGTGGTAGAGCACCAGCCTTGAACACAAAGAGGTTCAAGGACAGTACCCAGGCCCTGAGTTCAAGTCCCAGGACTGGCCAAAAAAAAAAAAACCCACCCCAAAACAAAAACAAACAAAAAAAAAGCCTAAACCACCTCCAGGTAGCCTTAATATAATAAGCTTGGGGAGTATGTTTCTGATACACGAACTTTGGGGGAACACATTCAAACTATCACTAATGATCACAGAATCTCAGTAAAGCAAATGGAAGATTCGTTGCTTTTTCTTTTTTTTTTGTCGGTCGTGGGGCTTGAACTCTGGGCCTGGGCGCTGTCCCTCAGCTCTTCAGCTCAAGGCGAGCGCTCTACCACTTGAGCTACAGCGCCACTTCCGGTTTTCTGGTGGTTTATTGGAGATAGGAGTCTCATGGTCTCTCCTGCCCGGGCTGGCTTTAAACCTCGATCTTCAGATCTCAACCTCCTGAGTAGCTAGGATTACAGGCGTGAGCCACCAGCGTCCGCCCAGCCTGGAAGATTAGTTTTACATTCGAAACAGCTTTAGTTTTAGTTGTGTTCTAGGACAGCAGCGTAGACTAGCACAGGACTCTGCAGGTGGGCCTGCTTGCTTCCACCCAAAAGACCTTGGTTGTGGCTGGACCTATGTGGAGTCTGGGCCTTCCTTGGTCTGTGTAACAAGCACGGAAGCATTGTTATGTTGCTGTCCAGTTCTGGCTTAACTCCAGAAGGAGAGTGTGACCCTCTGTCTCCTTCATTCCAGTGCTTCCTAGGGAATGAGTTCCCGCCTGAGCCAGCCAATAATGGCATCCCAGGTTATCCTCTGAACCTCCGCTTATCTCCCACATCAGTGTCTTCAAATTGGATCTTGGTGGTTCTCATGGTGCAGTACAATGGCACCTATTGACCAGCAGAGGGCGCATTTGCATTCTTAGGGACTAGGATGGTGGTAGTAGCCAATTAACTGTGTGGCCACAGACTTCTAGAGCTAGTGAGACACTGACAAAGATTCAGGTTATATAACGATCAGCCTTATATTGTAGCCTCAAATTCTTAACATTTCTTACAAAAAAGAGGTTCTACTGGGCACCGGTATGAGCCATCAGCACCCAGCTCTCAAGAGACTCTTTTGGTTGGTCGTGGGTCTTGAACTCTGGGTCTGGTCACTGTCCCTCATGCCTGTCATCCTAGCTACTCAGGAGGCTGAGATCTGAGGATCGCTGTTCAAAGCTAGCCCGTGCAGGAAAGGCTGTGAGACTCTTATCTTCAGTTAACCACCAGAAAACAGGAAGTGGCACTGTGCTAGCCTTGAGCTGAAGAGTTCAGGGACAGCCTCCAGGTTCAGAGTTCAAGCCCACAACAACACACACACAAAAAAGACAGAGGTTCTTTTTCCTTTGTGCTGTTCTTGGGCTTATTTAATTATTTTTCCTGAGGCTTGAACTCTGGGCACTATCCTTGAGCTTCTTTAGCTCAAGGCTAGCACTCTACCACTTGAACCACAGTACCATTTTGGCTTTTTCTATGTATGTGGCACTAAGGAATGGAACCCATGGCTTCATGCATGCTAGGCAAGCACTCTACCACTGAGCCACATTCCCAGCCCATCCTAGAGCTTAAACTCAGGGCCTGAGGGGCTGTCCTTGAGCTATTGAGCTCAAGGCTAGTGCTCTATGACTTAAGTCACAAATTCTATTTCTATCTTTTTTTTTTGGTAATTAAGTGAAGATAACTGGGATTTCAGAGGTGTACAAGCACACCCAGCTTAAACTTTTTTCATCAACAGAATTTGTGGAACACACACACACACACACCTCGGATGGAGACAGATGGCAGCCCTGGTCCCAGCTAGGATTGAGTATGGACTCTGAGCTCAGATGGGGTGGGGAGAATGTTTACAGGGAGCCACATCTTGCTGTGATGAAAGGCACACAAAGCTGAATAGGCCTTCCACAGCCCCAGCCAGCCCTAGCCAGCCCCAGCAAGATCGTGAGCATCCAGCTCGGCGAAGGGCCTGGGCTCTCAGCAGCTGGGGGGGCAAATCTTTCATTGAAGGGAGGTGGGGTAGCCCGGCAGCGTTGGGCACACCCCAGGCTGCTGTCCTTTCTGATGTGTGCCAGGACTTGCCGGTACTTCTCTGGCTGCCTGTGGCTCAGGTCTCCTGTTTGCTGGCCAATTTGTCCTGGTAGAACACAACCCAAAAGCCCATCCCAGAGCAAGCTGCCTCTGGAGGCATTACCCGACATGCAAAGGAGAAGGTGCTCATGTGATTTATTGAGGGGACAGAGTTTGGAGGGGTGCATTTGTAGCTCTGCCCTGACTCGGTTCTCAGCGCCTGACTGCGCCCCCCCCCCCCCCCCCCCGCCACCCAGCCCTTTATTCTTGTCAGTGCTCCTTCGTAGCCTCTACTTGTCCCCGTTGCCTGCCTCTTCCCACCAGTGTTCTTTCTCTTTTTAATCTGTGTATGCTGTCGGGCGCCGGTGGCTCACGACTGAAATCCTAGCTACATTGGAGGCTGAGAGCTAAGGATCATGGCTCAAAGCCAGCTCGAGGAGGGAAGGCCTTAAGACTCTTATCTCCAATTATTCACTGGAAAACCAGCTCAAGTGGTAGAGTGCTTGCTTTGAGCTGAAGAGCTCAGGGACAGAACCCAGGCCCAGAGCTCAAGCCCCATGAATGACATAAAAAAATCTGTATGTGCTCATTTAAAAAAATTGCATATTGGTTTTATATGTTTTATTTCCTTCTCTCTTCTCCTCTTCTCTCTCTCTCTCCTTCTCTCTCTCTTCTTTCTTTCTTGTGCAGGTCCTGGGGCTTGTCTGTGAGCTTTCATGCACAAGGCTACTACTCTACTACTTGAGCCATAGCACCACTTCCAAGTCTTTTGGATAGTTAATTGGAGTCTTAGGGACTTTCTTGCCCAGGCTGACTTCGACCTGTGATTCTCAGATCTCAGCCTCCTGAGAAGCTTAGGATTATAGGAATGAGCCACTAGCACCTGGCTTCAGTGTTTTATTTCTGGGGGGGTCCGGTCATGGGGCCTGAACTCTGGGCTTGGTCGCTGTCCCTCTGCTCTTCAGCTTAAGGCTAGCGCTCTACCACTTGAGCTACAGCGCCACTTCCGGCTTTTTTCCCCCCTGCTTATGTGGTTCTGAGGAATCAAACCCAGGGCTTCATGCATGCAAGGCAAGCGCTCTACCACTGAGCCACCTTTCCAGCCCAGTGTTTTGTTTTGTTTTTTTGGTCAGTTGTAGGGCTTGAACTCTGGGCCTTGGCACTGTCTCTGAAGGCTAGTGCTCTACCACTTTGAGCCACAGTGCCAATTCTGGTTTTCTGGTGGTTTATTGAGTTAAGAGTCTCAGACTTTCCTGCCCTGGCTGGCTTTGAACAGCGATCCTCAGATCTCAGCCTCCTGAGTAACTAGGATTACAGGCATGAGCCACCAGCGCCCGGCCCAGTGTTCTTTTTTATTTTCTTTTTTCTTGTGTTGGTGCTGGGGCTTGAACTTGGTGCCTGGGCACTGTCCCTAAACTTCTTTTGCTTACTTGAGCCACAGCTCCACTTCCAGATGGTGGTGGTGGTGGTTGTTGTTTTAATGTGTATGATTTATTAGAGATAAGAGTCTTGTGGTCTTTCCTGCCTAGACTAGTTTTGAACTATGATCCTCAGATCTCAGCCTCCTGAGTAGTTAGGATTACACGTGTGAGTCATTAGTACTTTCTTATTCAGTTTTTGTCCTTGGAGGAGAAATTTCTTCTACCTCCTAGGTGCAGTGGTTGGAGCTGTGAAAGAAACTGACAAAAGTTAGATGCATAGAGTGTCATGCACATTTTATTGGATGTTAAGGTTTCCATAGAAGTGTGGGTCTGGAGGGTCATGCCAATAGTTCCAGCACTTGATTTCAAATTCAAGGCCAACCTGAGCTATACCTTAAATTCCATGTCAGCCAGGCTCAAGTCACTGGGGAATGGTTACTGTCTTCTTTCTGGCTCCTCAATACAGCTGGTCACCTGGGCTGGCTCCTTGTCCTTTGTCACCCCTCCCTGTGGGCCTGCGTTCCCTGGTCTGAACCATCGTCCTGTGGAGTACACCTCCACTGTCGCCTACTGCATGCCACTGGCACCAGCTGCTGCGGAGTCCCCTGGCCTTGGCCCCTCTTTTGTGGTCAGTCATGGGGCTTGAACTCTGGGCTTGGGCGCTGTCCCTGCGCTCTTCAGCTTAAGGCGAGCACTTTACCACTAGAGCCACAGCGCCACTTCTGGTTTTCTGGTGGTTTATTGGAGATAAGTTTCATTGGCTGGCTTTGAACCATGATCCTCAGCTCTCAGCCTCCTGAGTAGCTAGGTTGACAGGCATGAGCCACCAGTGCCCGGCTCTCTCCCCTTCTTGAATGCTAAAGCCTACTCTGAAATGACTGCCAAGACCCCGTCTTCACTCCTCTCTAGTGAACGCTTTGACCAGCAGCTCCTTAGGACGGGCTCTGTGATGGCAGTTGCCACGATTGAACATCATGTAGACCAGCTCTGAGCCAGCCCTGGCCCACATGGCAGCCACACACAGTAGGTAGCGGTATCATTGCTCAATGAAGAAACCGGAACACAGGAAACGCAGCTCATCGGCAGAGGGAAGCGCCCAAAGCTGGGCTATGGCCCAGGTCCCTGCGCAGGGCCAGCGGCCAGTGGTCAGCGTCCTCCCTGGGGCAGCCCGCGCTCCCGATTTGACTTTCAGTCCGTAACAATGTTCAGCCTCCTTATTGTGTTAGTGAGCAGTAGGGCCGGGCCCACAGAAAGGTTCACCAACACTGGCTGAAAACACAGGGTGCCCCAGAGATCACCCCTACCATGGGCTACTGCGTGGCACTGACTGCCTGCCCCCAACCCCACCCATCCACCCGTCAGGCCTCCTCAGCCTGGCCTCCTGGCCTCTGTCTGGAAGACATCATCTCCCCCACTCTCTGCCCTCCCTCCCTCCCTCTCTCCCTCCACACCATGCTAACAGTGCTCTGTCTTTTCTACTTATCCCAGTTCCCTTTCTCATGAGCCTCCTCACCACCTCTACCGTCGTGTCTTCCCTGCGTGCCCACTCCCATTCACCTGCACTGTGACTCCGCCACTTTCTTCCCGTTACTCCCCTGCTTCACTAAGGTCTTTTTTTTGTTGTTAGTGGTGGTCGTGCAGCTTGAACTCTGGGCCTGGGCGCTGTCCCTCAGCTCTTCAGCTCAAGGCTAGCGCTCTACCACTTGAGCCACAGCACCACTTCTGGCTTTTTCTACTTATGTGGTGTGGAGGAATCAAACCCAGGGCCTCATGCATGCAAAGCAAGCACTGTACCACTGAGCCACCTTCCCAGCCCTATTGAGGTCTTTGGAGAGCACAAAGCTCCATCTCTGCTTGTATGGTCATCTCAGGACACTGAAGCAGCAGTGGTGACTGCTCTTCATGAGGGAGTGCCACAAATACAAGGCTGAGTTCATCAAGGGCCATAGGTTGGCTGTCACGCGTGTCTTCGTCCTGAGTGAAGGAGGTGTCTTCAGTGAATGTTTGACTACTGAGTCACACCCCACCGATCTGGCAACAGGAAAATAGATCACAACCCAGCCACTCCGGAGGCTTAATAATCTCTGAAGAACCCAGGGAGCCTGGTGCATCCAGTAGCTCATGCCAGAGCCACTGGTTCATCTCAGGAGGCTGAGATTTGAGGATTGTGGTTTGAGGCCAGGCCGGGCAGTAAAATTCTTCTCTAATTAACCACCCAAAAAAAAAAAAAAAAGCTGGAAGTGGAGCTGTGGCTCAAATGGTAGAGTGCAAGCCTAAAAGAAGGTCATGGGCTGGGAATGTGGCTTAGTGGTAGAGTGCTTTGCCTAGCATGCATAAAGCCCTGGGTTCAATTCCTCAGTACCACATCAATAGAAAAAGCCAGAAGTGTCGCTATGGCTCAAGTGGTAGAGCGCTAGCCTTGAGCAAAAGCAGCTCAGGGACAGCACCCAGGCCCAGAGTTCAAGCCCAGGACTGGCAAAAAAAGGTCAGGGACAGTGCCCAGTCCTGAGTTCAAGCCTCAGTACTGGCACACACACACAAAGAATCCCGGAGATTGAAACCTCCACCTAGAAACTAGGCCTCAGGTGTATAAATCACAGTAGAAAACAAAAACCACAAAATTAATAAAGAAACAAGGCAACATGTTTTTCTCACAAGCCAACTGCACAATAAAGTACTTAGGTCTAAGTGAAGACAAAGGAGTTTAGATAACAAATCATAAAAAAAAAAAAAAAAAGTGACAGGAATCATCAGCGAAATAAGAGCAGATGTCTAAACAGCTGAATGAATTCAAAGAGGATAGGGGCTGGGAACGTGGCTTAGTGGTGAGTGCTTGCCTAGCATGCATGAAGCCCTGGGTTCAATTCCTCAATACACATAAATAGAAAAAGCCGGGACTGGCACTGTGGCTCAAGTGATAGAGTGTTAGCCTTGAGCAAAAGAAGCTCCGGGACAGTGCCCAGGCCCAGAGTTCAAGCCCAGGATTGACAGAAATTTAAAAAAAAAAGAGGATACAAGGGGAGGAGGAGGGGGGGGGGGTGAGGGGGGAAGATTGGAAGGGATGGTAAGGGGAAACAAAGGAGGAAGCAACAATGCTTGACAAGAAATGCACTCATGCCAGGCGCCAGCTCACGCCTGTAATCCTAACTACTCAGGAGGCTGAGATCTGAGGATAATGGTTCAAAGCCAGCCCAGGCAGGAAAGACGGTGAAACTCCTATATCCAATAAACCACTAGAAAACCAGAAGTGGCGCTGTAGCTGAAGTGGTAGAGCGCTCACCTTGAGCTGAAGAGCTGAGGGACAGCGCCCAGGTAGAGCTCAAGCCCCACAACCGACAAAAAAAAAAAAAAAATGCAGTCATTACCTTGCCCATGTAATTGTAACCCCTCTGTATAGTATTTTCACAATAATAAAAAATAAAGGGGCTGGGAAGGTGGCTCAGTGGTAGAGTGCTTGCCTTGCATGCATGAGGCCCTGGGTTCGATTCCTCAGCACCACATAAGCAAAAAAAAAAGCCGGAAGTGGCGTTGTGGCTCAATTGGTAGAGCACTAGCCTTGAGCTGAAGAGCTGAAGGACAGCGCCCAGGCCCAGAGTTCAGGCCTACAACCAGACCCCCCCCCCCCCAAAAAAAAAAAAAAAGAGGATACAAACAACTAACTGAACTTAAAAAGAATTCAAACAATTGAGCGACATAAAGAAGGCTGCAAGGTGTTCAATAGATGTAGAAAGTTTGAAAAAAATCACATTGATATGTCGGCAATGAAGACCTCAATAATCTCAATAAAAACTCAATTGAGCCGAGGGCCAGTGGCTCAAACCTATAATCCTTCCTACTCAGGAGATTCGGCTCTGAGGATCATAGTTCAAAGCCAGCCCTGATAGAAAAGCCTATGGGACTCATCTCCAATAAACCACCAGAAAACCAAAGTGGTAGAGCACTAGCTTTGAGCACAAAAGCTCAGGGACAGTGCATCGGCTTTAAGTTCAAGCCCCACAATGGAAAAAACAAAGAGAAGTGACAACTCACATTCAATGGCAAGCCCATTAGAATAACAGATTTTTTAAATAGGAAAGCAAGACATATATGTGTGTGTGTGTGTGTGTGTGTGTGTGTGTGTGTGTGTGTGTGTGTGTGTGTGTGTGTGTGTATGCATATATGTGTATATATGTTTGTATATATAAATATATGTGTATATATGTATATATATATATATACACATATATATGTAGAGATTGGGGGAGAGAGCGTCATGAAGCGAAACAGCAGGCTCCAGCTACATGGCTCAAGAGCCAGGTTAGAGAAACATTTCATGCTCCATACAGGAAATAGGAGTTAAAGACTCCTAAAACAACAGATTTCTCAACACAAACTCTAAATAAAAGGAAGAAATGGAAGACCAGAAATAAACCCACACAGCTACAGCCCTCTAAATCTTTGACAAAGGAGTAAAAAACACAGCACAGTGGTGCTAGGAAAATTGGTTCTCTAGATGGGGGAAATTGAAACTAGATCCCTATCTCTCATTTTGTACAAATAACCTCCACATGAGTCAAAGATCTGTCAGATCTAAAACTCTGAGACTAGTACAGGAAAACACAGGAGAAACTTTGGTCGATGTAGGCATAAACAATCATTTTCTGAATAGAACTTCAAATTCCCAGAAACAAAGAAAAAGAACAAGAATGGCAAAATAGGATTTCATCAAATTAAAAAGCTTCTCTGGGGGCTGGGAAGATTCAAGCCTCAGGACTGGAAATACACACACACACACACACACACACACACACACACACACACACACACACACACACGAAAAAATAAAAAGCTTTTTCACCCAGGTACCAGTGGCTCATGCCTGTAATCCTAGCTACTCAAGAGGCTGAGATCTGAGAATCACAGTTCAAAGTCAACCCTGACAGGAAAGTCCATGAGATTTTTTTTTTTTTTTTTGGTTGGTTGTGGGGCTTGAACTCTGGGCCTGGGCACTGTCCCTGAGCTCTTCAGCTCAAGGCAAGCACTCTACTATTTAAGCCACAGAGCCATTTCGTTTTCTAGTGGTTAACTGAAGACTCTCACAGAGTATCCAGCCCGGGCTGGCTTTGAACCATGATCCTCAGATCTCAGCCTCCTGAGTAGTTTGGATTACTGGCAGGAGCCACCAGCACCTTGCTACCATGAGATTTTTTTTTTTTTTTTTGGTTGGTTGCAGAGATTGAACTCTGGACTTAGGTGCTGTCCCTTAGCTCTTCAGCTCAAGGGGAGCGCTCTACTGCTTGAGCCACAGCACCACTTCCGGTTTTCTAGTTGTTTATTGGAGATGAGTCTCATGGATGTTCCTGCCGGGGCTGGCTTTGAACCTGGATCCTCAGATCTCAGCCTCCTGAATAGCTAGGATTACAGGTGAGAGCCAGGGGCACCCTGCTTACCATGAGATTCTTATCTCCAATTAACTGACAGAAAACCTGAAGTGGCCTGTGGCTGAAAGTGGTACAGAACTACCCTTGAGCAAAAAGGAGCTTAGTGACAGCTCTCAGACCGTGAGTTCAAGCCCTATGACCGACAAAACAAAACCAAGTCTCACAGACTTTCCTTCCAGGTTGGCTTTGAATCTTGATCCTCAGCTCTCAACCTCCTGAGTAGCTAGGATTACAGGCGTGAGCCACTGGTGTCCACTTCACTGAGACTCTCATCTCCAGTAACTATTCAGAAAGTGGGAAGTGGTGCTGTGCCTCAAGTGGTAGAGTGCTAGCCTTGACTAACAAGAGGCTCTGGGACAGCACTCAAGCCCTGGATTGGCAAAAAGAAAACAACAGCAGCAACAACAAAAACCCTTCTCCACAGCAAAAGAAACAACTACCAGAACCAAGAGCAACTCATAGAATGGGAGAAAAAATGTTGCCAGCCATTAATACTCAGAATATACAAAGAGCTCAAAAACTTAACCACAAAAGAATCAATAATCCAAGAAATATGTGGGCAAAGAAATTGAACAGAAAGAACTCCAAAGTACAAATGGCTAATAGATACCTGAAGAAATGTTCACCATCTGTAGTCATCAAGGAATGCAAATTGAAACCACACCAAGACCCACATCTCTCTAGCAGGAGTAGCAGCCATCAATAAAATAACAACAGATGCTGGTGGGGATGTGGGGGAGGAATCCTCCTCGGTGGTTGGTGGGAACGGGAGCTAGTGAGACCTCTTTCCCTCCGCCGCTTGAGCCACACCTCCACTTCCAGCTTTTTTTGTTGTTGTTATTGGAGCTGAGTCTCTTGGATTTGTCTGCCCGGGGCTGGCTTTGAACCGTGATCCTCAGATCTCAGCTAGGTACAGGCGCGAGCCACTGGCGCGGGCTCGACTGGGTTTTGCGGGTCTGACGCACCTGCTCCATTCCAGGCCTGGGGGGGGGGGGGATGTCCCCAGCCCCAGATGTGCTCTCCTCTTTCTCTCTCTCTTTGCCCACAACTGGCAAGCTTCTGAGTCACCCCAAGGAGCTCTCGGGGACAATTCCGTTTCCAGAACATTCTGGGCGCGCACGCGGTACCCACGGCACGGAAAAGGGATGAGGCGGCGCTTAGAAAATAAACGCTTGTGTTAATTTACTGGTGGGCAGGGCGCCATCTAGGCGCGGGGTGGAGCAGAGCTAAAGCCAGGCCGGGCAGGGGGGCGGGGGGCGGGGCCGGCCAGGGCTTCGCGGCTGTCAGTCAGCGTCCGGCCCCGCCTGCGCCCAGCGCGGGGTCAGGCGATTGGTCAGGAAGCGCACGGCCGAGCGGATGCCCTCCACGGTCCGGCGCTCCACCGACTCCAGCGCGTGCGTGAGCGAGCGCACGGCCAGGCTGGTCCCCGAGGCCAGGCCGGAGGAGATGACGGAGCTGGCGCTGCTCAGGATGCTGGACATGGTGCGCAGGCCGGGCCCCGCGCCGTACAGCAGGTCGGCCGGGTTGCTGCGCCCCGAGGCCAGCAGGGCCGTGGCCATGCCCATGCCGATGCCCACCGAGCTGTCGGACCACACCAGGATGTCGGCCAGCGAGCTGATGCTGCTCTCGCCGCCGCCCAGCAGGCTGGTCATGGAGCGCATGTAGTTGTTCTCCTCGTCCGTCCCGTACATGCTGGGGTTCAGGGGTCGCCTCCCCCGGGACGCCTGCTCCAGGCCTGGCGAGGATGGGGCGCTGCACGTCGGGGTCGGAGGGAAAGGCCAGGCCGGCAGGTCCCTGGTGAAAATGACTATGTCCTTCCCCGCCGTGACCTGCGGCCCCTCCGTGACCTGTGGCCCTGCTGTGACCTCCTGCGGCCCCTCCTTGACCTCTTGCGGCCCCTCCTTGACCTCTTGCGGCCCCTCCATGACCTCCTGCGGCCCCGCCGTGAGCTCCTGCGGGCACGCCTCCACTTCCGAGTTGGAGGCCTTGGCGTCCTCCCCGCTCTCCGAACCGCTGGTGTGGGGTGAGCACGGGTCAGCAGCACCCCCGGAGGGCTGGACCGACGGGGCCTCCGCTTCTGGGGTCGCTGGATCTGCTTCTGCCAGGCCCTCAGGAACGTCCACCGTCTCCGGGGCTTTGTCCTCCATCTCTGGGGCTTTGTCCTCCATCTCCGGGGCTTTGTCCTCCGTCTCCGGAGCTTTGCCCTCCATCTCTGGGGCTTTGTCCTCCGTCTCCGGGGCTTTGTCCTCTGTCTGGGAGCCGTTGGGGGACAGAGTGCGGCTTCTTATTTTCCGGGTGTTTTCAGCCAGCATGTCCCACACTGGGTTCTGGAAACCCACGAACAAGTTCCGGTTTGTGGACAAGATCGCCGTGGTCTCTTCTAGGTTCTCCTGGCTGTGGCCGCCCCCAGCGTCTCCCTGGTTTTGGTCCCCAGAGGTTGGCTTGGCCTTGCAGGTGGACTCCTCCAGGGAGGCCTGGTCTTCATCTTCTTCCTGGGCGTTGGCTTCCGGGCGTGTTTCCTCTAAGACATCGTCAGGGACGGGGTCTAATACCAAGTACTCCTCAGGGCTGTAGTCAGCCTGGTTGTCCAGCCAGGCACAGGGAGGGCCATAGGGGGAGTTGTTAGTGGCCTCAGCCTCTTCTGGGGGCTGGGTGGTCATGTATGCCCCCTGCCACTTTTGATGGTGCAAGGAGTGGCTGAAGCTCTGCCGGGCTGGGCTCTCTGGGCCGTGAGGTCACAGGGGAGGCTGTGGGTAGCTGCTGATGTCACAGGCACCTCTAGAGCAAGGACCCTGAGCCTCCTGAGCTGCCCCAGGAGTCTTGAGTCTAGGAGACAGTTTGTAGACCAGTTTGTGGGTGCATAGGGAAACAAAGCGAAAGGTCTTTGCAAACAATAGAGATGGGCAGGGCCAGCCACAGGGCCAGAGGGAAGTGTGATCTGGGTGTTAAGAAGTGTATGGAGGTCTTTTCGTGTGTGTGTGTGTGTGTGTGTGTGTGTACATGTGTTTGCTGCTCCTGGGGCTTGAACTCAGGGTCTCATGCTTTTGGTTGGCTTTTTTTTTTTTTTGGTTGGTCGTGGGGCTTGAACTCTGGGCCTGGGCGCTATCCATGAGCTCTTCAGCTCAAGGCTAGCGCTCTACCACTCGAGCCACAGCACCACTTCCAGCTTTTTCGGTTTATGTGGTGCTGAGGAATGGAACCCAGGGCCTCATGCGTGCGAGGCAAGCTCTACCACTGAGCCACCTTCCCAGCCCTTGCTTGCTTTCTCGCTCAAGGTAAGAGCTCTACCATTTGAGCCATTCTCCCTCTCCTCCCAATTCTGGGTGTGCAGGTCTTGAGTTAGAATGGATATTTATAAGGAACCCCTCCTAGCACTCCTCCACGGGTACGATAAGACCCGAATTTACCCAGACTTTTTCTTCAGGAAACCCAGAAACAATAGGTAGGAATCAGCAGAAAACAGTCCTTGGTCTTGATCCTCCTTGGCTGGGGAGTTAATCCTCCTGACACAGGACAATCTACCTTCTCCCTGTCCACTTGAATTGGGAAGGCAGAAAGGTCAGGAAATCCCAAGTGATACTGAGAAAATCATGGGCCCAGGTAAACCTAGCTACTTAAGGAGGCTGAGATCTGAGGAGCCCAGTTTGAAGCCAGTCTGTGCAGGAAAGTCTGTGAAATTCTTATCTCTAGTTAACCAACACAAATCCAAAAGTAGAACGGTGGCTTAAGTAGTAGAGCACTACCCGTGAATAAAATAGTTGGGACAGCACCCAGGGTCTGAGTTCAAGCTCCATTACCTGCGCACAAATCAACCAAAAAAGAACTAATTAATGGTGCTGGGTGCTGTAATCATGCCTGAGGAGGCTGAGGTCTGTGGATTGGGGTTCGAAGCCAGTTTGGCCAGCAAAATCTGTGACTTTTTTCCAATTTATCAGCAAAGAGTTGGAAATAGAGCTGTGACTCAAGCTAGACCACCAGCCTTGAGTGAAACAAACCAAATGAGAGCACAAAGCCCTGAATTCAAGCCTCAGCACCAGCACAAAAATACTCTAATGAAAATGGAGAATGTGTGTGATCACGGTTTGAGTCCTCCTCTATCCTGCTGCCCCCTCTCGACCTCGCTGGGCTGGACACATTCACCCTGGCCCCACTCTGGCTTGCTTTCACCTCCGGTGCTCACACATCATGCACCTGGAACATTCTGAAGTGGTGCTGTTTGCCCCGCCCCCTCCTAGTGCCCCCTCCTAGTGCAGCAGTGCACGCTGCCCGGCCAGGCCTGCTACTGAGGCCCCTGCAGGGCTGTGGGAAAGTCCTTGAAAGTCCAGGTTATGGGCCTGGCAGCCCCTGGGGCCTCTGTAGACACCAGTGTTCTGAGCTGGGACTCCTGTTCTCTTCCTGATTTTCCTGCCTTCTAGATGTTCAAGAACTGAGCAAGACACCAGTGGCTCACGCCTGTAATCTGGAGGCTGAGATCTGAGGATCACAGTTTGAAGTCATCCCTGGCAGGAAAGTCTGTGAAACTCTTTATCTTCCATGAAACATAAAAAAAAAAAAAGGGGGGGGGGCTGGCTCAGTGGTAGAGTGCATGCCAGAGGCCCTGGGTTCGATTCCTCAGCACCACATAAGCAAAGAGAAAAAAGCCAGAAGTGGCGCTGTGGCTCAAGTGGTAGAGCGCTAGCCTTGAGCTGAAGAACTGAGGGACAGTGCCCAGGCCCAGAGTTCAGGTCCCACGACCGGATCCAAAAAAAAAAAAAAAACCCACTAGTGGAGCTGTGGCTCAAGTGGTAGAGTGCTAGCCCTGACAAAAAGCTCAGGGAAGTCAGGTGCCAGTGGCTCACGCCTGCAATCCTAGCTATGCAGGAGGCTGAGATCTGAGGATGGCGGTTCAAAACCAACCTGGACAGGAAAGTCTGTGAAACTCTTATCTCCAATAAACCACCAGAAAACCGGAAGTGGCGCTGTGGCTCAAGTAGTAGATTGCTCACCTTGAGCTGAAGAGCTCAGGGACAGCACCCAGGCCTAGAGTTCAAGCCCTACAACCAACCGCACAAACAAACAAAAAGCTCAGGGACAGTGCCCAGGCTGGGAATTCAAGCCCCAGGACAAGGAGGGGAGGGGAGAAAAAGAAAAAGCCCCAAAGAACTCAAGGCTGCACGAGCAGATGGTCTAAGGAGCTGCATTAGATTTGTTCGGAAGAAACAGGTTAATGAGTCCCACAGGTGGGGCTGAGCCCCCAAAAGCATTCTCAGGTTTCCAAGTCTCTTGCTCCCCTGCCTTGTAAGGAGAGCGTCCGGGCCATGAGGGTCTTTGTGGAAAGGGGGTGGGGGAAAAGCAGAGGCTGGGTTAGGGGTGAGGACTCTGAAGTTCCCCCAGTTCCCCCGGAGCGCAGGAGGGAGAGGTGAGGCGGGAGGGAGAGGTGAGGCAGGAGGTGGGGTGAGCAGCAGGCCCCAGACCTGCACAGGGAGGTAGTTGAAGGTCAGGGCTCCCTTGGGGTACAGCCCATGGGAGGCAGGAGGCCAGGAAGAGCTCTGGGGAGTGCTCGGGTTATTTGCATGAGATCTCCCAGGGAAAGCCTGGCTGTGGGCACTGCACGGATGCTGTGTGAGCCCAGTCCGCACACTGCAAGTCTGGTGTGAGCGCTGGCTCTCACACCACAGGATGGACTTGGGGGCGTGACTGCGGCCTAGCCTGGGTTCCCCAGAGAACGCAGAGACTGCCCTTGGGCACAGAGAGGGGCAGTGGAGGGTGAGGCGCACAGGGTCCTCGGGTGATTGGTTCTGTATCTGGAAAACCCTAGGCCGGCCTCCTACTTTCCTGATGAACCGAAGAGATGAATGCAAGCAAAGAGACCTGCAGCGTTCACACCGAAGCGAGAAGGCTCCATTTGATTTGAGGAGGGAGAAATACTTGGTAAATATAAAACCCAGTGCAAAACAATGGGCTGGGAAGGTGGCTTAGTGGTAAGAGTGCTTGTCTAGCATTCATGAAGCCCTGGGTTCCATTCCTCAGTACTACATACACAGAAAAGGCCAGAAATGGCGCTGTGGCTCATGGTAGAGTCCTATCCTTGTGGAAAGGAAGCTCAGGAAGAGTGCCCAAGCCCCAGGACTGGCAAAAAATAAATAAAATGAAAAATACAGCACATTAAAAAAAAAAAAAGAGCCAGGTGCTGGTGGCTCATGCCTGTAATTCTAGCTACTCAGGATCACTGTTCAAAGCTAGCCCTGGCAGGAAACTCCATGAGACTCTTATCTCCAATAAATCACCAGAAAACTGGAAGTGATGCTGTGGCTCAAGTGGTAAAGCGCTCGCCTTGAGCTGAAGAGCTGAGAGACAGTGCCCATGCCCAGAGTTCAAGCCCCACAACTGACAACAACAACAATAATAACAACAAAATCCTAGCCTGCTGCCAGAGGCTCACATCTGTAATCCTAGCTAGTCTGGAGGCTGAGATGTGAGGATGATGGTTCAAAGCCAGCTGGGCAGGGGACTCCATAAGACTTACCTCCACTCAACTACCAAAAAACACTGGAAGTGGAGCCGTGGCTCAAGTGATAGAGTACTAGCCTTGAGGAAAAGAAACTCAGGTACAGCGCTTAGGCCCTGACTTCAAGCCCCAGGACCAGCAACAAAATTAAAAAATGATCCTGAACTTGAAAACACATAGTCACCAAATTGACCTTTCAAATTTCTGATCATTTTTAAACATCATTTGCCCTTTTCTGGGGCCATGGCTCAAGCGCAGAGCCCTTGCTGAGCAGGCAGGAGGCCCAGAGTTGGCATTTGCCTTTTCAACAATGCAAAAATGTGCTTCAATTATTAGAACACATTTGCAAGTTAAATGAAATTCCTCTTTAACCACTCAGAAATGTGTGTGTGTGTGTGTGATGCAAATAGGATTCCTAGGGTCATCCAGACACCCCCAGAATGAGGTGCTGAACTGAGACGCCACACCTCCCCATCTCTAAAACAAAGAGGTGCATCAGCCCCCCCCCACCACACTGGCTCCCCACCTCCCCATTTCCCCAGCCCAGCCCTCATTCCCAAAGTCCCCGCTGAGGTCCCTAGCTCCACCTGCCAGCAGCTCTAACTCACTATGGCAGAGCTGCCTGAGGGTTCAGGAACTCCGTTCCTCCAGGCGTGTCTGGGGCCTGCAGGAGGCCTTAAATAGCTGCCGAGGCCCTCAGCGAGACTGAAGGTAGAACTGTGCTTGCAAAAACAGCCCCTCAGTGGGAGCGTCACCACGCTCTGTCACGCAGCCCTGCGGCCTGGCGCTCATTTGCAGATGTGCTCAGCATCTCCGGATGGAGAAGCTGGCCGGAGCTATAGCTGGGGTCACTGGGTGCCAGACCGTGGAGTGGGGAGCGACGGCTGCTGGGCTCTGCCTTGCGGCTCAGTGCTCTCTCAGCCCCCATCTACAAGGGGCGGCTGGCCTTCATCTGGGCCCCCCAGGGCCTCCAGGATGGCCCTTGTGGACAATGTGCCTCCCAGACTGTCTCCAGCCTCCATGTCCTGCCTTCCACAGAAGCCCCGGTCCTGCAAAGGGGGAAGGGTTTTGAGAAATGTGAACATTTGTCTTTATAGCTTTTTTTTTTTTTCCCAGAGCTGAGGACTGAACCCAGGGCCTTGCGCTAGCCAGGTGGGTGCCCTTCCGCTGAGCTAAACCCTCAGCCCCCGAGAAATGTGAACATTTGTATAACCACCAAGCCCAGACAAGATCTAGAACTTTCAGGCTGGGAAGGTGGCTCAGTGGTAGAGCGCTTGCCTTGCATGCATGAGGCCCTGAGTTCAATTCCTCAGCACCACATAAGCAAAAAGAAAAAAAGCCGGAAGTGGTGCTGTGGCTCAAGTGGTAGAGCGCTAGCCTTGAGCTGAAGAGCTGAGGGACAGCTCCCAGGCCCAGAGTTCAAGCCCCATGACCAGACCCCCCCCAAAAAAAAAAAGACCTAGAACTTTCCCTCTTTCTCTTTCTCCCTCTGTCTCTCTTCCTCTCCCTCCTCCTCTCCTTCTCCCTCCCCCCACCCTGTCTCTTCCTATCTATCTTTTTTTTTTTTTTTTTGGCCAGTCCTGGGGCTTGAACTCAGGGCCTGGGCACTGTCCCTGTGCCTCTCTGTGCTCAAGGCTAGCACTCTACCACTTGAACCACAGCGCCACTTCTGGCTTTTTCTGTTTATGTGGTGCTGAGGAATCGAACCCAGGGTCTTATGCATGCGGGCAAGCACTCAACCACTGAGCCACCTTCCCAGCCCCAAGATCTAGAACTTTCAATCACCCAGGAAGTTCTTTGGGAGATTTGAAACATTGAGGTCCCCTCACAGAGGGTTCTCCACCGTGTTTGGGGGGGACACCAAATATCTTCTGCCAGAGCCCTTTCTGAATGGGATACTGATAAGTGAATCCAGTTTGGAAAACCCTAACTGGACAAAGCAGACTAAATTTCAGCCTGGATTGTTCTTCTGAAGTCTTAATCTACAAGCAGGAAAGGCTGGGCGTTGGTGGCCCACAGCTATAATCCTAGCTATCAGGAGGCTGAGATCTGAGGATTGCCGTTTGCAGCTAGCCCAGGCAGTAAAGTCCACGAGACTCTTACCTCCAATTAACCAGCAAAAATCGGGAAGTGGAGATGTGGCTCAAGCAGTAGAGCGCCAGCCTTGAGCAGAAAAGGCTGGTCTAACTCTCTGCTGCCCCCTAGTGCTAATTCTGTGGCACTTTAGGAGAGCCTGGCATTCAGTTCCTTCATTTAGTTGAGTCTGAGCCCCACCCAAGTCTAGGGTAAACAGCATTGTTACCCCAACCCAAGAGCTGTCCGGTTGCTGCCACCCCACAAGATATTCAATGGAAAAGAACACGAGTCATTAGTTATCACTGCCTTTCCCGGGGCTGTTTTATCTTGGGGTCCAACATTATATTGGAAACACTGAAAATCATCCAAATATTAATTGTGAGCTCCATAGAACTAGAGGGCACTTGATGTGTGTGATAGTTGATGGTATGTGTGTGTGTGTGAGAGAGAGAGAGAGACAGAGACAGAGAAAGAGAGGAGGGGGCTGGGAAGGTGGCTCAGTGGTAGAGCGCTTGCCTTGCTTGCATGAGGCCCTGGGTTCGATTCCTCAGCACCACATAAGCAGAAAAAAAAAGCCATAAGTGGCCGGGCGCTGGTGGCTCATGCCTGTAATCCTAGCTACTCCCGGGCTGGAGAGACCGTGAGACTCCTATCTCCAATAAACCACCAGAAAACCGGAAGTGGCGCTGTAGCTCAAGTGGTAGAGCGCTTGCCTTGAGCTGAAGAGCTGAGGGACGGCGCCCAGGCCCAGAGTTCAAGCCTCACGACCGACAAAAAAAAAAAGCCATAAGTGGCACTGTGGCTCAAGTGGTAGAGTGCTAGCCTTGAGCTAATAAAAGTGAGGGACAGCACCCAGGCCCAGAGTTCAGGCCCCACGACCGGATCCCCCCCCCAAAAAAAAAAAGAGAGAAAGAGATGCTGGAGATCAAAACCAGGGCATTTGACATGCTAGGCAATCACTCTACCACTGAACTACATCCCTGTCCTTTCATTTGAATTTTTTTTCTTTGTTTGTTTGTTGGTTTTTTGTCAGTTGTGGGGCTTGAACTCTGGGCTTGGGTGCTGTCCCTGTGCTCTTCAGCTCAAGGCGAGCGCTCTACTGCTTGAGTCACAGCGCCACTTTCGGTTTTCTAGTGCTTTATTGGAGATAAGAGTCTCACAGGCTTTCCTGCCCCAGCTGGCTTTGAACTGCAATCCTCAGATCTCAGCCTCCTGAGTAGCTAGGATTACAGGCATGAACCACCGGCACCCAGCTTTTCTTTTAAAAATTATTTATTTTATTATTATTATAAAGGTGTATAGTTCACTTTCACTAGTGTCCAGTGAGATCCACTGCTGCACTTTTCCACCTTTTTTCCTCTAATTTTTCTATTTGTTTTTTATTTATGTTGGCCATGAGGCTTGAACTCAGGGTCTGCATGCTGCCCCTAAGGTTATTTGCTCATGTCTAGGGCTTTACCACTTTGAGCCACAGTGCCACTTCTGGTTTTCTGGTGCTTCCAGCACCTTAAAATCAAGTAATTCTAATCAGAGGAATGAGATCTGAGAATCGAGGTTCTGAGCAGACAAACTGGAAAGACTCTTAACATCCACATAATCAACCGAACAGCCAGAGGTGGAAGTATGGTTCACAGAGTAGAGTGCCAGCAGAGAGTGAAAGAGTGAAAAACCAGAGGTAGACTTTGAATTTCAGAGTTCACACACACACACACACACACACACACACACACACACACACACACACACACACACACAGAGTAGCTGTTGGGACAATCAAATGACCACATCACAACTTGTTTTCAAAAAATCTTCCCAGTCTTACTATGTGCCAGGAACTGTGGTAAATACTTCACCAAATATTTACTTAATCCTTAAATTACTCTCCAGTTGGCAAATTCATTATCTCTGCAACTACAGAGGAAAGGTAGGCAGAGTTCATTGAGCTAAGAAGCCCCTTGGCCAGCAGGGGGCAGACTTGGGACTGGCTCCCAGGTCAGCAGAGGTGAATGTGCCTATCATGTTCTCAGCATCAGCACCCTGAAGCCTGTCAGGCGAGCTCGGTGTCCCGCCTCCTTGACTCAGAACTGGGAGGCAAGCACCATCACCAGGGCCACAGGTGACCACTGGGTAACCCCAGCAAACGTTTCCACGTGGCTCTTGTCCTGGGCTCAGAATGGCAGCAAAGTTCCACAAGATGGCAGGGCCCTCACCCCGTGGGATCCTTTGCCTTCTTCTACCTAACAGCAGAGTTGTACGCTCCCTCCAAATGTGGGTACTGACCTTCGAATCCCCAGAACCTCCAAAATGTGACTGCATTTGAAGATAGAGGTTGTTCCGTCTTTGGTTTGGGTTTGGTTTTGTTCTCAGTTCTCAGGGCCTCCTGCTCTCACTTGGCTTTTGCAGTCAAGGCTGGCTCTCTATTACTTGAGCCACATCTCTGCTTCTGGCTTTTGGGTAGCTGATTGGAGATAACAGACTCACAGGCTTTTCTATCCTGGCTGGCTTGGAACCTTGATCCTTAGCTCTTAGTCTTCAGAGTTAGTTACTAGGATTGTAGACATGAGCTACGGGTGCCCAACTGGAGAGAGAGCCTCTAAAGAGGTCACTCAGTAAAAATGAGCTGATGGGCTGGGAAGGTGGCTCAGTAGTAGAGCACTTGCCTTGCGTGCCTGAGGCCCTGGGTTTGATTCCTCAGCACCACATAAGCAAAAAGAAAAAAGCCAGAAGTGGCACTGAGGCTCAAGTGGTAGGGCACTAGCCTTGAGCTGGAGAGCTGAGGGACAGTGCTCAGGCCCAGAGTTCAGGCCCCATGACCGGACCCAAAACAAACAAACAAAACAAATAAATGAGCTGATATGGAGGCTCTGACCCAATAGAAGGAGCAGCCTCAGTAGAAGAGGAGATTGGAACTCAGGGCCTGGCCGATGCTCATAGGATCACATGATCATGCCACAAGCTCTGAGGCAGAGGTCAGACACAGACGCTTGCACTGAGGGGAGACCCATGAGACCAAGCAAGGAGGTGGCCAAGAGCAACTGCTCAGAGTTTGACCTCCACCTTCACAAAGTGACGCCATACATTTCTGGCACGGAGTCCATCTAGTCTGTTTTAGTTTTTTGTTTCTTTGGCTGAGGCAGCCCTAAGAAATGAATAGTCCTTTTGCATTCCTGGTGCCCATGTTTCAAATTGGTTTTGTTGGTGGTGGTAGTGGTGGCGGTTGTGGAGCTTGAACTCAGGGCCTGGACACTGTCCCTGAGCTCTTTCACTCAGGGCTAGCTCTCTACCCCTTTGAGCCACAGCGCCACTTCCAGTTTTCTGATAGTTAATTGAAGATAAGAGTCTCATGGCCTTTCCTGCCTGCACTAACTCCAACCGCAATCCTCAGATCTCAGCCTCCTGAGGGGCTAGGATTAAAGACGTGAGCCTCGGGCACCTGGTTCCGTTTCAAGATGTTCCAGATGAAGCATCGGAGGCTGACCTTCCTACACCCCGGAACTCTGCCCCACACCCCTGTCTAACCTCTTCCTGTGTCTTGGTGGTTTGTGGTCATGGGGTACCACGGAGGGGACAGCCTGAGCGGCCCAAGGGAAATGAGTGCATCCTTGCTTACTGGGCTCTGGGGAAAAGCAGCGGCAGGGTCTGGTTAGTGAACAGATCCTATCATAGTTCCCAGGCCTGACTCTGTGTGTGTGTGTGTGTGTGTGTGTGTGTGTGTGTGTGTGTGTGTGTGTGTGTGTCTGTCTGTCTGTCTGTCTGTCTGTCTGTCTCTGTGTACGTGCAAGTCACATCAGCCCACATCAGCTATGGTGCCATGGCTGAAACTGTTCCCAGGCTGGTTTTGTTTTGATTTTATGCTGGTCCTGGGGCTTGGAATCAAGACCAGAGCACTAACTCTTTTTTGCTCACGGTTGGCATTCTACCACTTGAACCACAGATCTACTTTTGGCTTTTTGCTAGTTCATTGGAGATAAGAGTTTCATGGACTTTCCTGCTCAGGCTGGCTTTGAAACTTGATCTTCTCTGGAGCTGCTAGGATTACAGGTCTGTGCTACAGCAGTGTATGGGTCCAGGGTGTCTTTTGTTTGTTTGTTTGTTTGCCAGTCCTGGGCCTTGCCAGTCCAGGGCACTGTCCTTGAGCTTCTTTTGCTCAAGGCTAGCACTCTACCACTTGAGCCACAGTGCCACGTCCAGCTTTTTCTGTTTATGTGATACTGAGGAATCGAACCAACGGCTTAGTGCATGATAAGCAAGCACTCCACCATCTCCCTGGACAGGGCCAGTCCTCCTGGAGCAGGCTCCCTCTAGCAGGGACTCAGTCAACCTATGGCGGATGCAGAGACCTGGAGGCAAGGAGGGGCAAAGTCATTTGCTTGGCACATCATTCTGGAACGCTTGACTGGAGGACTAGGAGATGAGGTGAAGGAGAGAGAGCATGAACGCAGTGTGTCTGTGCCCCTACCTGCGCCCCTGAGGGCTGTGTGCAGTGCAGCTGGGCATTTTCCTACCAACAGACAGGTGGGACGCTGTGGGGTTGGCTTATCTATTCTTTTAATTTTTTAAAATTCTTTTGCCAGTCCTGGGAGTTGAACTCAGCACGTGGTGCTGTCCCTGAGCTTTTTGTTCAAAGCTAATGTTCTGCCACTTGAGCCATAGCTCCACTTCTGGCTTTTTCTTGGTTAAAAGTTAGAGGTAAGGCTGGGTGCCAGTGGTTCATGCCTGTAATCCTAGCTACTCTGGAGGCTGAGATCTGAGGATCGAGATTCAAAGCCAGCCTGGAAAGGAAAGTCCATGAGACTCTTATCTCCAATAAACCACCAGAAAACATGAAGTGGTGCTGTGGCTCAAGTGGTAAAGCACTCACCTTGAGCTGAAGAGTGCAGGGACAGTGCCCAGGCTGAGTTCAAGCCCCACGACTGACCAAAAAAAAAAAATTAGAGATGAGTCTCATAGACTTTCCTGCCCAGGCTAACTCTGAACTGTGATCTTCAGATCTCAGTCTACTGAGTAGCTAGGATTACAGGCATGAGCCACCGGCACCTGGATGACTCATCTGTTTCTAAAACAATTTTGAGGTGGGTGTGGTAGTGTATACTAGCTAAGTAGGAGATAGAAGTGGGAAGATTGAAGCGTGAGGCTGGCACTGGGAAAAAACTCAGGACCTATCTAAAAAGAGTGAAGTGCTGGGACCCTGGCTCAAGTGGTAGAGCACCTACTCAGCAAGCTACTACTCAGTACAGCTACCTCCCAAGTTTTATTGAGATATAATTCACATGCATACAATTCTTCTATCTGAAGTGCACAGTTCAGGATTACCCCCTCCCCCTCTCTCTTTCTCTCTGTCTCTCTCTCGTCTCTCTCTCTGTCTCTCTCTCTCTCTCTCTCTGTCCCCTTTCTACCAGTACTGGGGCTTGAATTCACGGCCAAGAGCTCTCTCTTGGCAACTTTCCTCAAGGGGGGCACTCTACCACTTGAGCCATACCTCCACTTGCAGGTTTTATGTGGTTAATTGGAGATATAGTCTCACAGACATTCCTGCCCAGGCTGGCTTTGAACCGCGATCCTCAGATCTCAGCCTCCTGAGTAGCTAGGATTACAGGCGTGAGCCAGCAGCACCTGGCAAGTTCAGGTTGTAATACGTTCACACGTAAGTCAACCCCATCCCACAGTCCATTTTTGGATACTTCATCCTCTGAAAAGTGTTCTGGGACTCATGGAAATGTAGCGCTGGCTTGTGGATTCCAGAGAACACGTTCCCTTTTTAGGAGAAATCCAACCAAAGACCTGGCCTGTAAGCTTAGGAACTTTGCAGGTGATGTAAATCAAGGAAGCTGAGACTTATACACAACACTGCAGGGGTGTGGTGGGGGGAGCTGAAGCTGAAGGGCCTGTGGGGGGAGGGGAGAGGAAGGGAGGGGCCGGGCAAAGGCAGCACTTGCCTCTTGCACAAGAAAAATAAAGTATTCAGAAAAATACTCAAGTATTCCGAAAGCCTGGTCAGCAACTTACTTCCAAATTGTTAAGACATAATAGTATTCGTGCTATTCTTACTAATTGTTTCCTGTGGTATGTTTTCTCACTAAAAACCCCACATGAGATGGAGGCATGGCTCAGGAGGGAGAGCACCAGCCAAAGAAGCAAGATAAACAAGTGAGAGGCCTTGAGGTCAAACCCTGGTGCCAGCAAAAGATAAATAGCTGGACATTGCTGACTTACACCTATAACCTAATTCTTCAGGAGGCTGAGATCTGAGGAACGAGGCTTGAAGACAGCCTGGCCAGACAAATCTGTGAGACTCTTATCTCCAATGAAGCAACAAAAAGCCTGGCCAGGTCCCGGTCCTTGCCCTGACCTGGCCTGTCCTTCCTTGCTGTAGAAACCTCGCCTGACAGAGGAGACTCCTGCTAGAGAAAGAAGAGGCCCTGGAGCAGGGTGGGGCCTCCAGTCCTCCTGGGGTCCCTTCTCAATGCCAGGGTGCAGTGTGGGCCTGAGAGCTTCTTCCCGAGAGCTAGCCCCCCTCTCCCGGCTCCGTCCCGTCCTCTCCCTGTCCTCTTCCACAGACGAGTGCTGTGGAACTGAGGGGAGACGTGTGGATGGGGCCCAGGCCCCCACCTGCCGCCACCCTGCCCCTCAGCATCTCCTCCTACTCCCACTCTTCCTAGGGGATAAGAGGGAAATGTCCATGCTAATTCCTTTGGTTGTTTTGGAAGAAAATATATATATTGTTGGTCGTGGAGCTTGAACTCGGGGCCTGGGCGCTGTCCCTCAGCTCTTCAGCTCAAGGCCAGCGCTCTGCCACTTGAGCCACAGACACTTCCCGTTTTCTGGTGGTTTATTGGAGATAAGAATCTCAAGGACTTTCCTGCCCCAGCTGGCTTTGAACTGTGATCCTGAGATCTCAGCCTCCTGAGTAGCTAGGATGACAGGTGTGAGCCACCGGCACCTGGTGCTCTTGAGTACGAGCCCACTCTCTCTCTCTCTCTCTCTCTCTCTCTCTCTCTCTCTCTCTCGTACAGTATCTTCCCTTCCATCACTCTCTCCCAGTCCCTTCCTCGCGTGAGATCCTATCTTAAAGACAAAATAAGGGCTGGGAAGGTGGCTCAGTGGTAGAGTGCTTGACTCACATGCATAAGGCCCTGGGTTCGATTCCTCAGCACCACATAAGCAGAGAAAAAAAGCTGGAAGTGTCGCTGTGGCTCAAGTGGTAGAGCGCTAGCCTTGAGCTGAAAAGCTGAGGGACAGCGCCCAGGCCCAGAGTTCAGGCCCCACAACGGACAAAACAAAACAAAACAAAAAGACAAAATATAAGCTGAGTGCGGTAATCCCAGCTACTCAGGAGACTAAGATCTGATGATTGAGGTTCAAAGCCAGCCTAGGCAAAAAAGTCTATGAGATTTTTATCTCCAGTTAACCAGCAAAAAGCTGGTAGTGGAGGTTTGGCTCAAGTGGTAGAGTGAAAAAGCAAAGGACAGGGCAAGACCTTGAATTCGAATTCCAGTATTGGGGCTAGATAAATAAACAAACAAGCAAGCCCATCTGATACACTATCTCAGGAGTTACTGGAATATTCCACTTGGAGAGGAGGCTGTCGGTGCATCTGTTTTACTTGTGGAAACGGGCGGTGAGGAGGTTTAAGCCTGTGGCTCTCAGGGGTGGCTTCCGAGAGGAGTATGAGTGGCTCTTCAGTGTAAGTCCAGCATCGGCTTCAGCCGTGGCAGCGGCCCATTCTCCCGGTGCTCTCCTGCACATGTGTGCTAACGGTTCTGTCAACCAGATCCCAGGCCTTGACCCCAGTCAGCTGTGGAGGGCTGAGGCGTTGCTCTGAAACCTAACTCAGTCCCAACGAAGAATGCTCAGGTTTGGGGAGACCCCAAGAGGGGCTCCTGGAGTCCACGTGGAAGGGAAGGGTCCTGCTGGCTGGAAGGGAAGCCGCGTAGTTCAGTGCCAGGCTCACCAGGGACACCCGGAAGAGCTGGCGGGGGTCCCAGCATGGCGGGAGGGCTGCCCTGGGTCAGCACCCGAGCGCCCCAGGCTGGTCCTGCTCCCGGGTGAGACTCCTAATGTCCTGTTCCCCAAAGCTGTGGGCTCTTTTTTTTTTTTCTTTTTGGCCAGTCCTGGGGCTTGAACTCAGGGCCTGAACACTGTCCCTCAGCTCTTCAGCTCAAGGCTAGCACTCTACCACCACATGAACCACAGCGCCACTTCTGGCTTTTTCTGCTTATGTGATGCTGAGGAATTGAACCCAGGGCCTCATGCATGCAAGGCAAAAGCTCTACCACTGAGCCACCTTCCCAGCTGCGGGCTCCTTGGGAGGTCTCGGGGAAGGCCTCCTGCCCCCCAGGTGGCCAGGGCCTGTAGCCCCAGGCCTCTCTCTGGCAGAAGAGGCAGCAGTGGCCCCCCAGGCCTCTCCAGCTGCTGCCCTGGGGTCCGGCCGGCCCAGCTGGCTCACAAGTCGGGGCATTCCTTCTGTCTCCTTTCCTTCTGTCTCAGCTTTCCCGCCCCATGCTGGGGGCGATGCCCTTCCACATTCTACCCAGGACAGCTCCCACACACCTGACTCCTGGCTTCTAGTACTTTCTGGAGAATTCTGAGCACTATGGCTTGAGTGTGTCAAGTGTTTTGCTCTGTTCTGGACAATCACTGCTCCTGATTCTCTGTGGCCGATGACGGGGTACTCCGGGCTGTTCCCCGGGCCCAGCCTCTCAGTGTCCCCAAGTTCATCTTCCACATTTCATCTCCCATCAACAGGAAAGTGGATGGGCTGGGCAGGTGTTCCAGGTCAGCTCTAGGCAGGGGAGGTGGGTTCTAGTTTGGATCCGGCCTGGGGGACAGGTGCGCAATCAGTTCCTGAGGCCCTGCACACACTCCAGGACCTGGAGTTTTCCCATCGGTCCCCAGGGCCCTCTGCACGAGTTTCCTGCAGAGCCAGGTGGGGTGCTGTGGGCTGATACCACGCCTGGGAGACAAGCCCGCACCCTGAGAACCTGGGAACAGGAGGCGGCTCTGATTCTGGTGCAGGCCCTGGTGCTTGTCTTGAGCTCAGGTCCAGCCCAGGGCTCCCAGGAGCCCTCTGTTTTGGGCTTGAACTCTGGGTCTGGGTACTGTCCCTGAGCTTTTCAGCTCAAGGTGATGAGCGCTCTACCACCTGAGCCACAGTACCACTTCCAGTTGTTTGGTGGTTCACTGGAGATAGGAGTCTCACACACTTTCCGGCCTGGGCTGGCTTTGAATTGTGATCCTCAGATTTCGGCCTCCTGAGTAGCTAGGATTACAGGCGTGAGACACAGGCGTCAGGCTCAGGACCCCTCTTGACAGGGCGGGAGTGGGGGCTACAGCCAAGATGGTGGCGAGTACTTGCCGTGTGTGTGTGTGGGGGGGGGGGTCATGGGGCTTGAATTCAGGGCCTGTCCCTGAGCTCTTTCCCTTAAGGTGAGCACTCTACCCCTTGAGTCACAGCCCCACTTCCAGTTTTCTGGTGGTTTATTGGAGATAAGAGTCTCACGGCCTTTCCTGCCCCGGCTGGCTTTGAACCGCAATCCTCAGATCTCAGCCTCCCAGGCATGATTCACCGGCCCCCGGCTGGTGCTTTCGTTTTTTGGGGAGGAAGGGGGATGCTTCTCCTTCTCCTGGTCTCGGGGCACCCTTAATGCTGCGTCTGACAGCCCGGGACAGGCCCTCAGGTAGGGGAGCCATCAGGGGCCTCCGGGAGGCCGGCGGGCCGGTGGGCTGCCCCGGGCAGTGCGGGGGGGGGGGGGGGCGCTGCGGGAGGACGCGGGCACGGGCTGGGGATGGGGCTGGGGATGGGAGCGGGCGGGCGCAGCGGGCGGCTGTGTTTACATGTGGAGTTCTTGAGAAGGCTCCTTCGTGTCTAACCCTGCGCTCCCTGCGGGGGGGGGGGGGGGCGGGCACCTCAGTGTTCCCGACAGTGACGACACCGCTCAGAATCCCGGGGTGCTCACCACCCCGGCCACGGGGCAGGGGGGGGGCAGTCCCGCGTCTCGAACTCAGGGCCTGGGCGCTGACCTGGGCGCCTCTTGCTCTGGGCGCGCGCTCTACCACCCGAGCCACAGCGCCGCTCCTGGCTTTTCCTGTGATCAGTAGGCGATAAGGGTCTCCCGGGCTTTCCTGCCGGGCTGGCTTCGAACCGCGATCCTCAGCGCTCAGCCGCCCGGGTAGCTGGGCTTCTGCCCCCGCCCCTCACCGCGGCCGTCTCCGGAGTCGGCCCATCGCCGTGGGTGTCCCGAGGGGTGTCCCGGGGGGCGCAGGGGCCGCGCACCCCAGCCCCGCGGGCGGCGACGCTCCCTTCCCCGCGGGCACGCGCCCCGGGAGCCGCCGGGCGGCAGCGAGGGCCCGGCCGGCCGACCCGCCGCCCTCGGCGGGCGCAGAGGGGCTGCGGCCGGGGCCGGGGGCGCGTGGCACCGGGCGGGGCCGTCGTGGGCTTCAGGAGGGGGAGGTCGAGGCCCGTGCGTGGGGGGGGGGGGCGACTGGAAGGTAGGGCTGGCGATGGGGTCGGAGGCGACAGGTCAGAGGTCCCCCCTGCGCCAGGGTTCGGGACCCAGCGGGGCTGCCCTGGCGGCGTCGGGGCTGGGGGGGAGGGGGCGGGGAGGGAGGGGGGAGGGCGGGGGACCCGGCGGCTGCGATCAGCAGGCAGTGCTGCCTCGGGCGCGTGTCGTCGCTGTCTGTCCCTCTGTCCGTCCGTCCGTCCGTCCGTCCCTCGGTCGGGGACCGCAGGGCCCTCGGGCTGCCCATCTCATGGTAGGGGAGCGGGCGGCGGGCCGGGGGTCCCCGGCGGGGGCGGGTGGTCCGAGGACCCCACGGCGCCCCTGAGGGACCGCCGTCCCGCAGGCTCCGTCGGTCTTTCCGGGACTGCAGGGGGGCGCAGGTGACCCATCGTGGAGGGGAGCGGGCGGGGCAGGGCCTCCACGCGGGGGGCCGGGCCGCGCGCACCGCACCCCGCACCCCGCACCCGCTCATCCCAGCCCCGCACCCGTGGCTGGGGCGCAGGGCGGAAGCAGCCGCAGCCCGCAGAGGGGACTGAGTAGTATTAGACCTGGCTCAGGGGACAGACCCCAGCACAGCGCCCGGGGTTTGGCTGGATCCTCTGTCCTTCGCCCTGCTGGGTGACCGTCCCCTCCTTCTATGTCAGTCTGGCTCTGTGTCAAACCTTTTTTTTTGGCGGGGGGGGGGGGTGCAGGTCCTGGGTCCTGGGTTTGAACTCAGGGATTGGCCGCCGTCCTTGAGTCTTTCTATTCAAGGCTGGTGCTCTACTATTTGAGCCACAGCTCCATTTCTGGCTTTTCTGGTGGTTAGTTGGAGATAAGAGTCTTACAGACTTTCCTGCCTGGGCTGGCTTTGAACTGTGATCCTCAGATCTCAGCCTCCTGAGCAGCTAGGATGACAGGTATGAGCCACATTGCCCAGCTATGTCAGATTTCTCTGTCTGTTAAACTCCTGGATCCCCACCAGTGCCCAGATCTTTTCTTCCTTTCCTTCCCTCCTTCCCTTACCCCTCCCCCCCACTCAGTCTTTCCATACCAAGGACTTGTACTCACCTTGGCCTTATTGCTTGCTCAGTTTTTTGCTGGTTGGTACTCTACCACTTAAGCCATGCCTCCAGCCCAGATTTTGCTGGTTATAGGAGATTGAGTCTCAGGGACTTTTCTGTCCTTAGGCTAGCTTGGAACCACAGTCCTCCAACTCCCAGTCTCTTGAGTAGCTAAGATTACAGGCATGAGGGCTGGGAAGGTGGCTTAGTGGTAGAGTGCTTGCCTAGTGTGCATGAAGTCCTAGGTTTGATTCCTGAGTACTACATAAGCAGAAAAAGCCATAAATGGTGCTGTGGCTCAAGCAGTAGAGTGCTAGCCTTGAGCAAAAGAAGCTCAGGAACAGTGCCCACGCCCTGAGTACAAACCCAGGACTGGCAAAAAAAAAAAAAAAGACAGGCATGAGCCTGTATATGTTCCTGGATTTTTCTTAAAAAAAAAAAAGCCTCAGAAGTTTTCATTACCAAAAGTCACACAGAACTCACTTGGAAGTTTGGGTTTGAATCCAGGCAGTCAAACACTTGCACTTAAAGATCATATCTGTCATAGTGATCATTTTTGCTCTGAGTTTTTGCTTTGAGTTGTTCCCCTCTTCTTTTAGCTAGGGCGAAGGGGGCGGTGCAGAAAAGGAGGGAGCAAGGTGAACAAACGCAATCATGCTGTAAAGTACACACTACGTGAAAAATGATCTGTTTAACTTGCGGGCGAGGAGGAAACTCAAGGAAAGCAGAGTCAGGGTGACATTATCGGAAAGAAAGGAAGAAAGGAAGAAAGAAAAGAAAGGGAAGAGGGAGGGAGGAAAGAAAAGAAAGGAAAGAGATGAAGGAAGGAAGGAAGGTAGGTACTCATTACCTGACTTATGAAATTATAACCCCTCTGTGCAACACCTAATAACAATAAATCATTATTTATAATTTTTTGAATTTTGATTGCAAAGAACAGTTACAGTTACAGAAATCAGGTATTGACACCCTTCTTTTTGAACAGTGCCAACCTTCCTTCATTTTCTTCAAAATTATTATTTTTTTTAGTGCCGAGCACCAGTGGCTCATGCCTGTCATGCTAGCTACTCAGGAGGCTGAGATCTGAGGATTGAAGTTCAAAGCCAGCCTGGGCAGGGAAGTCTGTGAAACTCTTTTTTTTTTTTGCCAGTCATGGGCCTTGAACTCTGGGCCTGGGTGCTGTCCCTCAGCTCTTCAGCTCAAGGCTAGCACTCTACCACTTGAGCCACAGCACCACTTCTGGGTTTTTTCTGCTTATGTGGTGCTGAGGAATCGAACCTAGGGCCTCATGCATGCAAGGCAAGCACTCTACCACTGAGCCACCTTCCCAGCCCCCGTGAAACTCTTATCTCCAATAAACCACCAGAAAACCGGAAGTGGCACTGCAGCTCAAGTGGTAGATTATTCGCCTTAAGCTGAAGAGATGAGGGATATCACCCAGGTCCAGAGGTTCAAGCCCCATGACCAAAAAAAAAAAAAGATCTGTCCTATATGCCAAGATTTCAGTAGATCATACCAATTTCAATCAAAAGCCCATGTTTGATCATATCTATGATTTTTTTTTTTTTTGTCAGTTGTGGTGCCTGAACTCTGGGCCTGTCCCTCAGCTCTTCAGCTCAAGGCTAGCGCTCTACCACTTGAGCTGCAGCGCCACTTCCGGTTTTCTGGTGGTTTTTTTTTTTTTTTTTTTTTGGGTCCGGTCGTGGGGCCTGAACTCTGGGCCTGAGCGCTGTCCCTCAGCTCTTCAGCTCAAGGCTAGCGCTCTACCACTTGAGCCATAGCGCCACTTCCGGCTTTTTTCTTTTTGCTTATGTGGTGCTGAGGAATCGAACCCAGAGCCTTGAGCATGCAAGGCAAGCGCTCTACCACTGAGCCACCTTCCCAGCCCTCTGGTGGTTTATTGGAGATAAGAGTTTCACGGACTTTCCTGCAAGGGCTGGCTTTGAACCGTGATCCTCAGATCTCAGACTAGGATTACAGGCGTGAGCCGAGCCACAGGCACCGGGCTTTCTAAGATTTTTTTTTTTTTATCTCTGACATCATCGCGCCCCTCACAATGGATAACAGGTATTTTTCTTGCTCAGCGGATGTAAAATCATGGTCATCTTAGTGCTAACACCTTTGGTTTGATAAGTAAGGACAGAGCCGAGATTCTCTCTATGGTGTTCTAGAGTGTTCTCCTGGCTTTGTTTCAGATTCCTCTGTGCCCCAATTGCTCGGCCCTCCCCGGAGGCCTGTCTGCAGACGGCACAAGCAGCCCTGCGTCCTGCAACAGCAGTGAAGTCAGGGGACCTCTGGACCTCGAGGACTTGAACCTGACGGATGAGGCACTGAGGATCAAGTACCTGGGGCCACAGCAGATGGAGACGCCCTGGCCCATCTGTGCCACGTACCTGCTGATCTTCGTGGTGGGCACGGTGGGCAATGGGCTGACCTGTGTCATCATCCTGCGCCACAAGGCCATGCGCACGCCCACCAACTTCTACCTCTTTAGCCTGGCCGTGTCCGACCTGCTGGTGCTGCTGGTGGGGCTGCCCCTGGAGCTGTACGAGATGTGGCACAATTACCCCTTCCAGCTGGGCCTGGGGGGCTGCTACCTGCGCACGCTGCTCTTTGAGACTGTCTGCATGGCCTCAGTGCTCAACATCACAGCCCTGAGCGTGGAGCGCTATGTGGCTGTGGTGCAGCCGCTCAAGGCCAGGTCCGTGCTGACCTGGGCTCGTGTGCGTCGGGTGCTGGGGGTCATCTGGGTCCTGGCCGTACTCTGCTCTCTGCCCAACACCAGCCTGCACGGCCTCCAGCAGCTGTACGTGCCCTGCCGGGGCCTGGTGCCCAACTCGACGCTGTGCACGCTGGTCCACCCCCGGCGCGTCTACAGCGTGGTGGTGCAGGCTACCATGATGCTCTTCTTCGGCCTCCCCATGGCCACCATCAGCGTGCTCTACCTGCTCATCGGACTGCGGCTGAGGCGGGAGAGGCTGCAGCTCTTCCAACAGGCAGCCAAGGACGGGAGAAAGGCCAGGGCCCCCAGTTCTCGGAGGGTCCACCTGCTGCTGAAGGGCCGGAGACAAGTGATCAAGATGCTGAGTAAGTGTGACCAAAAAGGGGTGGGGGAAGCAGGCACTGCTCACACCTATAAGCCTAGCTACTCATCTGAGGATCACGGTTCAAAGCCAGCCGGGGCAGGAAAGTCTGTGAGACTCTTATCTCCAAGGAACAGAGAACCGGAAGTGGAACTGTGGCTCAATGCAGTGCTAACCTTGAGCAAAAGACCTCAGGGACAGCGCCAAGGCCCCGAAAAAAACAAAATAAAAGGGGTAAAGCCAGGCACTAGGTATGAGGCTGGGCTCCCAGGGGTCCAGTGAGGGAGGGAGGCTTTGTAGGAACCCTACCCCAAGGAAACACTCACAGGTGGGCGCTCTTTTTGTTTTTGTTCTTGGTCGGTTGTGGGGCTTGAACTCTGGGTCTGGGCACTGTCCTTGTGCTCTTCAGCTCAAGGTGAGCGCTGTACAGCTTGAGCCCAGCATCACTTCCGGTTTTCAAGTGATCTACTGGAGATAAGACTCTCATGGACTTTCCTGCCTGGGCTGGCCTTGAAACATGATCCTCAGACGTCAGCCTCCTGAGTAGCTAGGATTATAGGCATGAGCCACCGGTGCCCGGCTGAGCGCTCTTCTATGTGCCCCTATTAGAAACTTATACCAGAGGTAAATATTAATGGCTAGCCAGGAGTTGGTAGCTCGTACTTGTAATCCCAGCTACTCAGGAGGCTATCTGAAGATCACAGTTCAAAGCCAGCCTGGGCAGGAAAGTCCCTGAGATTCTTTTTTTTTTTTTTTTGCTAGTCCTGGAGCTTGAACTCAGGGCCTGGGCGCTGTCCCTGAGCTTCTTTTGCTCAAAGCTAGCACTCTACCACTTGAGTCACAGCGCCACTTCCGGCTTTTTTTTTTGTTTATGTGGTGCTGAGGAATTGAGCCCAGGGTTTCATGCATGCTAGGCAAGCAGCAAGCACTCTATAACTAAGCTACATTCCCGCCCCATCGCTGAGCTTTTTTTTTTTTTTTTGGTTGTGCAGCTTGAATTCTGGACCTGGGCTCTGTCCCTCAGCTTTTCAGCTCAAGGCTAGTGCTCTACTACTTGAGCCACAGTGCCACTTCAGTTTTCTGGTGGTTTACTGGAGATAAGAGTTCCATAGAATGGGCTGGGAAGGTGGCTCAGTGGCAGAGCGCTTGCCTCGCATGCATGAGGCCCTGGTTTCGATTCCTCAGCACCACATATGCAAAAAGAAAAAAGCCAGAAGTGGTGCTGTAGCTCAAGTGGTAGAGCGCTAGCCTTGAGCTAAGAGCTGAGGGACAGCGCCCAGACCCAGAGTTCAGGCCCCACGACCGGACCCAAAAAAGAATCCCATAGAAGGGTTGTGAAGGTGGCTCAGTGGTAGAGTGCTTACCTTGCATGCATGAGGCTCTGGGTTCGATTCCTCAGCACCACATAAGCAGAAAAAGCCAGAAAAGACAAAAAATAAAAAGAGTCTCATAGACTTTCCTGCCTGGGCTGGCTTTGAACAGAGATCCTCAGATCTCAGCCTCCTGAGTAGTTAGGATTACAGGCGTGAGCCAGCAGTGGCTTCCCTGAGGTTATCTCCAATGAGCCACCAGAAAACTGGGAGTGGAGCTATGGCTCAAAGTAGTAGAACGCTAGCCTTGAGCAAAACAGCTCCGGGACAGTGTCCTGACCACAAGTTCAAGCCCCATGACTGAAAAAAAAATTTTTTAAATCAGGCCCAGAGGCAAAGACCCCAGGAAGGTCATGGTGTGTTAAGGAAGGCATTAAGGGGAAGAGGGGGGAGGGCCTGGACAGCCTGTGCTGCCCTTTGCTGGGGAACGGACAGGGACAAGGCTGGCAGTTTCTCAAGGAAGATGGAGCAAAGGGTTGCATAGTGCTTGCTGGCGGGGCAGTGGGGGAGGGGGGTGGTGTAGGCTCCATGACCTTGCTGTGTCTCTGGCTCTCTGAGCACATCAGCAGGGCTAGCCTCAGCAGGGCTAGCCTCAGCCCTGCTGGTCCTCAGCCTCGCAGTCGGCCATAGGAATAGTTCAGTAGTCACTGCTAGGTGTTCATTCTAAATTCCACAGGGGAGCTTCTGATTGGCCAGCGGTAGCCAATCTGGTCCATTGGCTATGGGCCAGGAGGAGGGCACAAGACCAGTTGCCCAGTCAGGTGGCATGGAAGCATCCTTCAAAGGCACAAGGCCAGGCCAGTTTCTAGCTGGGTGCTGGGCAGCTTGTTGGCTAGCAAGAGTGTAGAAGCTCAGGAAAGGCAGCTGAGCAGCTCTGGCTGCCAGCCACACCTCCCTTTCTGTCCCTGCAGTTGTGCTGGTTGTGGTGTTTGGCCTCTGCTGGGCTCCCTTCCACGCGGAACGCCTCATGTGGAGCTTCGTGTCCCACTGGTCAGAGGGCCTGCTCCTGTCCTTCCAGTACATCCACATTATTTCTGGAGTCTTCTTCTACTTCAGCTCGGCTGCCAACCCTGTGCTCTACAGCCTCATGTCCAGCCGCTTCCGGGAGACTTTCTGGGAATCCCTGAGCCCCACCACGCAGTGTCACCGCCACGCGCGGCGCGGCAGCTCGCACAGCCTCAGCAGGCCGACCACGGGCAGCGCGCTGTGAGGCGCGGCTCCACAGGGCCGGCTAGCGCGGCGCACCGTGCGTGGGGCCTTCCACGCGGCCTCCCCCCAGAGGCCACAGACACCCTAGTCCTTCCTTGGCCTGGGCCCAGCCCCCACTTTTGAAATTTGAGGGAAACAGAGGAAGAGGACTGATCTCCCATCATGATGCCCTGTATTGTAGAGCACATGGGCAGCAAAGATGGCGCTGGGAGAGAGCAGAGTGGGCAAAGCCCAAATGACCTTCCAATCAGGGCCTAACCAGCCCGTGAAGGCTCAGGTGCATGATAGGGTGTGACCTTGACAGTGATTGGTTCCTCTTCCTCCCTTGCCATGCCACCCGCCCTTTTTGGCTTTAAAAAGGGCTGCTCTCTGTTAATAAACGAGTTTTCTACCAGCTGGATTTGACTCCCCGCTGTGTCTGATTGTCTCCCGGGCTGAGGGAGGCTGGGGAACGGGGCGAGCACCGCATTTACCTTTCCTAGGACCCTGTCGTCTTTCGTGGGACGGACTATTGTGCCAGACGCCACGCCCCAGCCCCCAGCTCCACCCCTCCCTGCTGAGCCCTCCAAGTGAGCTGGGGCTCAGCCATCTCCCCTGAGACGCTCCCCACTCAATTTCCAACCCACCTTCCCTGGCCACTATGTCCTTCCTGCTGCTTGGGAGCTTCTGTAGGTTCTGGCCCACTCTGTCTCTGTATCTGGGACACCTGGTGCCTTCCTGGCCCCCATTCTTCTCTGGGATTTGTGCCAGTTAGAGCTGCCAGGTGGCAGAGGTGCCCCGAGACTCAGGAGATCTGGTTCTAATCCTAGCCTTGCTGCCTGGAGAGGGCAGCAAACAAATTGCCCTGCTTTCCTTGGTGTTGCCTTTGTTTGCAAAACGACAGGCACCCTGACACTTTCCTTAACACAGGGTCACACCCTGTCACTAGCTGTGGTTTTCTCTGAGTGCGTGCATAAAGCCATTGCTTGTAATGAGACCAACTGACACCTCTAGATAAACACAAGAGAATTACACTCTGCATCCTTATCACTCCCAACCTGCTTCCTCCTGACCTCCACATACCGCCTGCCCCTCAACCTCAAGCTATGCAAGGCAGGTACTTTGCATATTCTAGAACACACAGGTTTGGCAGGAGAGCAGAATGCTCCTCCTGCCCATTGCCCCCTTCACAAGCAGGTGATGCCATGTGAGCAGATTGGATCTCATTGGCCCAAAGGTCTCTGGAGGAAGAGATGTGGACCAATCAAAAGCCTAGGAATGAGTCTGTGGGAAGAGTTCTCCTGAGCTCAATGAAATTGAAATTCTGTCCCATCCTGAAGCTCTGGGAACAACTCAGTACTCTGTCTGGACTCTCTTATCCTGCCCCAAGTCTCTAAGTTCTGTCTTCCCGAGAAAAGTCCAGCATTGCTGGGCAACATGGTTCACAGCTGTAATCCCAGCTACTTGGAATTCTACTCTGGGCTGGGAAGGTGGCTCAGTGGTAGAGTGCTTGCCTTGCATGCCTGAGGCCCTGGGTTGGATTCCTCAGCACCATATAAGCAAAAAGAAAAAAGCCGGAAGTGGCACTGTGGCTCAAGTGGTAGCGCGCTAGCCTTGAGCTGAAGAGCTGAGGGACAGTGCCCAGGCCCAGAGTTTACCCATGACCGGACCAAAAAAAAAAAAAGATCTGAGACTCACGGTTTGAAGCTAGCTTGAATAGGAAAGTCCATGAGACTTACCTCCAACAGATCAGTAAAAAGCTGGAAGTGGAGCTGTGGCTCAAAAGAAAAAAAGTAATTGTAACCCCTCTATACGGTATTTTCACAATTAAAAAAAAAAAAAAAAGCTGAGGGATAGCACCCAGGCCTTGAGTTCAGGCCCCAGGACCAGCACTAAAGAAAAAAGCCTATGGGCTGGGAAGATGGCTCAGTGGTAGAGTGCTTGCCTTGCATGCATGAGGCCCTGGGTTCGATTCCTTAGCACCACATAAGCAAAAAAGAAAAAAGCCAGAAGTGACACTGTGGCTCAAGTGGTAGAGCGCTAGCCTTAAGCTGAAGAGCTGAGGGACAGCGCCCAGGCCCAGAGTTCAGGCCCCATGACCGGACCCCCCAAAAAAAAAAAATTAAAAATTAGCTGGTTGCTGGTGGCTCACACCTATAATCTTAGCTACTCAAGAGGTTGAGATCTGAGGACCAAAGTTCAAAGCCAGCACAGAAAGGAAAGTTCAAGATAATCTTATCTCCAAATGACCAAAAATCTAGAAGTAGAGCTGTGGCTCTAGAGGTAGAGCACTGGCTTTAAGCAAAACAAAACAAAACAAACAGGGCTAGGAACATGGCTCAGTGGTAGAGTGCTTGCCTTGCAAGCATGAGGCCCTGGGTTTGATTCTTTAGCACCACATAAGCAAAAAAAAGAAAAAAGCCAGAAGTGGCACTGTGGCTCAAGTGGTAGAGTGCTAGCCTTGAGCCGAAGAGCTGAGGGACAGTGCCCAGGCCTAGAGTTCAGGCCCCATGATGGACAAAAAAATAAAAAACAAACAACAGCAACCAGGGACAGCAACCAGGCTCTGAATTCAAGCCCCAATACTGGCACTAAAAATAGTAAGTAAATTAATTAAAACCACTCCTGTCAAGGGCTGTAAGGAGGAGTAAAGATTTGTCTAATGGGTGTAGAGGTTCAGTTTTGCAAGTTTTGGAGATTGGTTGTTCAACAACATGAATAAACGTAATACAGAATGGCCCATTTACATTGTCAAGATGAGCTGGGTGTGGGGGCATCTGCCATCCTAGCCACAATGGAAAGTGTAAATAGGAGGATCACAGTCCAGTCCAGTTAGGCAAAAAATGAGATTTCAAAAATAACCAGAGCAAAGAAGGCTAGAAGTGTGGCTCAAATGGAAAAGTGTGTAGCAGGCTAAATGCCAAGTTCAAAATCCCAGTACCACCAGAGGGGGAAAATAAAGGTCATGATGGCCCATGTGTATTTTACCACACAATGTTTAATGAAAGAGGATGATAGATGAAAGGAAAACTAAGCAGGACCTTCCTTTGCTCTGCTAAGGTTACCATTGCATGCATTTCCACATGTTTAAAGTGCTTTCCTGCCTTTTCCCAGTAGATTCTCCTTCCAAGCTCCAGGCTGCATTCATTTGACTTGTGGGTTGCGTGCTGAGGGACTTTGGCCAGCCCTGGGTGAGGTCTGCTGGGTCTCACGCCAGCTGTGGTCAGGGGAAATTCCCAGATATTGGCACCAGAAGGCCTTGATCCCTCCCATGATCCCTCCTGTCCTCTAAGGAGCAGGGAGGGGACAGGGAGAGGCTTTGGGGCTGAGACCAGCAGAGGCCTGGATGGGAGTCCTTAGGGGATATTTGAGGGCCAGGGGAGAAGTCAGGACCTTGAGGCCCGGGAAGTTGAGAATAAAGCTCCTCCTGACTAAATGCACAGTCTGAGCCCCAAGCAGGGACAGCCTGGAGGCAGTGGGCACTGGGGAGCTGTGGGGAGGAGGGAGAGCCAGTGGCTGAAGGCCAGAGGAATTCTGCAGAGTAAAGAGCGTTGTGGAAAGAGGCTGAGCAGAGCGGAGTGTCCAAGGCCCAACTCTGGCAAGCTGGGGACGGGGGAGGGAGGAGGCCCTGGGGTTGTTCCTGAAGGCCCCCTGTGGACTCTGGGAGGCCGGCTCAGTGACAGAGGTGCTGTGTCCCCTAAAGAGTTGGTCCATGGTGTGGGAGGGGCCTGCTCTGTGGGAGCAGCACTGGGCAGGCGGGCAGAGGCAGCCAAGGCCCGGTGTGGACACCAGGGCGCCTTCCGCGTCTCCCGGCATATCTGTGACAAGGTCCCTAGGACATAGGCCCTGGTCACCTTTGGAGATGGAAACTACAGCTCTCAATTCAGCCCTTAAAACCCTGTGGAGGGCTGGGAAGGTGGCTCAGTAGTCGAGTGCTTGCTTAGCATGCATGACGCCCTGGGTTCGATTCCTCAGCACCGCATGAACAGAAAAAGCTGAAGTGGTGCTGTGGCTCAAGTGGTAGAGTGCTAGTCTTGAGCAAAAGCAGACCAAGGACAGTGCCCAGATCCTGAGTTCAAGCCCCACAAAAATCCAGTGGAACCAGGCACTGGTGGCTCATGCTCGTAATCCTAGCCATTCAAGAGGCTAAGATCAGAAGATCTAGGTTAGAAGGCAGCTGAGGCAGGAAAGTCCCTGAGACTCTTATCTCCAATGAATTATCAAAAAAGCCAGAAGCAGTATTGTAGCCAAGTGATAGAGCCCTAGCCTTGAGCAAAAAGCAGCTCAGGGATACCGCCCCAGCCCTGAGTTCAAGCCCTAGGACCAGGAGTAAAGAAAATCCTGTGGACTGTACATTCTTGTTTTGGGACAAGTTGATATCTCCAGTGCAGTCTGTCTGTGTGTTCAGGCCATTCCCACCAGGCGGGGAGCCTGGCGAGCTGCATGGCAGGCTGCAGAATGGGGCAGCCGCGGTCCAGGCCTTGCTCACCCGAGGACTCCACTGCCTCAGTGCAAACATGCACAGGTTTTCTTGTCGCGAAGTACAGAGGTTTAAACTTAGAAAATTTTCAATATGAGGGCTGGGAAGGTGGCTCAGTGGTAGAGCGCCTGCCTTGCATGCCTGAGGCCCTGGGTTCGATTCCTCAGCACCACATAAACAAGAAGAAAAAAGCCGAAAGTGGCGCTGTGGCTCAAGTGGTAGCGCGTAAGCCTTGAGCTGAAGAGCTGAGGGACAGCGCCCAGGCCCAGAGTTCAGGCCCCACAACCAGTAAAACAAACCAACAAACAAAACAATGTAAGCCATACCTTCAACCCTCTGAGAAGATTCTAAACAAAAGGAAGATGGGACATGTAGCTGTTTGTTGATGATTTTAATTTTTAATGAAACTAGAGGGCAGGGATATAGCTTCCTCCTCCTCTTCCTTATAGCCTCCTCCTCCTCCTCCTCTTCCTGCCTGAACTCTGCGCCTGGGCGTTGTCCCTCAGCTCTTCAGCTCAAGGCTAGTGCTCTACCACTTGAGCCACAGCGCCACTTCCAGCTAAGCCACATTCCCAGCCCAGCGCTCTCTCTCTCCTCTTGCTTGCTTGCTTTCTCCTTTCTCTCTTTTTCTCTTTGTTGATTGTAAGGCTTGAACTCAGGACTTGTGCTCTGTCCCTGAGCTTTTTTGTTAGCATTCTACCATCGTGAGCCACAGTGCCCCACTCCTGGTTTCTTGTTGGCTAATTGGAGATAAAAGTCTCAAGAGCTTTCCTGCCTGAGCTGGCTTTGAACCACAATCCTCAGAGCTCAGTCTCCTGAGTAGCTAGGATTATAATTGTAATCCACCAGTGCCTAGCTAAAACTTAAGTTCTTTTCTTTTCTTTTCTTCCAGTCTTGGGACTTGAACTCAGGGCCTGAGCACTGTCCCTGAGCTTCTTTTTTTTTTTTTTGTCGGTCGTGGGGCTTGAACTCTGGGCCTGGGCGCTGTCCCTCAGCTCTTCAGCTCAAGGCGAGCGCTCTACCACTTGAGCTACGGCGCCACTTCCGGTTTTCTGGTGGTTTATTGGAGATAGGAGTCTCACGGTCTCTCCTGCCCGGGATGGCTTTGAACCGCGATCCTCAGATCTCAGCCTCCTGAGTAGCTAGGATTACAGGGTTGAGCCACCAGCGCCCGGCTTCCCTGAGCTTCTTTTACTCAAGGCTAGGACTATACCATTTGAGCCACAGGGCCACCTCCAGCTTTTTTTTTTGGTCACGGGACTTGAACTCTGGGCCTGGGTGCTGTCCCTCAGCCTTCAGCTCAAGGCGAGCACTCTACTACTTGAGCCACAGCGCCACTTCTGGTTTTCTGGTGGTTTATTGGAGATAAGAGTCTCATGGACTTTCCTGCCCGGGTTGGCTTTAAACTGCAATCCTCAGATCTCAGCCTCCTGAGTAGCTAGGATTACAGGTGTGAGCCACTGGCACCTTCTTCCAGCTTTTTCTGTGTATGTGGTACTGAGGAATGGAACCCAGGGCTTCATGCATGCTAGGCCAGCACTCTACCACTAAGCCACATTTCCCAGCCTGAAATTGAGTTTTCTTGAGAAGGGAGAGGATTCTTCCAGAAGATTCATTCTGGCCTTTAGGAATACTAGCAAAGCAGGTGGTATGAGAAAGAAGTGGAGATGGGATGGGTTGGGAGAAAGGGCAGTCAGGCGCACAGGGGGCCTGCTGAGGTTGCACAGGAAAGCTGCCTTGGGGGAGGAGGACAGGAAGTGAGGGGCAGGGCAGGGCAGGCCTCAGTGTGCAGGAAGCACAGGACCTCCTAGGAAGCCACAGGGCTGCTGCCTCATGCTGGCTCCAACTCTCCCCAGCAGGGGGCGACCTTCACAGAAAGGAAGATGCTGCCTTAGCCTCAAATGTGGGCAAAGCAGGGGTGAAGCAAGGGGTTCCACTGGCTTCTGAGTTTGGGCCATTGGAAGCCAGGACATCAACCATGACAGTTTCACTCAAGCTGAATCCGGGTGGAGAGCACAGAAACCCCAAAGGGAAAGAAGACTCTCAGGAGGTAAAGTGGACTAAGGGCAAAGGAAACAAGCAGTTCCATACATGTCCTCCTGATGTACGTTCCCTCCTGCCTCCTCCCTGTCTCTCTCAGCTCCATCAGACTTGCACAGAGTTCTGTCTACACTGCAAAAAAATGAAGAGAAATACCAGAACAAATCACTTCTATTCCCAACACTGATATTAATCACTGTTGTTTGACATTTTGGCAATTTAATTCCACATTATTTTTCCATATAAGATTCCTCCTTCCCCTTTAACGAATAATAGATTATTTCCAATCATTGCCTTAAATAACATTGCCTCCAACCATCCAGGAGAGAGGGGGGTGGGCATAATGGATGGATGGACTGATCGCATCCAAATTGATTAATTTGAGCACCATGATGAGGGACAACTTGACTTCAAGTAAAGATCCCAGAGGGAGCCAGACATTGGTGGCTCACACCTGTAATTCTAGTTATTCAGGAGGCTGAGATCTCAGGATCACCATTCAAAGCCAGCTTGGACAGGAAAGTTCATGAAACTGTTATCTCCAATTAACCAACAGAAAACTGGAAGTGGTGCGGTAGTTTAATTGGCAGCACACCTGCCTTGAGCTGAAGAGCTCAGGGACAGCACCCAGGCTCAGAGTTCAAGCCCCAGGACTGGAAAAAAAAAAAATCCCAAAGGGATGAAACAAAACAGACAGCACCCAGCCCTAAGACTGTGCAAACCACTGAACTAAAGAGGCCTTCAGATCTAAACCCTTGTTTATACAAACACTGAGGATGAAGGACTAAAGGTGACAGCCACTCCAGTGGAATAAGGACAAATTCTGTGGGACAAATTACCTAGTTTCTTCAATAAATAAATGGGTTTTTGTTGTTGTTGGGCTGGTCCTGGAATTTGAATTTAGGGCCTGGGCATTGTGCTCAAGGCTAGTGCTCTACCTCTTGAGCCACAGCTCCACTTCCAGCTTTTCTTTTTCTTTATGATTAATTAGATAAGAGTCTCACAGACTTTCCTGCCTAGGCTGGCTTCAAACCTTGATCCTCAGATCTTAGCCTCCTGAGTAGCTAGAATTACAGGTGTGAGCCATGGGTGTCAAGCCCCTTTAGCATTTTCATCCAAAGCTGGAATGGTGAGACAGGATCTTGCTAGCCTCAAATTCACTAGACTAATCTAGACTTTACTCACAACCCTCCTGCCTCAGACTCCCAAATTTGGGATTACAGGTATGCACCACCATGCCTGTCATAAAATGGTGAGTTTTTAAAGTCCACCAGATTAAAATGAGAACATCAAACATGAGTTTTGACTTTGTGGGGAACTAGTGAAAATGTAAATTGTTTAAAATACCTGGAGAGCAATTGTTTGTTACAAATATTTCTTCTCAGCTTGTTCCTTGTAGTCTAGATGTTTATTGAGATAATTCCATCTCAAAATTTTATATTCAAATTTACCATCACTTACATATTTTTCTCCTTGTGTTTTAATATTATAATTGATATTCCTATCCCAGGTTGTTGTGGCTGATTTTATAACCAATACTTAATTTTTAGACTTGGAGACATGGCTCAAGCTGTAGAATACCTGATTAACTGAAAAACACAAACAAAACAAAAAAAGTTAATTTTTCAAAAAAAAAAAAAAAAGTTAATTTTTTTTACCAACTGGATAGTTTGCATTTTCAGAGATGTTACCAACTTAAAGTTTCCTTATCCAAAACAATCTAGTGCTTGTCTTCCTTCAGTTTGTTAGTTTTATAATAAGCACTTAGAAGCTGAGTTTGCTTAAATAATAAGGAGGGGGGCTGATTCCTAACTTGTGCCCACAAATTAACTAAAGCAGGGTAAAAGCCAGGTATCCCTGCCTTCATTTTTGCATCCATCACCTTTATCTCAAAGCTCTGGTTCAGACATCTGCTTACCTCTGCCTATGGATATGTTCATCACTCTGGGAGTATGTAAAACTAGTAATACCTAAACTGTCTCATCCCCTGGGTGCTGGTGGTTCACATCTGTAATTCTAGTTCCTTAGGAGGCTGAGATCTGAGGATCATGGTTCAAAGTTAGTCTGGGCAGGAACATGTCTATAAGACTGTTTTTTCCAATTAACTACAAAAAGTCAGAAGTACTTGAGGTGTGACTCAAGTAGTAGAGCTCCAGCCTTGAGTGGAAAAAAAATGAGAGGGCAAAGACCTGAGTTCAAGTCACACACCCCGCCTCTGTGCTAAAGGCATCAGTGAGTTTTCTGACCTGTAATTTTTTTTTTTTAGAGGATTCATCATGGGGCTTGAACTCTAGGCCTGGGAGCTGTCCCTGAGCTCTTCAGCTCAAGGCCAGAACTCTACCACTTGAGCCACAGAGCCACTTCTGATTTTCTGGTGGTTAATTGGAGAAAAGTCTCCCAGACCTTCTTACCTGGGCTGGCTGTGAACAGCGATCCTCAGATCTCAGCCTCCTGATAACCTGTCAAATAGTTCATTCCAGGATACCTACAGAGCCTTCTATCTGCAGGAAGTCATTTTTGAAAGTGACATTCAGCCTTTAAACTCCCTTGGAAATGGAATGCTGGCTGGAAGTAGGGATTTATTTGAAGAAGGGCACTGACTACTGACCTCCCTACCTTCCTTTTGTTCTTCTCTGGCTTTTTGTCTCTTTAGCCTTTTCCTCCAGCCTCTCTGTCCTGCAGGGAATGCCAGGAACGGATAAACATGTTTATGGTAAGCATCAGCAAGCATCGGCAAATTCTACAGAATCTATCACACACATACCTTCCTTATCTCAGAGCAATTATGCATGTTGATGAGGTTGTACCCTGGAGAAGAAATGGGGGGTCAGATTGCTCCCCTTAAGCGAGGACAATTGACAGCAATTACAACTTCTCTAGACCACCTTGCATAACCAGAACTGAGGTATTCACCAAGCAGACCCTATTTTCACCAAGATAGCTTCGTTATCCACACCTCTGGCTCCCTGACTCAATTCTTCCTTCAGTTAAATCTAAAGCTCAAGTCAGTAGCCTGAAGATGGAATGAAAGGCTTCCACTTTCTAGGATTGCCATGTTGATTAAATCCTTTCCTGTCTTCTCACCTTTGCTTCCTTTTGTTTTCTTTGAGGTTCATGGCTGGACCTGACAAGTTAAAAGCTCCAGAATCAGACCTAGGGCTCTGTTACCAAGTAAGCTCGCTAAAATGCAGAGGTGAGTTTGTTAGTGTATGTTGGCAGCTAGGTAGACCTGAGCAGGAACAAAGAAATGCCCTGAGACACAAGATGCCATTCTAAAACCCTAGAGAGCATACTTTGCAGGCTGACCAACAATTAAGATAATGCCTATATATCCTCTTCTAGAGCCCATCACTCACATCAAGGTGTAGTGTGCAGCTGTGTGTGTGTGTGAACCCTGGGGCTTGGACTCAGGGCCTGGGGGCTGTCTTTGACCTTTTGTGATCTCCAACTTGAGTCACACCTCCACTTCCGGGTTTTTGGTGGTTAAGTGGAGACAGAGTCTCTCAGACTTTCCTATCCAGGCTAGATTCGAACCACTATCCTCAATATCGCGGCCTCCTTAGCAACTAGGATCACAGGCTGAAACACCAGCGCCGGGCTTAAGGATGGTTTCCCACGACTCCACCATTGGGAGAGCGTCAGGCGTGGGACAGCTCACCAGGTTCCCCAATTTTGCCAACCTTGGGCCCTCTCCCCGGCTATGAACGCGCGAAACCCCGCTGGAAGTGGAGGAGCGGGCGCCCGAACCAGCACGCGCGGCGCCTGCGCAGCAGACAGGGCGCCGCTCAAGTCCCGGTCCCCATGCTCGCGCACGGCCTTCCTCCCGGCAGTCGTGGCTGGGGATTGGTCCAGGAACGGCGCGGGCTCTGGTTGGCTAGGCTGGGGCGGGGGGCGGAGCGCCACCGCCGGGTCCGGTTTCCGCCTGGGGCTGGGTGACGCGAGCTGGCTCCCGCGCTGCGTTCCCTGTGGTCACCGTGATCTGGGTCCCGCGTGACGGCCGAGGGGGCTGGGGCGGGGCTGCACACCGCTGCGGACTGCGGGGGGTGGAAACCGCTACCGAGTGTGGCTGGAGACACCTTGCCGGGTTTTGAAGTCTGCTACTCACAAGGCTCCAAGGATCCAAGGCTGTAGGTTCGAGGCCACCTTGGGCAGGAAAATCCGTTAACCAGCAAAAAGCCGTTAGTGGGGCTGTGGCCCAGGTGGTAGAGCGCTAGCCTTGAGTGGGGAGGTAGGGGAGAAAAGGCCGAGTGAGAGGAGAATGCAAGGCCCTGAGTGCTGTCAAACAAAACAAAAAAAGTGAAAGGTGTCGTGGAGGAACTCCCCAGGCCCCTGGGGTCTAGGCTGGAGTGGTGGTGACATGCTGTTTTGTGTCTACAGGAGGCTTTGGTTTGGCCCAGTGTGCTTCCCCCTGAGTAGGTGGTGGTGGTGGTGGCGGCAGTTTTTTTTTTCTATTGTTAAAAAATTAAGCCAGGCACTGGTGGCTCACGCCTGCAATCCTAGCTACTCAGAAGGCTGAGATCTGAGCATCACAGTTCAAAGCCAGCCCAGGCAGGAAAGTCCCTGTGAGACTCATCTCCAATTAACCACCAGAAAACTGGAAATGAATCTGTGGCTCAAGGTGGTAGAGTGCTAGCTTTGAGCAAAAGAAGCTCAGGGACAGCGCCCAGACCCTGAGTTCAAGGCCCATGACCATTAAAAAAAAGTGATTTGAAAGCTGAGTGCCCACGGATGGCTCATGCAGGTGATTATAGCTACTCAAGAGGTTGAAATCTGAGGATCCTGGTTCTAAGCCAGCCCAGGCAGACAAATCTGAGAGACTCAATTCCAACTTACTATAAAAAGCCAAAACTGAAAATGGAGCTGTGACTCAATGAGCAAAAAGCTAAGGGACAGTGCCGAGGCCCTGAGTTCAAGCCCTAGTACTAGCTCCAAATAAATAAATAAGATGGTTTAGAAATATAAAAAAAGTAAGCAGGATAAAAAAAGGAATTTCTAGATTTTTTCCCTAAATTTTCCTTTAACCTTGAGTTGTTTTTATTTCTTTTTGTTGTTGTTCAGTCATGGGGCTTGAACTCTGGGCTTGGGCGCTGTCCCTGTGCTTTTCAGCTTAAGGCAAGTGCTCTACCGCTTGAGCCACAGCACCACTTCTGGTTTTCTAGTGGTTTAGAGGAGGTATGAGTCTCATGGACTTTCCTGCGTGGGCTGGCTTTGAACCGTGATTCTCAGATCTCAGCCTCCTGAGTAGCTAGGATTACAGGCGTGAGCCACCAGCGCCCGGCTCTGTTCTTATTCTTTTCCTATAGATTCTGATTTTGTGTGTGTGTATGTGTGTGTGTGTGTGTGTGTGCGTAGTAAAACATTCCAAATGAAAATGAAAAGTTCGGATGATCCTAAAATGCTAAATTTTGTGCAGAGGCAAACATTAGAGGCAAAATATTCATTCCAGCCGGGCGCTGGTGGCTCACGCCTGTAATCCTAGATACTCAGGAGGCTGAGATCTGAGGATCACGGTTCAAAGCCAGCCTGGGCAGGAAAGACCGTGAGACTCCTATCTCCAATAAACCACCAGAAAACCGGAAGTGGCGCTATAGCTCAAGTGGTAGAGCGCTCGCCTTGAGCTGAAGAGCTGAGGGACAGTGCCCAGGCCCAGAGTTCAAGCCCCACGACCGACAAAAAAAAAAAATTCATTCCACTGGATATTAAAGGTCCTGTGATTTGCCTAACGGTCTTGTCCATCCTAGGGAGGACCAAAGTCCTGGTGTACTTTCCCCAAAGGAAAATGAAGATGGGGAGAAGGACATGTCAGAAGATAAGGATGGGCTGGGAAGGTGGCTCAGTGGTAGAGTGCTTGCCTTGCACGCATGAGGCCCTGGCTTTGATTCCGCAGCACCACAGCAGAAAAAGATGAAGTGGCTCTGTGGCTCAAGTGGTAGAGCGCTAGCCTTGAGCTAAAGAGCTGAGGGAGAGCACCCAGGCCCAGAGTTCAGGCCCCACACTGAGGAAAAAAAAAGGACAGTGGCTCTAGAGGTAAGGAAATTATTCATAGTGTTGACCAGAAAATAGGTCAGCAGTGAATATCCAGACCAGCACCTAGGCACTGATGGTTTAACACTAGTGCTCAATCACTTTGAGCCACAGATTTTGGGTTTTCTGGTAGATAACTGGAGGACTCATGGACTTTCTTGCCTTGGCTGGCTTTGAACTTTGATCCTTAGGTCTCAGCCTCCTGAATAACTAGGAATACAGGCATGAGCCACCACACCTAGCAACCTGCTTGAATGCTTGCAGTCTGGGGCTGACTGGGTTTTGTGGGTCAGAGACTGGCAGGGCCATACCTGTGAGGAGCTGGCTGGTGTGCCCTCTAACTGCCTCACCCCAGGTTTGGTCCCCCTTTCCCTATGCAGGAGTCCTCTGTCCCAGGGCCTCCCCAAAGGGCAGCTGCTGGAGAGCCCCAGCAAGGAGGAGTGCAGGCAACAAAGGGCAGTGCAGGTCTCTGAAGTGACAGTGACACAAATGACCATCCAGGTAGAAGTCCTGTTTCCCAGGATAGTAACTTCAGGGGCCTAGTGTAAAATGGAGGTGCTGGGCTCCCAGACATCTCAAGATGGCGACAACAGATCATTAAACTACGGCTAGGGCCCTTTTAAGTCTGTGACATGATCCTTCAGTTTGCAAAACATGCTGTGCCTCACTTCTGCCACCTACTGGCCACTTCTGGTCACCGCACCTGCCTGCCTTCAAAGAGAAGGACTGAGTAGTTGGGGAAGCCAATGGTGGTTGACAGTTGGTCCTGCTCCTCCTTCCTCAGAAGGAAAAACAGCCCGGGGGAACTTTCAGCCAGGGGATCACTGTGGCCTCAGCACCCCAGTAATGAAGATGGCACTTAGGTGTTGCCACACTGGCTGTGTGGTGGCCTCCCATGACCTTTCCTTCCCTCAAGGTACTCCGATAGGTCTCAGTGTGCTGCCTCTAGCTCCCACTCTGATGACCCTGGCTGGGGCGCAGAACACATGACCAAGACCCACTGACTTCACCACGGGTATGTGGGCCTTGTGGTCCATGTGTAATGACGGGGATTTCTTTAGGGCTGGGGGCTTCTGGGAAAGATGTTTACAAGCCCCCTGTGGCCTCTTAAGATGTGTTATATGGGGTTTGATGTCTGTACCGCATAGCGGGGGTGTTTTGCCTCCATGAGGACAATAGGCCTGAGATAAGCTGAAGAAGTAGGGGAAGAAAGGCAAAGGCAAGAAAACCACTGAAGGATGATATGTGTGAGCTGCTGGATCAAGCCAGGCCTGAAGGGCTGGACTTTGCACTGCTTTGAGCTAATAAATCCCATTCATCACTTAATTTGAACAACATCCTAATGAAAACCCCCAGATAGGACCTAGGACTAAAGACTTCCAAAGGCAGGGCTTCTATCTGGGTTCAGGCTGAGATCTAAGGATCATGGTTCAAAGCCAGCCCAGGCAGGAAAGTCCTTGAGACTCTTATCTCCAATTAACCACCAAGAAATAACCTCATTTTAATATATAAAATCTGTCATCATGGGGGCTGGGAAGGTGGCTCAGTGGTAGAGTGCTTGCCTTGCATGTATGAGGCCCTGGCTTCAATCAATTCCTCAGCATCACATAAGAAGAAAAAGCCATAAGTAGCACTGTGGCTCTAGTGGTAGAGTGCTAGCCTTAAGCTGAAGAGCTGAGGGACAGTGCCCAGGCCCAGAGTTCAGGCCCCACGACTGACAAAAAAAAAATCTGTTTTCATGGTGTGAGAAAAAGTTTTTTCTACCAAACTGAGGTGCTTCTGCCCTTGAATATTGATATTTTTGGTACTCATATTTCCTGAAATTATTTGATTTTTGACTATAATTGTTACTATTATCTGTGCTGCTTGTGTCCAGTAGCAAAAATCCTTATCAATGGAAGTAGTAATACCCAACTCTGCTCCCAGACAGCTGTGATGGAAAAAACTCTAATAGGCCCCTTTCTAGCCTTGGTAATCAATTATACTTAGAATGTGAGCCTAATTCCTTGACAAAGAGGAAGGACAGTTGGGATTAAAATCTAGCAAACAGCTCTGCCCCGAGGCCTGGCTGTCTGGAGATAGTTCTGAGATACCCTGGCTCCACAAGCCAAAGGAAACAAATGGGCAGTTTTCAACTCAAGCCCCAAAGAAACTCTTAAGATTTGGGTGCCAGCCTGGAACAAAAAAGCACCCCGGTTCTGGGTTCAAGCCCCTGTACTGGCACAAACAAAAATACCTCATGAATTTTACAATTACAAAGACTGAATACTATGGGCTGGGAAGGTGGCTTAGGGGTAGAGTGCTTGCCTAGCATGCGTGAAGCTCTGGGTTCGATTCCTCAGTACCACATAAACAGAAAAAATGGGAAGTAGTGCTGTGGATCAAAGTGGTAGAGCACTAGCCGTGAGCAAAATAAGCTCAGAGCTCAGATACAGTGCCCAGGCCCTTAGTTCAAGCCTCAGGACTAACAACCCCCCCCCCCCCCCAAAAAAAAAAGACTGAATACTATGGCATAGGATATACAGAGCAATAATAATTCCATACTAGGGCTGGGAAGGTGGCTCAGTGGTAGAGTGCTTGACTCATATGCTGAGGCCCTGGGTTTGATTCCTCAGCACCAATACACAAAAAAGCTGGAAGTGGTGCTGTGGCTCAAGTGGTAGAGCACTAGCCTTGAGCTGAAGAGCTGAGGGACAGTGCCCAGGCTCAGAGTTCAAGTCCACGACCAACAAAAAAAAATTCCATACTAAGCTGGGCACCAGCTTGCCTTGTAATTCTAGCTACTCAGAAGGCTGAGATCTGAGGATCATGGTTCAAATTGGTAGAACAGCAGTCTTTTTTTTTTTTGGTCCGGTCGTGGGGCCTGAACTCTGGGCCTGGGCGCTGTCCCTCAGCTCTTCAGCTCAAGGCTAGAGCTCTACCACTAGAGCCACAGCGCCACTTCCGGCTTTTTTTCTTTTTTGCTTATGTGGTGCTGAGGAATCGAACCCAGGGCCTCAGGTATGCAAGGCAAGAGCTCTATCACTGAGCCACCTTCCCAGCCCCTTAAGTATTATTTTAATGACTGAGCTTTTGATGTCTTTTGCTGTATCAAGCACCTTGCCTGCCTCCCCTGTTTTTTTTGTTTTTGGTTGGTCGTGGGGCTTGAACTCTGGGCTTGGGCACTGTCCCTGCGCTCTTTCAGCTTAAGGCTAGCGCTCTACCACTTGAGCCACAGTACCACTTCCGGTTTTCTAATGGTTTATTGGAGATAAGAGTCTCACAGACTTTCCTGCCCAGGCTGGCTTTGAACCATGATCCTCAGATCTCAGCCTCCTGAGTAGCTAGGATTACAGGCGTGAGCCACCGGTGCCCAGCTTGCCTCCCCCCTCTGTAGGGAAGGATTCTTACTCCTGAGCTAAGACCGTCTATCCTTTCTGTGTGTGCGTGTGCGCGAGAGTGCCAGTCCTGGGATTTGAACTCGGGGACTGGTGCTGCCCTTGAACTTTTGTGCTCAAGGCTAGTGCTCTGTCATTTGAGCTTTACTTCTTTTTTTTTGGGTCCGGTCGTGGGCCTGAACTCTGGGCCTGGGCGCTGTCCCTCAGCTCTTCAGCTCAAGGCTAGCGCTCTACCACTTGAGCCACAGTGCCACTTCCGACTTTTTTCTTTTTGCTTATGTGGTGCTGGGGAATCAAACCCAGGGCCTCATACATGCAAGGCAAGCGCTCTACCACTGAGTCACCTTCCCAGCCCCTACTTCTGTCTTTTTGATGGTTAATTGGAGATAAGAGTCTCACAGACTTTCCTGCCCAGGATGGCTTTGAACCATGATCAGCCTCCTGAGTGGCTAGGATTGCAGGGATAACCACCAGTGCCCAGCTCTATCCTGCCACTGAATCCCTAAACTAGAAGAATATGGCTATGGCAGAGTAGATTAGACTAGCGGCAGAATTGCTTCATGAACCTAGGCAGGTAAGGGTGAAGGCTTGAAGTAAAAGAGAAGCAGTAGAAAAGTAGAGGTCTTACTCCAAAGATATTTGGACCTGAGGAAACCTGACTGTGGGAATGGAGAACACAGACTAGTGAGTGATGTGGTCCGAATGTTAGTGCCCCCCACAATTCATGTGCTGAAACATGAACCCCTATCAACAGTGCTAAGGGGTGAGGCCATTAGGAGACCAGGGCCCTTGCAGAAGAGGCCTGAGGCAAGCAGTTGGCTTCTCCCATTGGGTGAAGCATCCTCTCTAAGGACTGGCCCTCACATATACCGTGACCTTGGATTTTCTAGGCCCCAGAACTGTGTGCAATAAATTTCTGTTGTACCCACTTTAAGGTACTTTGTCATAACAGTCTGAATGGACTAAGTCCATCTCCGGGCTTTCATCCAAGAAAGCTGATAGCAGTGTGTTATTGGAGCCCAAAAGGCCCAGTTCAAGGGTGGAGGAAGGTTCAAGCTAAGATACTCTGAATGAGGAAGAAGAGCTTTTACAGGCCTCTGGGTTAGACAGGAAGAAAGGGGCTACAGGAGGCTATGATTTGGGTGCCATCAGATGGCAGAGAAGCCACTGCAAAGGAGTTGCAGCTGCCCCTCAGGGGAGGAGCAACAGGTGGGGGTATATCCAGATGGTATACACAGGTAGAAAGGGGTAACCCAGGGTGAGAACATTGAGGGAGGAGAAAGGAAGAAGTCAGGCCAGGAGGAGGGAGGGGGAGGCTAAGAGAGGCCACACACAGAAGGGAACAGTGATAAGATCTACAAAGTGTCCTTTGGGGTAGCAACAAGAAGCGGATGTTGGAGCTGACCATGATAGTGCATTCCAGTAATCCAGAACTCCTGAGCTTGACATAGAAAGGTGCATTTAAGGCCAGCCAATGAGGGGTTACCCAGTGACATTGTGAGTTCAAAGCTTTCTGGGCTACATTAATTAGACCCTGCAAAGTGGCCTTATGTGAAGATGGCATAAGGAATCCGAAAACTGTTGACTAATAGGGGGACAGGATGAGGAAAGAGCAATAGAGAGGAGGTTATTCTGCCCAAACTATAATATATGCATATCTGAAATACCACACTTAACTCCCTTGGTAAAATTAGTATATACTTAAAAAAAAAAAAAAGACAGGAAAGTACCACAGGAGCTGGAGTGTGTGCGTGGAGGGTATTCGTGGGAGGAGGTAGGGAAAACAGGTGGATGAGAATAGATGTGGTTGAATGAAAATGGCTAGAGCCTGGCTGAGGTGGTGAAGCCCTGACAAGGCCAACTGGGGAACGCACCGCTGCCTTTGCTCAGCTACACCTGGAGCTTCCTTTCCTGGATGCTGGCTGAGTCTGGCCCAGTGCTCAGACCCTGGCGGCTGGACAATCCGACTGGATGGCCTTCCATAAGGTTCTGGGCTTTTATTTATTTATTTTTTGGGTCCGGTCGTGGGGCCTGAACTCTGGGCCTGGGCGCTGTCCCTCAGCTCTTCAGCTCAAGGCTAGGGCTCTACCACTTGAGCCATAGCGCCACTTCTGGCTTTTTTCTTTTTGCTTATGTGGTGCTGGGGAATCAAACCCAGGGCCTCAGGCATGCAAGGCAAGCGCTCTACCACTGAGCCACCTTCCCAGCCCCAGGTTCTGGGCTTTTAAGCAACCCATTCCTTTTCTAATTCTTAGGAGTTAGCACCTTAGAAGATGCGGAACTGATCTGTCTTTGTCTTAGGATCTAGGCATGGCCATTCGATTATTGCCATCATTTAATAGAGGAAAATCACTGAAACCCAAGTTCACAAAGCATGAGCTAACATTTTATGTCTTCCCACTCATAGGCCAGTGGGGATTGTTTTTTTTTTTGGTCAGTCATGGGCCTTGAACATGGGGCCTGGGCACTGTCCCTGAGCTCTTTTGCTCAAGGCTCACGCTCTACCACTTAAAGCCACAGAGCCACTTCTGGTTTTCTGGTGGTTAATTGGCAATGAGACTCACAGACTTTCCTGCCCAGGCTGGCTTTGAACTCTGATTCTCAGATCTCAGCTAGGATTATAGGCAGGAGCCACCAGCCCCTGTGGGTACTGTAAGGTTCTGCTGTTCTTACTCGGCTACCTCTTTCTAAAAACCTAACAGGTACCAAGGCTTGAATTTAGAACCTTGCACTCTCACTTAGCTTTTTCATTAGGGGTGGTGCTTTACAACTTGAACCATACGTCCAGCCTGGCATTTTACTGCCTGGGCTGGCTCTGAACTGAGATCCTTTAAGCCAGTTTTCTGAGTAGCTAGGATTACTAATTTTACAGTTTCCACTCACGCAGGGACTCTGGCATGTGGCCCTTGCTAGGAACGTCCACCTCAACGCTGACCCCCATCTTTGCTGAAAGCTCTTTCCTTTGTTTACTGCCTACCGAGTCAACACTGTGTTTCCCCCGATATTGAAGGGGGCCTTTCCTTTGGCTTTGTTGCTCTCTGTGTGTGTGTGTGCCAGTATTGGGGGCTGGAACTCACAATAGTTTTCTGCCCAGGCTGGCTTTGAACCAAGATCCTCATATCTCTGCCTCTGGAGGAGCTAGGATTACAGGTGTGAGCCACGGGCCCCTGGCTTCCTTTACTCCCTTGATCTAAAGGCTTTGGAGCCACCGCTTCTTAACGGACTGGTGAGTCCCACGCACCTAGGAGGAAACTTGTGAGCGGCCAGACCGCCAAGTACTTCTCCCCATCACGCGATCACCCTGGCACCCCCAAGTTACCCCGCCAAGCCTGCGACCCGCCAGGAATAATACCTACTCCGTGAGGCCACCTGAGCTCAACGGGTTTGCGGTGCACTGCTCACAAGGGTGATCGCCTGCCTTTATTCAGGGCTTTCAGGGGAGAGCTTCGGGCACGCGGCCCGAGAGGAGTCACCCGCGGCGGGGTGGGGGTGGGGGTGGGTTCCTCGCCCCCGACACGCCCGCAGGGCCTCCGCAAGGGCCAACGTGCACACTGCGGTCTCCCTTTCCGGCACTCCGAGGGCCTCCAGGAGGCCGCCGTAGAGCGTCCGGGAAACTCCAAGGCTATTGGGTCTACACCACCATGCGGCAGTCGGGGACTGGAGATAGATCGCGCCGCCCCGACGCCCCCGCGCACTGCACCCAGCCGGCGCCAAACTCGACCGCTCCACGGCGCAGGCGCCAGGAGAACACGCAGCGCAGGAACGCTCCGAGACCGGCGCGCCCACGAGCCAGTCAGCGCCGGCTTCGCACAAAGCTAGTCCCGCCCCCAGGGCGCCACCGCCTGGCTCCTCCCCCTCCCCGTCGCCCCAGCCCGCCCCGCTCGGTCGCGGGTTAGAGGCTTGCGATTGGCTCAAGGAACAGACGCGAGCTTTGATTGGTCGAGGAGGAGTCACGAGGGCGCCGTCGTCGCCTTTCCAGAGGCGATTACTGGGCAGGCTCAGTCTTTCGCCTCAGACGCGAGCGGTAGCTGGCAGTCAGTCGTTCGCGCTCCGGCATCTCCATTATCCGTGGCGGCCATCAACGTCTCTCGGATCCCCCTTGCCTCATCTGCACTACTCGTCCCCACACCCTCCGCGGTCGTAACCCGCCATCATGGTGAAGCTTGCAAAGGTAAGAGGCCTTGAGCGCGAGCACGAACGTCGAGGCCTAGTCTCTGAGGAAGGCGCGCGCGCGGTGCCGCGGGAGGAGGGCCTGCGCGCAGTCCCGGGCGCGTTCCGAGGGCGCCATGCTGCAGGAAGTCTCGCGCGATTAGCGGGAGGTCTCGCGGCTTTTGGTTTACTTGAAGGCGAGGTGAAGGGCTGAGGCTTGTGCGGAGGGTGGCGGGGCGGGTGTTTAGTGAAGGCGAACAGAGGCGGTTTCCGTGCGGAGCGCGGGGAAGCGGGCGCCGGGCCTCGGGGCGCGGTGATGAGGCCAAACTCCTGCGACCGGCGTGAGCCGGGCGCCGCCTCCTGGCGCACGTGGTCGCGCGCGCGGCCAGCCACGTGGGCCGCGCCGCGCGGGTCGCAAGTCGCCGAGAGGCCGGTTGTGTGGGCAGGGGAAGAGTGAGGCGGCCCCGAGGGCGGCTGCGCGGCCTCCGCCACCGCTCCAGCTCGGCGGGAAGGACCTGCACGTGGCGGGCCTGGCAGTGCTGCGCTGCGGGCACATGGTGGCTTACCTGGTAACCCCACGTGGCCCCCTCGCGGCTCTCGGGAGGCGGGGCGGCTCGCCTGCCGGAGGAAAAAGTTTGAGACGATTCTAGTCTATGGAAGGAGCGTATTTTTTTAAAAGTTGCCACGAAGGTAGTCCGGGCAAGAGTACAGAACGAGCTGAAGCACCGCAACTAGTTGATTACTAAAGCCAGTGTCTTTAGTCAAGGTAAAGAGAAGAGACATCGTCTCTTCAAGGTGCCAATAAAGCAAAGCTGGTGGTGGGTTTGTTTTGCAGAATCTTGACAAGAATATGCGCACTGGCCACAGGAGTTGTAATTTATAATGTTATTTAGCCGCGGAAGGTGGATTCTAATAAAAAGAGGTGATTTGCATTTTACTATGGAGATGATAGCACAAAATGTGGAGGCCTGAAATGGTGAGTGGAGGTGTGATGTTCTACATGTCCATTTCCAGGCCGGTAAAAATCAAGGTGACCCCAAGAAAATGGCTCCTCCCCCGAAGGAGGTAGAAGAAGATAGTGAAGATGAAGAAATGTCAGAAGATGAAGAAGATGAAAGCAGTGGAGAAGAGGTAATTTTGTTCCACTTACTGCAGAATTATTAGAACCCAATTGATGAAAACAGGTGGTCTTTTCTGCAAACTTACCAAAAAAATTGTTCTGGCATTAGACTTACTGAAAAAGTTGAGTGACACTTGACATATTGATAGCATTTGGGTTGGTATATGGGAGACATAAGATCTGGGAGCAGTTTCTCCTTTTATGTGCCGTGAAGGTTGGTGTGATACTTTCTAGTAACTGATTACACCATGCCAGTTTTCACATGTCATTAAGTTTTCTGGTGGTGGGGATTAACCCAGGGCCTTGTACATATTAGGCAAGTACTGTACTGAGCTACCTTTAAATACAATCTTAGTAACACTGATCAAACGATCTTGTGGGTTGACAAAAAGCCTTATTTGGTTTTGTTTTTTGAGACATAGTCTTGCTCTATAGCTCACACTAAACTAGAACTTCTGCGTCAACCTTCTGAATGTTAGAACTACAGGAGTGTGCCACCATGAATGGCCAAAATAAGCATTGAGCAGGACTTAGTATATTAGGTAAGTGATAGTGTTTATTAGGTTAATAATTTTGCAAAAGATTCTTCAGCCTGCTGTTTGTTTTAATTATTTCACAGTACTTGGTTTGAGCTTCGCTTCCTGTTTGCTAGAACAATGTAGGCTAAATCAGCTCACTCATTGATTTTTAATTCTTAAGAATTTGTTCTTTGAGCAGTACTGACATATGCCCAATGTTTATACTTCTAGGAAAGCACTGTATCACCTAAGCCACATCTCCACACTTTTTGGTGTACTTGAGCTGGTGCTCTGTCACATGAGCTACAGTTCCACTACTGGCATTTTGCTGGTAATTGAGGATAAGAGACTCATGGAATTCCCTCTCTATCTGGCTTTGAACCCCAATCCTTAGATATGAGTCTCCGGAGTAGCTAGGATTACAGGTGTGAGCAACCAGTGCTTTTTTTCCTTGAATTAATTTTTAGGGACACCTCCAGCATAACTGTATCTCAGTTATGAATCTCACTGAGAAAGTTTTAATTTGCAAGGTATTGAATAGTCTGGATTTGTAGTCTCTGAAGTAACATGTACTATTGACATCATTTTCATATGTTAAGCTGAGGTTTAAAAGTATGAGGTGGTGGAATTCAGAGGTATGGCTCAGAAGGATTTTTAAAAGGGGTTTTTGCCAGAGACATCAAGGACATACACAGATTCTAGATTTTAGTGTCTCCCCCCCATCCATAGATGCAATGTATTTTGACACCTGCCTGGTGTGTCTTGACACACATGGTCTTAGAGGATCATGTTCTTTTTTTCTTTTTGGTTGGCCAGTCCTGGGGCTTGAACTCAGGGCTTCATGCATGCTAGGCAAGCACACTAGAAGAGACCAAAAATACTTGTATTTTATGTTTATCCTCAAGGTTGTCATTCCGCAGAAGAAAGGCAAGAAGGCTACACCTCCAGCAAAGAAGGTTGTTGCCCAAACAAAAAAGGCTGCAGTGGCCACACCTGCCAAGAAAGTAGCTGTTACTCCAGGCAAAAAGGCGGCAGCCACCCCAGCCAAGAAGACCGCTACACCAGCGAAAGCAGTTGCAGTGTCTGGCAAGAAGGGAGCCACACAGGGGAAAGTAGTGGTAGCAACTCCTGGTAAAAAGGGTGCTGTCACTCCTGCCAAGGGAGCAAAAAATGGTAAAAACGCCAAAAAGGAAGACAGTGAAGAGGAGGAGGAAGATGATGAGGAAGAGGAGGATGATGAGGAAGAGGACGACAGTGATGAGGAAGAGGAGGAGGATGAAGAAGAGGATGAAGTTGAGCCAGTAGTGATGAAAACAGCTGCTGCTGCTGCCTCAGAGGATGAGGAGGATGAAGAGGAGGAGGATGAAGAGGAGGAGGAGGAGGATGGTGAGTTCTCTTGCAAGTTCTTGAGCTTCTGTTTCTAGGGAATGTAGTACTGAGGCTTTAAAACAGTGCTTTATCTTGCTGTCAGCTTTCACTCCCCCTTGCATTCTATCACATAAGCCACACCCACTTCCATATAGGACTATATCTTTTTCCCCCCTCAGGTCCTGGGGTTCGAAGACCTGAGCACCAGGTCTCTGAGCTTTTTTGGGGGTGGGAGCTCAAATCTAGCCTTCTAGCATGTGAGCTACAGCTCCACTTTTAGATATTTGGTGGTTAACCATTCATAGACGACCAGCTTCTGGGTCGAGGTTTCTACGTAGCAGAGCAGCTCCCTCGCTGCGATCTATTGAAAGTCAGCCCTTGACACACGGGTTTGAAAAAAATAATTAAAAAAATAGATATTTGATGGTTAATTGGAGATGAGTCTCATGGAGTTTCCTGCCTACTCAGTCACCTGAGAAGCTAGGATTACAGGCCTGAGCCACCTGCATCCAGCTCATGAAGGGTAATTTCAATGGAGATTTTGAGGTAACAATTGGACGTGCCATCAGACACCTGTGTTAAAATTATAATCCTTTACGATATTTTCTCAGCTTTTATTCTAAGCAAAGCAGAATATACCTATGTACATAAGGGAGACCCAGTGGCAAGCAAAGCATCCTTTTATTTGGCAATCGTGGGATTTTAATACAGGGCCATATGCTGCCCTTGTGTGACTTGGTTATTTTTGAGATAGGGTCTTGCTTTGCCTAGGCACATGACTATATTGGCACGTAACTGTTTTAAACTGGGTTGACAGTGTGTCAAACATATCTAACTTGTATTGAGAGGGATGGAATCTTAGACTTTGCTCTTTGGCTGACTTGGACCTGTCATCCACCAATCACTGACTCTTCACATAACTGTGATGGCAAGGTACATCACTGTCCAGCAGTGCTTAGAAAGGACTAAAGCAAATTGTTATTATAAAGCTGCAGGAGTGTTACATAAGTTAGGGAAAGAGTCCAGTTTCTTTGGTGGGTCAGTGTTACCCTTCCTTCACTGTTTTCCCTCTGGTCTCCATATACAAGTTGTACAGTTCATTTTCTTTTTGGGGGGGGGTGGTACTGGTTGTGGAGCCTGAACTCTCGGCCTGGGCACTGTCCTCCAGTTCAAGGCTAGTGATGTACCACTTAGGCCACATCACCACTTCTGGCTTTTTTGCTTAAGCTGGTGCTGAGGAATCAAACCAAGGGCCTCATGCATGCAAGGCAAGCACTCTACCACTGAGCCACCTTCCCAGCCCTTCATTTTCAACATGTCTTCTGAGTGTCACTGTTAAATGTGTTTACTCAGTGTGGAAAAGGACTGATCTTGGAGTTTCTGTCTGTTTCAGCCTTCTGAGAAGTAGGATTACAGGTATGGGCCTCTGGTGTCTAGCAGTTCTTAAGTTATTACCACATGTAATAAATAGCATGGTAAGAGTTCAGTGTTGCCATTTCTTCAGGTTTGTCTATAGATTTTTTTTTAAAAAATCCGGTCATGGGGCCTGAACTCTGGGCCTGGGCACTGTCCCTCAGCTCTTCAGCTTAAGACTAGCGCTCTACCACTGAGCCACCTTCCTCCCAGCCCCTGTCTATAGATCTTTTGACTTGGTGTCTTTTCAGATTCTGAGGAAGAAGCTATGGATACTGTACCAGCTAAAGGAAAGAAAGCACCTGCAAAAGCTGCTCCTGTAAAAGCCAAGAGTGTGGCTAAGGAAGAAGATGAAGAAGAGGATGAAGATGATGATGATGACGAGGATGAAGAGGAAGACGATGATGAGGAAGAAGAGGAAGATGAAGATGAGGAAGAAGAGGAAGAAGGTAGTATCAGTTCTAATTTACTTTGATACAGGGCATTTGGCCTTGTCAATTCATAGTCTAATGTTGCACTGCACCATTTGATGCCATACCCTTATAGCCCTCTTGGCTTTTCATTATTTTTTGGGTTAGGATCTCACTTTTTTTTTTTTTTTTGTCGGTGTGGTGCTTGAACTCTGGGCTTGGGTGCTATCCCTCAGCTCTTCAGCTCAAGGCTAGTACACTGCTGCTTGAGCCACAGCGCCACTTCCCGTTTTCTGGTGGTTTATTGGAGATAAGAGTCTTGTGGACTTTCTTGCCCGGGCTGGCTTTGAACCACAATCCTCAGATCTCAGACTCCTGAGTAGCTAGGATTATAGGCATGAGCCATCATCTCCCTGCAGGATTTCACTTTTTACCCAGGCCAATCATGGGTGTGGTCCTATTTCTGGGATGAGACTAGGCTCACCACTATTCCCAAGTTATTGTGAATATTTGAAGAAGAATCTTTTTTTTTTTTAACTTGGCTAGCCTCAAACTAATTCTTCAGTCTCCCAGAGTAGCTAAGACTACATGTATGAGACACCTTGCCCTTCTCTGAGTTAAAGAGGGAGGAGTGTCTGGCTGCTCATGAGTGACAGATTTTTCATTGCACAGAGCCTGTTAAAGAAGCACCTGGCAAAAGAAAGAAGGAAATGAGCAAACAGAAGGAAGTTCCTGAAGCCAAGAAACAGAAAGTGGAAGGTAGGTAATTATCACAGAAGGGGATTACAGGAAGAGCTGAAGTAGAGCACAAATGATGAGTGACAAAAGGGACTTAATACTGAAACCTGATGTTACATTGCATTATGCTGATGTGCTGTCAGTGGGAATTTTATTGTTCTAAGTTATCAGGGTTAAAAATACAGTAACAACAGCTCTTTTTTTTTTTAAATACAGGCTCAGAACCAACCACACCTTTTAATCTGTTTATTGGAAACCTGAATCCAAACAAATCTGTTCCAGACCTAAAAGCTGCCATCAGTGAACTTTTTGCTAAAAATGATCTTACTGTTGTGGATGTCAGAACTGGTACAAACAGGTGAGTTACACAGGGACGCAGAAATCACCTACTGCTTTTTCCTGTTCATCTGATTGCCTTAAATGTGAATATGCAAATGAGTTCTGCCATCATTAGATTATTAGAGGTTTCAGATTTCTGTGAACTGAAATATAAAAAGTAGCAGTTTTGGAAATTTGGTGTTCATGAATCTGAAAATATTAGATACGAGTAGTTTCTATCTTAAGTTTTCTCATGAAGGTTGGTGTGCTCCATTGTTACATGTGTATGTTTATCGTGAATTTCTGTTAACATTCTGTATATGAAATTTGCAGTTTCTTAGCTACTGCTATTGGGAGCTTTTGTCACTCGATCCATTTTCTAATCCATTGCATTAGTGTTGGTGAATGTCTTTCACTTTTCTGTTTTTACCTTAAAGGAAATTCGGTTATGTGGATTTTGAATCTGCTGAAGACCTAGAAAAAGCATTGGAACTCACTGGCTTAAAAGTCTTTGGCAATGAAATTAAACTAGAGAAACCCAAAGGAAGAGACAGTAAGAAAGGTAAGAATCTTCTGGTGTGATGTAACAGACAGGCCAGGGAACTAGCTTTCTGGGGAAAATGCCTTTACCCTTTGCTCTGGACTTGTTCCCTTTTTTTTGTCGGTCGTGGGTCTTGAACTCTGGACCTGGGCGCTGTCCCTCAGCTCTTCAGCTCAAGGCAAACGCTCTACCACTTGAGCTACAGTGCCACTTCCGGTTTTCTGGTGGTTTATTGGAGATAGGAATCTCACGGTCTCTCCTGCCCGGCCTGGCTTTGAACTGCGATCCTCAGATCTCAGCCTCCAGAGTAGCTAGGATTACAGGTGTGAGCCACCAGCGCCCAGCCTGGAGTTGTTCCTTCTAACATGAGGAAAGTTCCCAAGTTAGACAAACAAAAGTACAGTCTTAATTTAAAAAATCACAAGTTGTGCATTTCTACTGGATTGTTTGACTAGCAATGCTTCAGATTCAGGCTGGATTATTTTCATATGCACAATGAGGCTTAGGATGGGGTCAATTTAACTATTTCATGTATATCTTACACAGACACTAAAGGTAATTAAATTGTATTATATAGTGTCTTGATGAAGCAATGTAACTGCAGCTCGCCACGAGGCCAGGTGTGGTGTTCTCCACAGCATCATCTCAGTGCTGTTTGGCAGTATCTATTGTACTGGAGTATACAAAGGCTTTTCTTCAATTAAACGTTATTAGGGTGTTAAGGTTTATATCCTTTATGTGTTCGTGGAAAATTGCTGTGTAAAAATTGTCACTACAATAGACATACCTGCAGTAGGTCATGGCATTCTGCAAACATCAGTATGGGAGACTGCTTGTCTTTACTGTTATATAGGGCTCTGTCATAGGTTATCAGTTCAGTGGAACTATGTCTTGTGGTTTTGTTTTTTCCTTCTGTAGTTCGTGCAGCAAGAACACTTTTGGCCAAAAATCTCTCCTTCAACGTTACTCAGGATGATTTGAAAGAAGTGTTTGAAAATGCCATGGAAATCAGAGTAGTCAGCCATGATGGGAAAAGTAAAGGGTATGTTTTTGATTGTTGAGAAACTGATTTTTTTTTTAAATTGTGAGAATACCGTACAGAGGAGTTACAATTACATAAGCAAGATAACGAGTACATTTCTTAACAGGCATTGTTGCCTCCTCTTTGTTTCCCCTTTTCCCCTTCCCATACTCCCCCCACCTCCCCTCCCCACTACTCCCCCCACCAAAGTTGTAAAGTTCATTTTTTATATAAGAGAAAGTGATTTTTATCACTAAAACATTTAACTGTTTTGTCCAGACTGGCTTGGAATTCTTGCCTCAGCCTCCTGAGTGCTGGAATTGAGATATGCCAACATGCCAGTTCTTCCCCTTTTTTTCGGGGGGGCGGGGGTGGTCATGGGCACTGTCCCTGCACTCTTCAGCTCAAGGTGAGTGCTCTACCGCTTGAGCCACAGCACCACTTTGGGGTTTCTAGTGGTTTATTGGAGATAAGAGTCTCACAGACTTTCCTGCCTGGGCTGGCTTTGAATCATGATCCTCAGACAACAGCCTCCTGAATAGCTAGGATTACAGGAGTGAGCTACCGGGGCTCAGCTATTCTTCCTTCTTTTACAAAGTAAGTTTTTTCTGTAACTTTGACATTTCATGTCTACAAGAAATGCAAAATAATTCATAGAATGATTTTAAAAGATAAACTTGCCCGGCATGTTATCTCATGCCTGTGATCCTAGCTACTCAGGAGGCTGAGATCTGAGGATCCTGGTTCAAAGCCAGCCTGGGAGCCGGGCGCCTATGGCTCGTGCCTGTAATCCTAACTGCTTAGGATGCGAGGCTGAGAGATGAGGATCACAGTTCAAAGCCAGCCCAGGCAGGAAAGTGTATTATCTCTAATAAACCCCTCAGAAAACCAGAAGTGGTACATTGGCTCAAGTGGTAGAATGCTAGCCTTGAGTTGAGCTCAGGGACAGTGCCCAGGCCCAGAGTTCAATCAAGCCCCATGACAGACGAAGAAAATAAAAGATAAGCTCTTAAAAACAAAAATTTTATTTGTAAATCTGTGTAAATTGAGTACAGTTGTGTATAGTTATTTCGATGTGTTACCAATTCTACACAGATAGGTATGGTACACTGTGACAGTTGCCTTAACAGTGTATTTCCTAGAATCTGATCCTGTTATAAAGTATGAACATGCTCAGAGGGAAGAAGAGTCTTCACTTTTCCATGTTGAGAGTGCTCAATGTCTCATTCTTGTTGCAGAATTGCTTATATTGAATTTAAGACAGAAGCTGATGCAGAGAAAGCCTTTGAAGAAAAGCAGGGGGCAGAAGTCGATGGACGAAACATTGCCCTGCATTATACTGGAGAAAAAGGACAGAGGCAAGAATTCAAAGGTGAGAATAGCATTTAAACTGATGTGAATTTGTAGGTTTGTTACAGGATTCTATAATTGAGGATGTGAGCCATTTGTACCTCTAGACCATAAATTACTTGGCTGGGTGGCCAGTGGCTCATACCTATAAAACTACCTACTAGGATTTAGGCAGAAAGACATACTCTCCAGTTAGGAAAGTATCAGACTGGAGGAATGATTGGTCACCTGCTGCAAGGAAGCTAAGTAAGACAATGAAACCTACCCTGAGTTCAAGCCCTGATACAGGCACAAAAGGAAATGCAAGTACTTTAGAGTTGGGGATCATTAGACACGATGCGGTTGCTGGGCACCAGTGGCTGCTATAATCCTACTCAGGAGACTGAGATCTGAGCTTTTGTCCTCAAGGCTAATGCTGTCCAACTTTGAGCCACAGCTTCACTTTGAGTTCCAGGTGGTTAATTGGAGAGAGGTCTCATGGACTGGCTTTGAACCCGATATTCAGATCACAGCCTCCTGAGTAGCCTAGGATTACAGGTATATAAGCTACCAGTACCCAAATGAGTTGGTTGTTTTCTGCCAGTCATGGGGCTTGAATTCACGGCTTGGGCACTGTCCTGAGCTTTTCAAAAACTCAAGGCTAGTGCTCTACCACTTCGAATCACAGCTCCACTTCTAGTTTTTGTAGTGGCTAATTGGAGATAAGTCTTCACAGATTATGCTGCCAGCCTGGCTTTGAAGGCAGTCCTTAGGTATGAGCCACCAGTACCTGGCACATGCTGAATTCTTAATGAATATGAATATGGCTGTGCACCGGCAAGGTGTCAAATGTAATTTTTTTTTAATTTTTCAGGTGAATCAAAAACTCTGGTTTTAAGCAACCTCTCCTACAGTGCAACAGAAGAAACTCTTCAGGAAGTATTTGAGAAGGCAACTTTTATCAAAGTGCCTCAGAACCCAAATGGCAAACCTAAAGGGTAAAGTGACTGTTTAAACCATTAACCTACTATGGGCAAGAATCTTAAAGTCTAGAAAATCTAGAAGGCTTTAGATGCATGAAACAAGAAGATTCTGTTCAGAATCTGCTTGAGGGACGGGCGTTCCTGCTGGCATCAGAGTCCCTAAATGTTGACTGTTTGTCTTCAGGTATGCATTCATAGAGTTTGCTTCATTTGAAGATGCTAAAGAAGCTTTAAACTCATGCAATAAAAGGGAAATTGAGGGCAGAGCTATCAGGCTGGAGTTGCAAGGACCCAGGGGATCACCTAATGCCAGAGGACGTAAGTTCAGTTGGCAAGATTTGGGCTTTGGGAATTTTCCTTGATGCTGGTTTATTCATGCCATGATTACATATCCTGCAAATCTAGGAATGTCTTTTCCCCTATTGCTATTGAGTCAATGACAGCTGGATATGATGACTGATTTCTCTGAGAGATAATGATGAAATTTCTAGAAAATTCCTCTAGATAGTCAAGTTCTGATCCAGCTATGTCAACTCAATGCAACAGTTCCACTGTGGTACCTGGTCTGAACAGGATTGCAAGACTGCAACGGCATGAGTCGTGTATATATACTCTTAATGCTGGGGTCCTTGTGGTGCTGCAGGAGGCTGGTAGATGCAAAACTACCTTTTTTTTTTTTTTTTTTGGTCGGTCATGAGGCTTGAGCTCTGCCTGGGCGCTATCCCTGTGCTCTTCACCTCAAGGTGAGCGCTCTACCACTTGAGCGACAGCGCCACTTTCGGTTTTCTAGTGCTTTATTGGAGATGAGAGTCTTAATGGGGTTTTCTGCCCAGGCTGGCTTTGAACTGCGATCCTCAGATCTCAGCCTCCTTAGTAACTAGGATTACTACAGGCATGAGCCACTGGCGCCCTGTCAACTATCTTTCCTGCTCAAAGATGAGTAGATATTATACAAAATGTCATGAATTTTGATTTCCAATACAGATGTATTTTCCCTTCACAGATGCATCCAAAACTCTGTTTGTCAAAGGTCTGTCTGAGGAAACCACTGAAGAGACCTTAAAGGAATCATTTGAGGGTTCTATTCGTGCAAGAATAGTAACTGACCGGGAAACGGGGTCCTCCAAGGGGTGAGGCATGGGAGATGTGCTCTTGGGAAGCTGTGCGTGTGTGGTGAGCTTGGCTCTGGAGTGTCTTCTCATTGAGCTCCTTTCTGTCAGCTGGTGACAGTTTATGGATTCGCACGAGAAGAAGAGACAGTTCACAGAACTGACATTCTGTTACCTTCTGGCTTTACTGAGGGTATATTGGGCTGTTCTGTGAGACATTTAAGAATGAAATTCTTGAATCTGTTAATACTTTTCCACAGAAAGCAGATGTTTTCTCAGCCGAACAAAGCTGCTTTTTTTGTGATTTGTTGTTTGCTCAGCATAAATGTACTTGCTTCAAAATGGGCTATTTCCTTTGTTGTAGGTTTGGTTTTGTAGACTTCTACAGTGAAGAAGCCGCCAAGGAGGTCATGGACGCCATGGAAGATTGTGAAATTGATGGAAACAAAGTTACTTTGGACTGGGCCAAGCCCAAGGGTGAAAGTGGCTTCGGGGGTCGAGGTGGAGGCAGAGGAGGCTTTGGAGGACGAGGCAGAGGAGGCCGAGGCGGATTTGGCCGAGGTGGCCGGGGCGGTTTTGGAGGTAAGACAGATCATGGAACCCACATGACACAGGTTCTGAGTCACAGTACTGGGGAAGGGCAAGTCAGATAACCTGACACCGTGTCCTCATGTTCTTCCTGCAGGCCGGGGAGGCTTCCGAGGAGGCAGGGGAGGAGGAGGAGGAGGTGGAGACTTCAAACCACAAGGAAAGAAGACGAAGTTTGAGTAGTTCCTTCTGTTCCTGTGTTTCCCTCTTCCATTTGAAAGAAAGGACTCTGAGGTTTTTACTCTGTTACCTGTTTAATGACAGAGCCTTCTGAGGACATTCCAAGACAGTGTGCAGCCTGTGGTCTACTTGGAATCCATAGAGATTACATTTCAAGAGAGATACCCTGTTGGTTTTGACTGGATATTCATATAAACTTTTTAAAGAGATGAGTGATAGAGCTAACCCTTATCTGTAAGTTTTGAATTTATATTGTTTCATCCCATGTACAAAACCATTTTTTTCCTACAAATAGTTTTTTTTTTGTGTGTGTTGGGGTTGTAAAAGAAAGAATGTTTTATCATGATTTTTTGCTTCAGTGACTTTAGGACAAATTAAAAGTCCTAAACTCTGGTGGCAGGCATACACTTCTTGAGGAATGCGGCAAGGCCAGACTTGCTGCTCTCATGTCCCAGGCACAAGTGTGTGAGACAGAACACTACCGTCCTGTGTGCTCGCTCACATGGAAGGTTTGTGGAAGACTGCTGTGCTTATTTGTAACAGGCCAAGGCTCAGAAGCATATGGAGAGTGCCTGTTCTGGAACCAGCAAATAGAATTCATGTGAATGGGTCAAAGCTGTTAGGTTAACCTAACACTGATGGGCCTTTGGAATGCATATTGGCCTGCAGTGGTGTTTGGTTTACTAAGCACACCCTGCTGGCCGTGTACATGGAACAGCCCTAGCTACTTGGGAGGCTGAGATTCGGAGAATCATAGTTTGAGTTTAGCCTGGTCATACACAAAAGAGACAACATTTTCACCCATTATCTGAGTACAGTGGCACATTTACTTGTCTGTCAGACTAGCTACTTTGATCAAGGTTCCAAGACAGCCCAGGCAGGAAGTATGCAAGACTCAAAAAGATGGCATGGCATGGTGGTAGACATCGGTCAGTTCCAGTAACAGTTACAGTCATGGCCTAGTGACTCTACCTAGCCCAAGAAGAAAGAAACTGCAAAAGTTACTCAGTGGATTTTGGCACATTATGGTAGATTTGTTTGATAGGTTGCCTTGTATTCATATATAGGTAACAGCCAGAAAGTCTAATCTAGTTAACGAATACATACCAAGTCTATAAAAAGTAGGATATTTAGTTGAGATGTAAAAGGCAACCTTAAGAATTTAAGTGGCTAATTTTGTTTTATTCTGGTTGGATTTGCAGAGCTGAGAAAGTATCGTCCTATTTGTTACTCCACTTCCACAGCCCTTCTGACTGTACCCTGGCAGAGGACAGTAACCAAGGAAATTAATCCTTTGCTGAGAATTAGCAGAGGCATAAGACAGCCTGAGAGCAGGAAGTCATTGGTGGCCTGTACTGGTGAAAACTTATCAAGGGTTTCATAGCTGGGCTATGAGTAGTGTGACACACGTCTTTCCTGTGCTAGGCACAATATAGCACTCTTACTAATATAATGGGCCTTTTCCAGCCCTTTATTAACAACCATGCATCTTCCCTAGAGTGGCTGTAAGGTTTGGACCCACAACTTAGTCCGGGTTGCTGTCCCACCAAATCAGAAGGGTATCTGGTAAGAGGTCATTTAGAAGGTTCTAAGCTTTCCCCCTCCCTACAAATAAGAGTTACAAGTAGCTAGACATAAGCACCACCACTACTGGCTTACGTTCCCTTTGCCACAAGGAATAGAGAGCTTGAATTTCACTTTCCTGTGAACCTATTGCTGAATACCTATAACTCAGCATACTTAATGCTGATAACTTGCTCAGGTCACCTCAACCTAAGGTGCGAGCTGAGGGTGGTTAACATTCCTCTATGCTGCTGTTGTGTGGTTGCTGGGATTTCAGCTTGTCCTTGGTTGGCATAGGGGGCAGTTGTGCTTGAATTCTGCCTAGGCACTGTCCCTGAGCTCTTCTGCACAAGGGAAGTACTATACCACTTTGAGCCATAGCACCACTTCTGGGGGTTTTGGGGTAGTTAATTGGACAGAAGAGTCTCATGAACTTTCCAGCCTGGGCTGCCTTCAAGCCAACTGGATCTTCAGATCTCAGCCTGAATAGCTACAATTATAGGAGTAAGACCCTGGTGACTTCACCCACTGTAGAATATGCTTTGGTTCTTTTTTTTTTCTTTTCTTTTTTGGTAGAAAGAGAAACCTCAGATCATTGCCACTTGTAGTTATCACTGGCAAAACTTGGTTAACTACTTGCCTTAGTCCCGAGTGCTAGTATCCAGCATGTGTGAAGTCTGATAGGTCAGCATTACAGGTCGGCATTCTACTTGTTCTGGCCTCTGGTTTCCAAATAGAGTTTTCAGCCATTTTAGAAAAAGTTCCTTCAGGAAATGGTTGGTGTCACTTACCTCATTCTTCCAGCAGATGGCAGCAAGAGTCTACTCTGGGAACTACTGACCAAGAGGTAAAATGGGTTAAGTGCCAATGTGTCTCCGAATAGAGGAATGAGGCTAGGAGTCTGCAGGAAGACTGTTCAGTATCCCAGAAAAGTGGGGCCCAGGAAGATTAGTGGAATGTCTATTCAGTACCCTCTCAACTGTACATATGTCCAGGCTGGGTGCCGTCTGAGCTTAAACAAAATTAGTGTTCTACCAATTGAGTCACAGCCCCACTTCCAGCTTTTTCTGGGGGTGGGGGAGGTCATGGGGCTTGAACTCTGGGCCTGGGCACTGTCCCTCAGCTCTTAAGCTCAAGACTAGCAATCTACAACTTCAGCCACAGTGCCACTTCTGGTTTCCTGGTAGTTTATTGGGAAATCAGTCTCACAGACTGCCCTTTGAACTGTGATCCTTAGATCTCAGCCTCCTCAGTGGCTAGGATTACAGGTGTGAGCCATCAAATGCCCAGCTGACTTCTCCCATTCCTTTTCTTGGGGGGGAGGGGTTGGTTGTGGGGCTTGAACTCTAGGCCTGAGCGCTGTCCCTGAGCCCCTTCAGATCAAGGATAGCACTCTACCACTTAAACCACAGCGCCGCTTCCAGCCTTTTAGGTTTATGTGGTTCTGAGGAATTGAAATCAGGGCCTCATGCATGTGAGGCAAGCACTCTACCACTAAGCTACCTTCCCAGCCCTGATTTCTCATTTCTGTATTTCAAATCTTTCCTCTAGGGCTAGGAAAGTGGCTTAGTGGTACCTAGCATGCATGAAGCTTTACGTTCAATTCCTCAGTACCACATAAGGCCAGAAGTGGTACTGCAGCTCAAGTGGTAGAGTGTTAGTTTTCAGCACAAAAGCTCAGGGACAGTGCCCCGGCCCTAAGTTCAAGCCCCAGGACTGGCAAAGAAAAATTTGCTCTAGGTTACAGAAACAACAAAGCTTTTCTCCAAAAACACTGTTCCCCAAATCTGTAGCCCCTAAGAGTTACACTCCATACTCATTAAGAGTGTTAATGTCTAGAGACTGCTTCAGTTTGTCTGCTTCCCTTTGTTGTCTGAGAACACTTCCTGAAACAACACTAAAGCTGGGCTGGGCGCTGCTGGCCCGTACCTGTAATCCTGGCTACTTAGGCTGAAATGGTTCAAAGCCAGCCCTGGCAGAAAACTCCATGATTCTTACCTCCAATAAATGGCAGCCTTTTATATCACAGTTCACTTACTGCAACTTCACTCTGTTGCCTGTTTTTTTGTTTTAAAAACTGGACCCTCGCCTATCCTGGGAATTAGGTTCCACAGACTGCTGATATTGGTAAATCTGCAAAGTAGCAGTAAGTGACCATAGTAAACTGAGAGATGATTAGTGCTCCTACTTCAGATTTTTGCTTTCGAGAAGGGGACTTGGACATAGCTCCCATGATAGGTGAAGGATCACTGTACTATACCAAATCTCAGCATGGCACTCAGACCCCAAGACCACACTGTAGGCTGTGGGTGTTGGGGGTGGCACTTGATACTGGACTGAGGTTGGAGAGGAAGTCATTGAACCATGCTTCCAGGCGCCCAAATTTTGTTGAAAAAAGTTCTTGGAATGCTGGTGGCTCATACCTGTTAATTCTGGCTACTCACAAGGCTGAGATCTGAGGATCACAGTTTGAAGCCAGCCAGGGAATGAGAGTCTACTGATTACGGTTACCCACTAAAAGCCAGAAGTGGGGCAGTGACTCAAGTGGTAGAGTACTAGCTTCCAGGAAGAAAGCTCAGCAACAGCACACGGCCTAAGTTCAAGCCTCAGTAACAGCACAAAATTAGGTTGAGCTGTGTAAGTTCAATGTAAATAAGATCCCAGCACTACAAGTTCTTAAAGTATTTTGTCAAGACTTGGAGAATTAAAACAATTTGTGTTGGGATTACAGATGTGGCCAGGTATTATGCCTCATACCTGTAATCCTTGCCAGCCTGGACAGCAGCAGTTTGTGAGGCTTATCTGCAAGTAATCATAAGTGGAGCTGTGGCTCAAAGTGGAAAAGCACTTACTTGATCAAAAGAGCAATGGGGCTGAGAAGGTGGCTCAGTGGTAGAGTGCTTGCCTTGCATGCTTGAGGCCCTGGGTTCGATTCCTCAGCACCACATAAGCAGGAAAAAGAGCTGGAAGTGGCGCTGTGGCTCAGTGGTAGAGCACTATCCTTGAGCTGAAGAGCTGAGGGACAGTGTCCATGCCCAGAGTTCAGGACCCCCCAAAAAAACACAAAAAACCCAAAATGATGCGATGGCCCAAAGTGGTAGAGTGCTAGTCTTGAGCTGAAGAGCTCAGAGTTTCAAGCCCCATTAAAAAAAAGTCACAGTTTCAGCTCCTGAGTCTTGTGTGTCCCTGGCTGGGCAGCAGTGGCCCACGCCTGTACTGCTAGCTACTCAGGAGGCTGAGAATGGAGGATCTTGGTTCAAAGCCAGCCCAGACATGAAAGTCCATGAGCCTTTATCTCCATTTAACCTCTAGAAAGCTGTAAGTGGCACTGTGGCTCAAGTGGTAGAGCAATACCCTTGAGCTGAAGAGCTTAGGGGCAGCGCCCAGGCCCAGAGTTGAGAGGGAGATGACAAAGTCACGGGTAGCTCATTAGGAATTTGGTCCCCAAGAACTTGAATGTTTGGCACCAATGGCTCATGCCTGTGGCTCAAGTATATTCTGTGAAAAGTTACAGTGCCAGGCTCTAAGTTAAAGTCCCATTGTAGATGGGCCTGTGTGCAAGAGCGCGCGTGTATACACACACACACTGTTAAACACCCTTATCAGTGAAGATATGTTAAGCAATTTGCATAGCAGATTAACATTGGATGGAGAAGTATAGGGAGATGGAAACTTCAAAGGGAAAGGCTAGAACGAATGGGATAAATTATTTCAAATATTACTAGAAGCACTTAGAAGAAGCAAGTGTAGGAGCAGCAGGAAGTATCCTAACTTCAGCTTGAGTGCCAGTGCTCATGCCTTAATCTTGGCTTCTCAGAGGCTGAGATGTGAATAAAGCAGCCTAGCAGGAAAGCTCAGTCTCCAATAAACTACCAGGAAGCTAGAAGTTATGTGGCCCAAGTGGTAGAGCACTAGCCTTGAGCAAGAGAAGCTCCATCCCGGGGCTAGAGTTCAAGCCCTAGCACAGGCACACAAACAACCAGCGTAGAGGGAAATAAGCAGTTTCAATGACAATGTCAAGTCGCATTCCAGAAGAGGATGAATGGGATCAAAGAAAACTGAAAATGAGAAGCAAAAGGACCTGTTTTCTGCAAAGAGACATTTATAAACATGGTGGCTAAAGTTTCACTGAGGAAAATACAGAGCTAAAAGAAATGTCAGCATAGAGCTCAATATAAACTATTCTGCAAAGGATAGAAAGTCAGGCACTTGGGGTTCTTATTAGAAATCATAACTACTCAGGAGACAGAAGATCTGAAGATTATGGTTCGAAATCTGCCCAGGCAGGAAAAGTTTGTGAAACTCATTTCCAATTAGCTAGTGAAAAAGTAGGTCCGGGTGCTGGGTCCTAGCTACTCAGGAGGCTGAGATCTAAGGATCGCGGTTCAAAGCCATCCTCAACAGGAAAGTCTGAGACTCATACCTCCAATTAATGACCAAAAACCCAGAAGTGGCAATGTGGCTGTCAATTGGTAGAAGACTAGCCTTGAGCAAAAGAGCTGGGGGACAGTGCCCAGGCCCTGAGTTCAAGCCCCATAATGGACAAAAAGTTATGTGGGATTGGGTGGGATGGCTATGCCATTAATCCCAGCTACTGGAGGGGAACACACAGTTCATTCCATATGCTGGGTCTGGTTTCCTTGTGATCAGAAGCTGGGTGTCCAGGTGACACACTGTGACCTGGTGGCTGAAGGCTTCCTCTGCTCTGGAAGCGCAGGAGTGGCCTCACTGTTATCCTTAAATGATAGAATTCAGTGAAGCCATTTAGAACAGGAGAGTACTCGGATTTGAGTTCAGAGCCCTGTACTTTAAAAGGCAGACGATCAAACATGCTCTCAGCCTTTTGTGCTGTATTTTTTGGGTTCGTTTTCATGTTTGTGTATGCCTGGGTCAGCCTGTTTGTTTTCCACATAGCTTTTGGATGACAGGCCCAGGCTACCAGAGCTTTTTTTTTTTTTTTTGTCATGGGGCTTGAACTCAGGGCGTGGGTTCTGACCCTGCGCTTTTTTTTTGGTCCGTCATGGGGCTTAAACTCTGGGTCTGGGCGCTGTCCCTGAGCTCTTCAGCTCAAAGCTAGTGCTCTACCACTGGAGCCACAGAGCCACGTCTGGTTTTCTGGTGGTTTATCGGAGATAAGGTATCATGGACTTTCCTGCCCAGGCTGGCTTTGAACTGAGTCCTTAGATCTCAGCGTCCTGAATAGCTAGGATTACAGGCAGTGCCACTGGTACCTGGCTGCAAATGACTGAATTTCATTCTAATGGATGAGTAAAATTCCATCATACGTAAGTACCACTTTTTTTTTTTTTTGGGTCCGGTCGTGGGGCCTGAACTCTGGGCCTGGGCGCTGTCCCTCAGCTCTTCAGCTCAAGGCTAGCACTCTACCACTTGAGCCACATCGCCACTTCCGGCTTTTTTCTTTTTGCTTATGTGGTGCTGAGGAATTGAACCCAGGGCCTCGAGCATGCAAGGCAAGCGCTCTACCACTGAGCCAACTTCCCAGCCCAGTACCACTTTTTTTTTTTTTGTCAGTTACGGGGTTGAACACAGGACCTGAGTGTTGTCCCTTATCTTTTTCACACAAGACTAGTACTTTACCACTTTGAACCACAGCATGAACTTCTGGGTTTTGAGTGGAGTCTCACGGGGACTTTCTGCCTGGGCTGGCTTTGAATTGCAATCCTCAGATCTCAGACTCCTGCGTAGCCAGGATTACAGGCGTGAGCCACTGGTGACCACTCTTCAATTTTTTTCATTTTTTTGGTCAGTCATGGGGCTTGAATTTTGAGCCTAGAGGCTGTCCCTCAGCTCTTCAACTCAAGGCTAGTGCTCTACCACTGGAGCCACAGTGCCACTTCTGGTTTTCTGAGTGGTTTATTGGAGATAAGAGTCTCACGGACTTTTCCTGCCCAAGCTGTCTTTGAACTGCAATCCTCAGATCTTAGCCTCCTGAGTAGTTAGCATTGCAGGTGTGAGCCTCTGGTGCCTGGCCACTCTTCAAATTTTTATAGTTTTTACTAGAAGGGTCTTTTACTTCCTTGGTTATGTTTATACCCAGATAGTTTCCAGATGCTATTGAAAATGGAGTTGTACTGATTTTGTGGGTTGATTTTATATCTTGCTACTTTGCTGAAGTTATTAATTAGCTCTGGGACCAGGACTGGCACAAAAAGGAAGTGGCCAGGAGTCTGGAGTTGGTGCCTGGCTCTCCTGGGAGGAGACGGAGAAACTGAAGATGTGCTACGGATACCAAGTAAAATCAGATAGTCCCACTCAGGGATTGCCAAATTCAGCTGTGAGGAGAGCCCACAACCCGGAAGCTTTATCTCAGCACAGGGACCTGGGAGGCAGTGACTGGTTGACCGGGAGATGCAAGACCAGGAGAACTAGGAGATTCTGTTTCCCACAGCACAGAGAGAGACAGAGTCACCATCTGACAGCGTTTCTCTGGGCACCCAAGAGCAACAGCCATCACAGCCTAACATCCCCCGGGACACGGCCATAGAACTTGGATAGAAATCACTGAAAAGAATTGTGTGGAGCCGGGTGCTGGTGGCTCACACCTGTAATCCTGGCTACTGGGGAGGCTGAGATCAGAGAATGGTTCAAAGCCAGCCCAGGCAGGAAAGTCCGGGAGGCTTTTAACTCCATTTAAACACCAAAAAAAAAGCTGGAAGTGGAGCTGTGGCTCTAGTGGTAGAGCACTAGTCTTGAGCAAAATATAAGCTCAAGAACAGCACCCAGGCCCCTGAGTTCAAGCCCCAGGACCAGCAGGGTTGGGGGGGAGGGGATCCAACATTTTATTTTGTTGTATTTAAGATTTCCTTTGTTGCAGTTTTGATTATTGTGTGTATTTGTATTATATGCATAAAATATGCATGCAATTTTTTCTGTAAATTGGTCAATGATCAATTATCTTTTAGCTTCAATTTTCTAGCATAGGCCTACTATTCCCTCCCAGTAAATGCTGTAATTTGCTTCTGTTCTGTCTCTCTTCTTTCTCTTTCTCTTTTTGTCAGTCATGGGGCTTGAAAATAAAGCATAGGTGATGTCTCTGTGCTTTTGTGCTCAAGGCTAGTGCTCTACCACTTTGAGGCACAGCTCCACTTCTGGTTTTCTGGTGGTTAATTGGAGATAAGAGTCTCACAGCCTTGGGCTGGGAAGGTGGCTCAGTGGTAGAGCGCTTGCCTTGCATGCCTGAGGCCCTGGGTTTGATTCTCAGCACCACATAAGCAAAAAGAAAAAATCCGGAAGTGGCGCTGTGGCTCAAGTGGTAGAGCACTAGCCTTGAGCTGAAGAGCTGAGGGACAGTGCCCAGGCTCAGAGTTCAGGTCCCACGACTGGACCCCCCCCCAAAAAAGGAGTCTCACAGCCTTTTCTGCCCGAGCTTTAAACCATGATCCTCAGATCTCAGCCTCCTGAATAGCAAGGATTACAGGCATGAGCCACTGGCGTCTGGCATCAGGCTCATTCTACTACTTGAGTGATGCCCTCATCCCTTTTTGCCTTAGGTAGTTTTCAAATAGAGTCTTGGTTTTATGTCTGGGCTGGCTTGAACCACGATCCTCCTATTTACTGAGCTAGAATGATAGGCACAGTACCACCACACCACACCATACTACTGGTTGCCTGGGCTGGGCTGGCATCACTGTCTCCCAAGTAGCTAGAGAGGCAGGAGCCAGCCACAACATACCTGGCTACTCTGGGGCTTTTCTTTTGGTGTCTGTCCTGGGGCTTGAACTCGGCCTGGGCATTGTCCCTGAGTGTTTTCACTCAAGACTAGCTAGCACTTCACTACTTGAGTTGCAGCCCCACTTCTGGGTTCTTGGTGGTTCATTATTGAGTGTCTCTTTCCTGCCTGGATTGCCTTCAAGCTGTGATCCTCAGACCTCAGCCACCCAAGTAGCTAGGATTACAGGCGTGAGCCACTGATACATGGGCTTTTTAGCTGGTAACATTAGTTTATTGTAAGGAGATCAGCAAGGCCCAATCCATGTTACAAAGGACTCCCTAAAATAGATGGAATTCCTGTTCAGGCTTCTTTCCTTAAAGAGGGAAAAGTGGCCCATCCAGGGACATCCCCACACCCAGCCCATAGAGCTTTTCTTACTTTTTCATAGTCTTCAGTGTATGTAGACGTGAGAGAAGGGGAGGGAGGCGTGGAGTTAGGTGTCAATCTGCTACAGCTTCTCAGCAAGTAGCAATTGAAGGCAGAGTGCATTCTCAGAAAGTACCTATAGGTGGCGCTGTTTTATTACAGATAAAAAGTTGATATGCCTATAGGAGCATTTAATTTCCACAGCAAACCTCCAGGAAGGGAATGGATATTCTGACACGTGAAGGTCTTGTTTCCATTTTTCCTTTTGTTTTCTTGTGTTTGGGGAAGGCTCCTTTTTGTCCCTGAGTTGTTTTGTCAAGGCTAGCCTTCTACCACTTTGAGCCACAGCACCACTTGTGATTTTTCTGGTGGTTAATTGGAGTTAAGAGTCTCATAGACTTTCCTACCCAGGCTGGCTTTGAACCCCATCCTCAGATCTCAGTTTCCTGAGTAGCTGGTAGCATGAGCCACCGGCACCGGCTAGTCTCACATTATAACAATTGGCTTTTGCAAAATCTAACTGTCCTGGGCAAATCATGTCAGTCTCTTCAAAGAAGGAACCCCTGTAATGTGATCACTTCTGTGTGTGTGTGTGTGTGTGTGTGTGTGTGTGTGTGTGTGTAAGTACTGGGACTTGAACTCAGGGCCTGAGCTTTGTCCCTGAGTTTTTGTGGTTGAGGCTGGCACTCTACCACTTGAAGCACACCTTCACTTCTGGCTTTTTGCTGGTTCATTGGAAGTAGAATTTCATGGGTTTGTCTGTCCAGGTGAGCTTTGAACTGTGATCCTCAGATCTCAGCCTCCTGAGAAGTGTGAACCACTGGCATCCAGACTTAATCACCTTTCAAGAATCCATCATCCAGGCTCACACCTGTAATCCTGGCTACTCAGGAGACTGAGATCTGAGGATCACAGTTCAAAGCCAGCTGGGGCAGGGAAAGTCCGTGAGACTCTTACCTCTAATTAACCACCAGAAACCTGGAAGTTGTCACTGTGGCTCAGGTGGTAGAGCACTAGCCTTGAGCTGAAGAGCTGAGGGACAGTGCCCAGACCCCAAGTTCAAACCTCACAACAGACCAAAAAAAAAAAAGCAAAAGAAGAAAAAAGCTGTAAGTAGAGCTGTGGTTCAACTGGTAGAACACCAAACTTGGACAGTGCCTAGGCTCTGAGTTCAAGCCCCATTACTGGCATAAAAAGAAAAAAAAGTTGATTATAGTTCCTTTTATGCTGTATTTGCTGGTGTATCTTTTTTTTTACACCTCAGCCTTGGCTTGTCTGTAGAAGCATCCACAGACGGTGGCAGCAGACAAGATTTTGGTGACTAGTGGAGGGGAGGGAAAGGAAATTTCCCTTACTATATTCCTTTTTGTAATTCTGTGTGATGAGCATGTATACATTCAAAAAGTAAATAATGTGGGCTGGGAAGGTGGCTCAGTGGTAGAGCGCTTGCCTTGCATGCATGAGGCCCTGGGTTCGATTCCTCAGCACCATATAGGCAAAAAAGAAAAAAAACAGAAGTGGCGCTGTGGCTCAAGTGGTAGAGCGCTCGCCTTGAGCTGAAGAGCTGAGGGACAGCGCCCAGGCCCAGAGTTCAGGGCCCACGACTGGACCAAAAAAAAAAAAATTGTGTGTGTGTATGTGTGTGTATGTGTGCACACGCGCGTGCATGCTTGCCACAACTGGGGCTTGAATTCAGGGCCTGGGCACTGTCCCTGGGCTTTGCTGCTCAAGACTAGAGCTCTACCACTTTGAGCCATAGCTCCACTTCCAGTTTTCTGGGGGTCAATTGGAGATAAAAGTCTTAGGAACTTTCCTGCTTTGGGGTGGCCTTGAATGGTAATCCTCAGATCTCAGCCTCATGAGTAGTTAGGATTACAGGTATGAGCCACCAATGTCTGCCTTGTCACATCTTCTTTTTAGCTTGATTTTTTTTTTGGGGGGGTGGGGGTTGGTCATGGGGCTTGAACTCTGGGCCTGAGCACTATCCTTCAGCTCTTCAGCTCAAGGCTAATGCTCTACCATTTGAGTCACAGTGCCACTTCCGGTTTTCTGGTGGTTTATTGGAGATAAGAGTTTCACGGACTTTCCTTCCTGGGCTAGCTTTGAACCTCCACCCTCAGATCTTAGCCTCCTGAGTAGCTAGGATTACAGGTGTGAGCTACCAGCATCCAGCCTTAGTTTGAATTTTGACCTTTAATATTTCCAGTCCTTGAGCATTTCAGCTTCTATCCTTTTTTTTTTTTCTTTGTCGGTTGTGGGGCTTGAACTCTGGGCCTGGGTGCTGTCCCTCTGTTCTTCAGCCCAAGGCTAGCGCTCTACCACTTGAGCACCACTTCAGTTTTCTGAGTGGTTTATTGGAGATAAAAGTGTCATGGCATTTCCTGCTGGGCTGGCTTTGAACTGTGATCCTCAGATCTCAGCCTCCTGAGTAGCTAGGATGACAGGCGTGAGCCTCCAGTGCGTAGCCCAGCTTCTATCCTCTTACTTTGCAGGTGTTTGGTTTCCTCTGTGACCAGTTGCTCATCTTGGACACGAGCAAGGCTGCAGCAACATAAACGGTCTCTCAAACCCAGCTGGAAGGATGACGCTTCTCCTACAGTGGAATCGGAGGACGGCTGGATCTCACAGGTCTGGGCGCCAGCCTCCTCTTCTGCCCCCACTCCCTCACCTCTGATGACTCTGATTTTTGGCTCTCCTCTATGTGACTTTGCATTGCTTCAGGCAGAGATCATTGGCGTCTTCCTCCAATCTCCCACTGTGTTGTGACTTCACTGTGATTATTTATCCATTAATTTAACCGGTTTATATTTTGCTACACACTAGTTTTATTATTCTCTAGTAATTGTCGATTTTAGATTTGTTGTTGTTGGTGGTGGTGATGGTGGTGGTTGTAGGGCTTGAACTCTGGGTTTGGGTGCTGCCCCTGTGCACTTCAGCTCAAGGCTAGCGCTCTACGGCTTGAGCTACAGCACCACTTCCGGTTTTCTAGAGGTTTATTGGAGATAAGAGTCTCACGGAGTTTCTTGCGCCTGCTGGCTTTGAACCATGATCCTCAGATCTTGGCCTTCTGAGTAGCTAGGATGACAGGCGTGAGCCACAGGCGCCGGGCTTGCCTCTTTTCTTTTCAAAGATATTTAACTCGCCTTGATTGATCCTTTTTTTAAAAAAAATATATAGCTTTAAAAAATATTTTATCAGGGGGGTGGGGAGGGAGGATGGGAAGGGATGGGAAGGGGAAACAAAGGAGGAGGCTACAATGCTTGATAAGAAATGTACTCATTATCTTGCCCATTAAATGTAACCCCTCTGTACAGTATTTTCGTTTTTTTTTTTTTTTTTGTCAGTTGTGGGGCTTGAACTCTGGGCCTGGGCGCTGTCCCTGAGCTCTTCAGCTCAAGGTGAGTGCTCTACCACTTGAGCTACAGTGCCACTTCCGGTTTTCTGGTGGTTTATTGGAGATAGGAATCTCATGGTCTCTCCTGCCCCGGCTGGCTTTGAACCGCGATCCTCAGATCTCAGCCTCCTGAGTAGCTAGGATTACAGGTGTGAGCCACCAGCACCCGGCTTGTACAGTATTTTCACAATAAAAATATATATACATATTTTAGCAGCCTGTCATCCTGGCTACTCAGGAGGCTGAGATCTGAGGATCCCGGTTCAAAACCAGTCTGGGCAGGAAAGTCCACAAGACTGTTATCTCCAGTTAACCACCAGAAAATCGTTAGTGATGCAGTGGCTCAAGTGGTAGAACACTTGCCTGGAGCTGAAGAGCTGAGGGACAGCGCCCAGGTCCAGAGTTCAAGCCCCATGACCTGTCTTCTTTGCAGATAGGATTACAGATGTGAGCTAGCAAGTGTCCTCCTGGGTCCTTCATGTCCACTCTGGTGGGCACGCTGAGGGGTCCTGGGGAATTGTGTGGGGGGGGAGGGAGCAGGGGGTGGCCCTCAGCAGGGCCCAGCTGTGGGTGAGGCGCAGTTGCCTGTGTGGAGTCTATGGCGGTGATGGGAAGAGTCCGCAAAGCCGGCCGCAGTGGAAACCACTGAGATGCCGGAGGGGGCCATTGGGACAGAGAAGGCTGGATCCACCCTTGACTGGAGGCTGCTGGTAGACAGGACCTAGGACCAGTGGAAACCAAGTTCTAGGGAGCTAAGAGACCTGTGGATGGGAGAAGGCTCTGGCACTTGGCACTTGGCACAGGTTTGGGAATGCCCTTGGGAGTATGAAGGAATTTGCTGCCACACAGTCCCTAGAAACACAGTCCCTAGAATTCTTTGATAACTCCAATTCTCCCTCACTTAGGGGCTGTATGCATTTTTCTTTTCATAGTATTGGTGTTTGAACTCAGGGAGCTTGATTAGCCAGAGATAGGCTATCCTTTGAGCCACACCCCCTGGCCCTTTCTGCTGGACAAACGGAACAGGATCTTCCTGTTTTTGGCTGGGATGACATGGGCATCACTGCACCCAACTTCCTATTGGTCAACCTGGAGTCTCTTGAACCTTTTGTCCATGCTGGAACTTTGATCCTTCTGATCTTAGCCTCAGGAACAACTAGTATTCTAGATCTGAGCCATCTTATCAGGCTTGGGTTTTCTTTTCCTTTTGGTCTATTTCTTTTTCTTTTCTTTTTTTAAATTTTTCATTTAAAATTGACTTCAGCGGGGCGCTGGTGGCTCACGCCTGTAATCCTAGCTACTCAGGAGGCTGAGATCTGAGGATCGCGGTTCAAAGCCAGCCCGGGCAGGAAAGACCGTGAGACTCCTATCTCCAATAAACCACCAGAAAACCGGAAGTGGCGCTGTAGCTCAAGTGGTAGAGCGCTCGCCTTGAGCTGAAGAGCTGAGGGACAGCGCCCAGGCCCAGAGTTCAAGCCCCACGACCGACAAAAAAAAAAATAAATGACTTCATAGGAGTGACTTTAAAGCATGACTTCAAAATCTCTTCCATATTTATATGTTATGATTTTTATAATTTTGTGCATTTTAATATGCATTCATTGCATCAGCTTAGCCATTGCATTTATGTCTTTTTCCCCCATTTATTTATTTGCTGCCAGTCCTGGGGCTTGGCCTCGGGGCTGGGCGCTGGCCTGAGCTGCTGGGCTCACGGCCGGTGCGCCACCACTTGAGCCACAGCTCTACTCTCAGCTTTGTGGTGAGCAGTTGGGGATGAGAGTCCCACAGACGGGCTGCGAAGGCGGCTCCGTGGAAGAGCGCTGCCTTGAGCTGAAGAGCTGAGGGACAGCGCCCAGGCCCAGAGTTCAGGCCCCACGACTGGATCCCCCCCCCCCCCCCACCAAAAAAAAAAAAAAGTTTCAGCTTGAGATTGCAGGCAAATCCTATCACGATGATTTTTTTTTGGGTCCGGTCGTGGGGCCTGAACTCTGGGCCTGGGCGCTGTCCCTCAGCTCTTCAGCTCAAGGCTAGCGCTCTACCACTTGAGCTACAGTGCCACTTCCGGCTTTTTTCTTTTTGCTTATGGGGTGCTGAGGAATCGAACCCAGGGCCTCAGGCATGCAAGGAAGCGCTCTACCACTGAGCCACCTTCCCAGCCCACGATGATTTATTTATTTAATAAAGCCGGGCGCCGGTGGCTCACACCTGTAATCCTAGCTACTCAGAAGACTGAGATCTGAGGATCGCGGTTCAAAGCCAGCCCACGCAGGAAAGTCCGTGAGACTCTTATCTCCAATAACCACTTGTGGCACTATGGCACTGTGGTTCAAGCAGTAGAGCACTCGCCTTGGGCTGAGAAGCACAGGGACAGCACCCAAGACCAGAGTTCAAGACCTATGACTGACCAAAAAACATACTTCCAAATTTTGAGTTTATCAATTCTACAGGCTTTCAAAGTCAGTAAATTCAGGCTGGGAACCAATGGCTCATACCTGTTCCTAACTACTTAGGAAGATGATGACTAAGGATTTAGGTTCAAGACCAGCCTGGGCACACAAATCTAAGAGACTTTTTTTTTTTTTGCTGTTCGCGGGGCCTGAACTCTGGGCCCTGTCCCTCAGCTCTTAGCTCAAGGCTAGTACTCTACCACTTCAGTCACAGTGCCACCACTTCCCAGCTTTTCTGCTTATTAGGTGCTGAGGAATCAAACCCAGGGCCTCATGCATGCAAGGCAAGCACTCTACCACTGAGCCACCTTCCCAGCCCCTAAGAGACTCTTTTTTTTTGCTGGTTGCAGGCCTGAACTCTGGGCCTGGGCACTGTCTCTCAGCTCTTCAGCTCAAGACTAGAGCTCTACCACTTGAGCCACAGCACCACTTCTGGCTTTTTCTGCTTATGTGATGCTGAGGAATCAAACCCAGGGCCTCATGCATGCAAGGCAAGCACTCTACCACTGAGCCACCTTCTCAGCCCACCTAAGAGACTTACGTTCAGTTAAATCTAGTGTCTCAAGTGGTAGAGCACTAGCCTTGACCAATAAAGCCGAGCAAAAGTGCAAGGCCCTGAGTTCAAGTTCCAGTACTTTCTCTCTCTCTCTCTCTCTCTCTCTCTCTCTCTCACACACACACACACACACACACACACACACATACACACACACACAAAATCAACTTCATTGAATTCAGACCAAAACTCAAAAACAAAAAATCCAAAAAAGAAATACACTAAGTTTGACTTTCATCATTATTTCCTTCTCCTGACTTAATTTTTTTTTTCTTTTTTTTGGTCCGGTCGTGGAGGCTGAACTCTGGGCCTGGGCACTGTCCCTCAGCTCTTCAGCTCAAGGCTAGCGCTCTACCACTTGAGCCACAGCGCCACTTCTGGCTTTTTCTGCTTAGAGAAATGAACCGAGGGCCACATGCATGTGAGGCAAGCATTCTACCACTGAGCTACCTTCCCAGCCCCTGTATATATTGTTTCCTGTTACAACAATAAATGTATTTAAAGTTAGGACATTTCCTCATGTTCAGTAGCTACAGTAGCAGGGTCGTGACCTAACAGAATACCTGCTTCAAGTCCTGATGCGTGATTATGTGGCATAGCTGCTTTCAACACAATCAAACATCATGGTTTTTATTTTCTCTTTGACTCAACAGTTACTTAAGAAAGAGGCCAGGGTTGCCTTCACTTTGTTTGATGTATTCCTGCACATAATTCCTGGTTTATTGTACCGTGAACAGAGTTTAGTCTGTCCAGTGTCTGCCTTTGGGGAATGACTGATGTTTTCTCTCTTTCCAAAGATTATATGTGGTAAAAGATTTCAAATGCAAAAAGAGAAAAGGCCAACTCTTTGTGGCACGGAGTTTTCTACAGATTTTTTTTTGTTGGTTGTGGGTCTTGAACTCTGGGCCTGGGCGCTGTCCCTTGGCTCTTCAGCTCAAGGCTAGTGCCCTACCACATGAACCACAGAGCCACTTACAGCTTTCTCTGCTTATGTGGTGCTGAGGAATTGAACCCAGGGCCTCAGGCATGCAAGGCAAGCGCTCCACCACTGAGCCACCTTCCCAGCCACCACCTCCCCTGCCATGAGACTCTTGTGGGCGGTCTGGGCACGGGCAGGGCCGGTCCTGCACCACCAGAGCCACAGCACCCATCTGGCTTTTCTGTTTTAATAGAGCCCAGGGTCCCAGGGCCGCCCTGCAGGCCGGGGCGCAGTGTGGAGCCTGGGAGCCTCCAACTGACCGGCTGCATGCGCGTGCGCTCCGGCTCCTGCCCCCATCCCGCACGCACAGTCGCACAGCCGGCCATCCTGCACGCACAGCCGGCCATCCCGCACGCACAGCCATCTGCTGGCGCCCTGGCCGAGTAGTGCAGGCGGCCAGCTGGGGGTCCCCGCGCCTGAGGGCTAGTCCAAGCTCCCTGGGCAGGGATGGAGGGTAGTGGGGGGGGGGGTCTGTCTATGCCCTGGCTCAGCTTGAAGGGCATGAAGTGCCCTTGAAGTGTTAAATGTACCCCGAGATTCCAGTTTTCTGTTAGCTATGTGCAAAAATTGTATGTGTGTATTATGTATGTGTACTATGGGGGCTTGAACTCAGGGCCTTACACCCTGGCTTGGGCTTTTTGTTTAATGCTGGTGCTCTACCACTTGAGCCACACCTCTACTTCGGCTTCTTGCTGGTTAATTGGAGATAAGAGTCTCACCAACTTTTCTGCTTGGCTGGCTTTGAACTGTGATCCTCAGATTTCAGTCTCCTGAGTAGCGAGGATGGCAGGCGGGAGCTATTGTAGGCACTCAGCTTGGGTGGATTTTAATATAAAAGTGAGTGTTAAGGGCTGGGAAGGTGGCTCAGTGGTAGAGCGCTTGCCTTGCATGCATGAGGTCCTGGGTTTGATTCCTCAGCACCACATAAGCAGAAAAAAAAGCTGGAAGTGGCGCTGTGGCTCAAGTGGTAGAGCGCTAGCCTTGAGCTGAAGAGCTGAGGGACAGCGCCCAGACCCAGAATTCAGGCCCCACGACCGGACCCCTTAAAAAACAAACAAACAAAAATGAGTGTTAAATACGATTTTCAGGAGGAGGTTAATTCCAGTGCAGAGCGTGTTAGAGATTTATGTTCATCAGGCCGAGGGCTAAGGCCTCCATGCCCAAACCCCACGAGCCAGGCTGAAGGAGCCCGCCATCCATTTGCACGGGGGAAGGAATTGAATTGCAAACCTGAGGCAAACTGGTTTTTCCACAGCAGGGCGAGAAGTGAGTGGAAAGCTTGCTCTGCGGCGGGCAGTTTTCTGTCATGGGCACCTGAGGCTTTTGAAGAGGTGGCAAACTCGCAGCCAATGGAGCGGCTGGCGCAGACCACTTCTGATATGGCTTTGTGCCTCAGTAGAACTTTTTTTTTTTACATACAGCACCAATACTGTGAGGCACTGACTGTGTGTGTGTGCGCGCGCGTGCAGGTCCTGAGCTTATGTGCTCAAGGCTAGCACTCCACCATTTGAGCCACAGCTCCCCTTCCGGCTTTTTGGCGGTTCGTTGGAGCTCTTCAGATCTCAGCCTGTGGAGTAGCTAAGATGACAGGAATGAGCCGCTGGCGGCCACTGACTTCTTCCCCTCCCCCCATTTTGCCCCAGGAGGAGTTTGGCAATCCCTCCCCTCCCCCATGCTTTGTGTCTCAGCTGGGAGTCGCTCTCTGTGGTCTCTTTGCGATCCCCAGGGGCTCCAGGTAGGACAGAACTCATCCACAACCTCTTCAAGGTAAAAGGATCAAAACTACCCCTAATGGAACCGCCGAGCCTGGCCGGCAGCACTTCCAGAGGCCGGAGTAATGATTTCCCGGGGACCGGACTGCCCCCCTCAAGGAAAGATAACCAACCAGGTGACTCCAGAAGCAGGGACTGTTCCACCGCGCACACCTCTCCCTCTCCCCCTGCCCCCCCCCCCCCCGCCCCCGTGCTGCCTGACTAAAGCTCGCGGGGTGCGGGTGGGGTGAAGGGCTCCCTTCCCACGGCTGCCCCCACACCTCACAAACCTCTCTCTGCCCTGCACCCCATCTTTTTTTGGTGTGGGTGATTGTGCAGTGCAGGAGTTTGGGTCTGGGGTGTGACACTCTGGTTCAATGCCAGCCTCCCCCATCCCAACCAAATTCCCTGTCATTGGTGAGACATCCTGTGTCCAGACGAAAACACGGCGAAGGTACGCGCAAGGCGCGCGGGGGAGCTGAGCGGAGGGGAGCTGAGCGGAGGGGAGCTGAGCGGAGGGGAGCTGAGCGGAGGGGAGCTGAGCGGAGGGGAGCTGAGCGGAGGAGCCGGCCGGTCACACAGTAACCGTGTGACCCCCCTTGGGAGCCTTGATCCCCCCCCCTTTGAACAGGATTCCAGAAGCTTCCCCACCCCTCAGCTCAATAAGTCACCTAGGAACAGGCTTCCTTTGTTAGGCAGGATTCCTGGAGTGGTCTTTAGTTATGCAAATGTGGCCAGGCGGGCACCCCGGCCCTGGGGAAGCCCGGAAAGGGACTTAGAGGGGGACAAAGCCTGCCCTTTCCCAGGCTCCTCGGAATACAGGGGCCCTCGGGAGTGGTGGCGAGCAAGGACAGCAAGCTGGTGCTCGGGGAGCCTGGGCCTTTGGGGAGGAACCCCCCACCCCAAGACCACACCGCACTTCCTGGTTGGAGACAGGAAAATCACATCAGCAGAGGCCTTGGAAGACTGCTTCACATCTGGTGAGTCTGTGGGTTCCTCCAGCAGATGGTGCAGCTGGCAAACAGCCACAGGACCCAGCACCCCCAGGAACCCGATGGAGCAGGGGACCCGGGTACCTCACTGGCTCTTCTGGAGCAAGAAGCCACTACGCGGTGCTCCACAGCGCCCCTGTGTGGAGCAAGGGAGAAGAGCAGGCTGGGGGAATTTGGGGATAGGTTCAGATGACTGAAGGAGTGGAATAATCGCTGAGGAAATTTATTTATTGTGACGAGTTTCACCACGTAGCCCAGGACAGCCTTGAACAATGTAGCCCAAGCTGGTCTCAGACTCTGCATCCTCTTGCTTCCTCCTTCTTGGTGCTGGACTTCAAGGTGTGGACCATCATGCCCATCTGAGAAAACTTAAATAGAACTATGTGTTTGTGCCCTGAGTTCAAATCATACTGACTAGACCTGCTCATCCTTACCACTGCGCCAGGCAAATGGAATGGCTTCCTAATGGTTTTTACCGGTATTGGGGGCCGGAAACTGATGCTGGGTGCTGGGAGGTGGGTCAGAGGCAGGGTCTCAGACCTTCCTCTGCCTCACCCATCTTTCTACCTTGAAAGTGAGCCTTATGCCAAGCGCTGGTGGCTCACGCCTGTCATCCTAGCTCTCAGGAGGCTGAGATTTGAAGATCATGATTCAAAGCCAGCCCCGGCAGGAACGTCCATGAGACTCATCTCCAATGAACCTCCAGAAAACCAGCAGTGGCGCTGTGGCTCAAGTGGTAGAGCGCTCGCCTTGAGCTGAACAGCTGAGGGACAGCGCCCAGGCCCAGAGTTCAGGCCCCATGAAGGACAAAAAGAAAGAAAGAAAGAGCCTTATCACTCCCTCGACCCCACTGGGTCATGGAATCAGTCCCTTAGCCTGAGCGAGCGTAAAACCTACGACGCTCCCTCTTAGATGCCATCCTCCTGTTAAAGCTGCCTTCTTTTGGTTATAGGACATCAGACCCTTATTCTGGCCCAGCTCCTACACCAGGAAACAAGAATGTAAATATTGCTGATGCCCATGGCTCATGCCTGTAATCCTAGCTAATCCAATGGCTGAGATCTGAGACCATGGTTCAAAGCCTCAGGCAGGAAAGTTTGTAAGACTCTTATCTTGAATAACCTACCACAAAGCCAGAAGTGGAGCTGTGGCTCCAGTGGTAGAGTGCTAATGTTGAGCAAAAGAAGCCGGGGGCGGGGGGGGTGGGGAGGGGGGGAACAACTCAGGGACAGCATCCAGGTCCTGAATTCAAGTCCAGGACTGGTACAAAAAGAAAAAGAATGTAAATAAATGTCTTCCTGACAGAATGCTAAACCATGGATCTAGGCTTGGGCAAAGGAATACATAGGTTGGGTCTGGCTTCAGAGGCAGCCAAGATTTAGAAGGCAAAGAACTCAGGCCAGAGACTAGGGCAGAGTGAAAAAGGTCAGCAGGAGTAAGATAAGAGGCTGAGGCCTCCGTAAGCGTGAGCAGGGAGGGGCTGCGCCAGGCCAGCGAAGGCCGAGAGGTTCCCACACATCTCCAGTGAAAGATGCAACTGACTCTGTCAGGCACTGCACCGCCGGGCCTGGACCCTCACAGCAGGCTGCTAACCTCTTATGCGCATGTAATCTGGGTGACAAATGTAGGCAAAGATTTTTTCTATTTAAGGTACACTTTGCTTTTCTTTTTTTTTGTGCTAGGGCTGGAACTCAGAGCCTCTTGCTTTCACTTTTTTTTTTTTTTTTGCTCAAGGCTGGCACTCTACCATATTTCTGCATTCTGTTGGTTAATCAGAGAGAAGTCTCAGGGGCTTCAAACCGCAATCCTCCGATCCTCAAGCCTCCTAAGTAGCTAGGCTTCCAGGTGTGAGTCACCGGTGTGATTTTTGCATGTGTCCAGCCAGGACTGTCCCTCTCTGCTACAGGCAACTGTCCACTCCTCCTTTACCCCACAGTGTGCAACAGGCCGCCCTGGCTCCAGTCCCACCGGGCCCAGCTGGAGACGCGCAGTGAACCTGCAGAAGGGGTGCGGGGTGCAGGGTGCAGAACTGGTGCTCTCTGGAGTGTTCCCCTCCCACAGCCCTGCTTCCTGGTCCTCTGCACTGGGGTCTAGAAACCTTCCTGAACCCAGAGGACCTGAGAACCAACCCTGCCGGCCTCCATTTCCGGCTACACCACTGCTCACACCTCAACTTCCTCTGCCTTTGATTAAGCCGGTGCTGCCATCTTTAACTACTGGATGTTTTCGAACCCAGGGCGCTGCATGCGACGTGGAGCTGTGGGATGGTGTCGCTGACAGGGAAGGTGGGAAGGGGGGGGGGGGTTGGGGGAGGAGAGCAGCAGCCTGGCTTCTCAGGGACTTGGATCTGGGCAGCTGGGCCCATGGTGGCTGACCCTGAGCGGGGTATGGGCTGCGAACTTGTCTTCAGCACGAGCTGCAGCTGAGGCCCAGGGTGCTGCCCAGGGGAGTCATTTCTACTCCCAGGCTGGACCCCACCGAGCCCGGTCAGGGTTTCCAGGTTGCTAGGCAACCTGGGCATCAGCAAGCCCACAGACCCCTGCACCTTCCCACCACCCAATCCCGGCCGCTCTCGGACCGCAGAGCCAATCGTGTCTCAGTGTCCAGCAACTGGTCTTGTTTAATTGAGAAAGTGTAGCCATGCCCCCTCCTGGCCCGGGCCCTCGCTGCCAGCCCAGCCCCTGGGCAGAGCAGGCCATGGAGTGGCATTCGCTGCACAGGGCTGTGGGGGGGGGGGTGCTTGGTGTGGGTGAGGATGCCGAGGGCAGGCCTCTCTCCACATTCTGCATAAATAAAAGTCACAGTACTAGAGGAATGGCCTCTGCCTTGGGCCCAACAGGCCAGCTCTGACCAGGGCGCCGGCCTGGGTGAGTCATTGGGGGTGCGGGGTGGGAGGGGGGGGGGGCCTGGGCTTGGGCTGTGCTAAGGCAGCACCAGGCCTGGGTGTGGGGGGGGCAGGCCGCCTGCTCTTCTGGCCGTGCCAGGCAGGTGGGGTGCGGCGCGGGCTGAGGTAGCTGGAGAGGCGGCCGGGCTCACCTGGGGACCTGAGAGGACGCAGCCTGCTCCAGGCGGGCGTGGGGATGGGTCCCTAGGGGCCTCTCTCCCGGGGGACCCAGGGTGGTGGACAAGGGGTGGGGGTGCGCTGTGAGCCTGCACAGGGTGCTGAGCTTCTGTTGCAAGAGCAGCCTGGCCCTGGGAGGGGAAGGAGGGGAAACTGAGGCATTTCACAGGCAGAGCCCTCCTGGTGGGTGGCACAGGCAGTCATAGACCCCCTGGGCCCAGCCCAGGGACCTGAGCAATGCTCCTTCACAGCCGTGGGCCTCCCGTCCTACGAGGGCAAGGGTGGGGGGCGGGGCCGTGGAGCTGTGCCTCAGTTACCCCAGCAGCTCCCGCCACCCCTGAGCCTCACTTTCTGAGAGTATCCGGAAGCCCAGCTCCCTGGACCTGCCCCCCCCATCCCCAGGGGACATCAAGTCCCCCCCCCCCCCCCCCCAACCCTTCATCTCCCACCAAAGGGAACCAAAAGGCACTGCGGCCCTCGGTGGTCCGGGGCCCTGTGGTGTCAGAGCACCTGCAGCCTCCGTGCGCACGTGAGGTTGCCGTGCACCAGCCCCCACATGGCCAGCAGCTCGGCGGGCAGCAGCTTGTGGACCACCAGCATGGAGCGGAAGAAGCAGGGCTCCTTGTTCATGCGGCTGTTGCGGTTGCGGGAGATGCCGAAGGTCTTGAAGCCCTCGTGGGCCACGGGCTGCACGCCCAGCACCTCCAGGCACATGCCCAGGAACACGTCGTCGATGGGGTAGAGCTCCAGCGTGTCGCACGCGTGGCGCAGGCGCCGGGCCAGGCGGCCGGCCATGAGGAAGCCGCCGCCGCCCGCGTAGGGCGGGTAGCTGGCCTTGGGGTAGAGCACGGGCGGGATGTAGTACTTGTTCTCCTTCCTGCGGATGGGCCGCGCGTGCTGCAGCACGTCTCCCACCAGCAGGTTCTCGCGCGGGCGCCGGTCCGCCAGGAACTCCAGCAGGTTGGTGGGGTTGACGAAGACATCGTCGTCCCCTTTGAAGACGAAGGGCATGCGGGGACAGTAGATGTCCAGCCACTTGAGGAAGTGGATCTCCTTGAGGGTCAGGTTGAAGAAGCTGTCCAGGAAGTCCCACTGCAGGATGTCGCCGTACAGCCGGTCCTCGTAGGCCAGCAGCTGCTGGTAGTGGGCGCGCTCCTCCTGCTTGGAGGCCGTGCCCAGCAGGAAGAGCGTGCGCACGGCGCCCCGGCCGCCGCCCGCCGACGCCCACTCGCGGCCCCACGTCTGGCGGATGGCCTCCCGGCGATCGTGTTGCGTGATGATGGACTTGACCACGATCAGCAGGTACACGTCCCCCGCGCACTTCTCGGGGTGATTCAGCAGGATGGGAAAGTAGCGGCAGTGGCGATAGGTCAGAAACTGCCGGAAGTGGGGCTCCAGGCCCTGGAACCAGGTCTGATGCGTCAGGTTGGTGTTGGCGGAGCAGTTGGTGCTGGTCACGTCCCACGTGGGCGGCCCGTCGGGCGCCGCCTCCTCGGTGGAGGCTACGACTGGGTCCTTGGGACTCTTCCAGAAGCTGTTGGGGCTCGCCAGCTGTCCGCTGGGCTTCTGGGACTTCAGGGGGTCCGGCACGGGCGCCGGCGGCTCCTGCAGAAACTGCCCGGGGGTCATGCCGCGTTGGAACACCGTCGCGGCCACCAGGAGCGCCAGGGCCAGGCCCGCGCTCTTATACAGGCTTCTCTTCCTAGGGAGCAGCACAGAGGAGGGAAGGGTGAGCCACGCTCTCTGGCCATCCCTTCTGGAAGGTTCCACAGCCCCAGGGCAGGCAGGGGCCTCCAATCTTGGAGCAGTCAGAAGTCCTGCTGCCGGGGCGCTGGTGGCTCCCGCCCGGCACCCTAGCGACTCGAGATCTGAGGATCAAGGTTCAAAGCCAGCCCTGGCAGGAAGGTCTGGGAGATTTCTTTAATCTCCAATGAACCACCAAAAAGTTGGAAACGGGCACCGGGCCTCCAAGCGGGAGAGCGGGAGCCCAGAGCACAAAAGCTCCCGGATGGTGCCCAGGCCCTGAGTTCGAGTCCCAGGACCTGCACACATGAAGAAGAAGTTGGGCTTCGTCTCTCCCGCTCGCTCACGCCTCCATGCCCACGCCACGACTCGGGGTCACCTCACCAAGCCCCATCTTCGCTCCCCCCCACTGGCTTCCTCCCCGGGGGCTCAACCAGGGTCCCTAGGAGCGGGCGGAGCGGGGGCCCTCCGCGGCCAGGGAGCCCAGGCACAGGCGGTGCACCCGAGTGGACCCCAGCTCGGGACCCTCGGGAGACGGTGGCCCTGACGCCCGCCCGCCAGCCCCACCGCCATGACCCACGCCTCCGGCACCCCAGGAGGAGCAGCGTGGTCCCCAGGCTTCCCCCCTCGCAGACACCCCACTGCGCCCACGTCACGCGCAGAGTCTGAGCTCGTCCCAGGAGGGCCCCCACGAGGGCCGGACCCCATCTCAGCTCCCGGCCGGTGAGGGCCGGCCGGCAGGGTGGCCTCCCACGGCGGGGACAGGGGACCCCGGGGCGCAGGCGCTCAGGGGATGAAGGCTCAGCCCCACGCAGGGCGACCCCCCCCCCCCGTGGGGTCCCAAGATTGCCTTGGCCGCAGGCTGGAGGGACCCGGGCCGTCAGGTGCAGCGCTCTGGGCTCTGCAGACGGGATCCCAGCCTCCGCTCTGGGGTCCCCGAGCCCGGGGAGGGGAGGGGCGCGCACCGGGGCCGCCCGCCCGCCTCACCTGCGAGAGGAAAGGCGGGAGGAGCGGCGCGGGGTCCGCCGGGCCGGCAGGGGCCGGGGAGGGGAGGCCGGGAAGGCCGGGGAAGGGAATGCCGGGGAAGCGGAGGTCGGGAAGGGGAGGCCGGGGAAGCCGAGGCCGGGAAGGCCGGGGAAGCGGAGGTCGGGAAGGGGAGGCCGGGGAAGGGAATGCCGGGGAAGCGGAGGCCGGGGAGGGGAGGCCGCAGGGAGCGCCCCGACGCGGCGGCCCCGGGACCTCCGAGCCCGGCCGCGCCCGGCGTGCGATCCCCGCGCCCACCTGCAGTTCCGGCGCCGCGCGCGGTCCCGCACCTCCCGCAGACCCCGGGGCCCGGGCCGGCCTCTCCCGCGCCGTCGGCGTGCCCAGGCGGAGGTCCAGCCGCGGTGACCCGCACCCCGCCCGCGGGCCCCCCACTCACCACAGAGACATGGCGGCCCGAGCCGGGGCGGCGGAGCGGGGCGCGCGGCTGCAGCTCAGGGCGCGCGGGCGGCGGGGACGGCGGAGGCGGCCTGGCGGCGGGAGGCGGGCCGCGCCCCCGCCCCGCTTTCCCCGCCGGCCCCGGGGAGGGGCCCAGGGGCGGCGGCCCAGGTGCGTTAACCCCTGCGGCGCCGCGGGCCGGCCGGGCCCTCCCTCCTCCCCTCCCCTCGGGGCCCGCGCGGGGGCCGCTCCGCGGGATGCGCCGGACGCCCGGCACCGCCCCCTCCACGCCCACGGCGCCCGCCGCCTCGGCCGGGTCCGGCTGCTCCTGCGGACCGCGGGACCGAGCCCCGTCCGCCGCCCGGGCGCTGTCCCGAGCGGCTTCCAGGGCCCTGGGCCGGCCTTGGGGGAGCGCCTGGGCCCCGGGCCTGCCCCAGCCCGGGCCTGGACGGGGAGGGCTCCTGGGTGTGACACACACACACACACACACACACACCCGCAAAGGCTCGCTTGCCTCATCTACATGCGTGTGCTGGTCCTCGGGCTTGAACTCAGGGCTGGGCCCGGCGCAGTTCCACTTCCAGAGTTTTTGGTGGTTCGCGGGAAGTAAGAGTCTCACGGTCTTTCCTGCCCAGGCTGGCTTTGAACCGTGATCCTCAGATCTCAGCTTCCCTAGCTAGGATGACAGGCGTGAGCCACTGGTGGTGTCCAGCTATCTACACATTTTGTTGTTCTGGGTGCTGGTCCTGAGGTTTGAACTGAGCGTTGTCCCTGAGCATTTTTACTCAAGGTGAACACTCTACCACTTGAGCCACAGCTCCGCTTCTGGCTTTTTGGTGGTTAACTGGAGATATGAGTCTCAGGAACTTTCCTGCCGGGGTTCCTGGCCTCAACCTGCCATCCTCAGACCTCAGCCTCCTGAGTTGCTGGGATCACAGGCGTGAGCCACCAGCGCCCCGCCGTTTAGCTGCATTTAACAGCTAGCTAACTTTCATCCAGAGGCTACCACAGGTCAAGCTGGTTCTAGCCCCAGGTTCAGGTGACTCACTGGGTTCTTGAGCCTCGGAGTGTAATCGATCCTTTGGAAAGCAGTACTGGTCGCCCAGAAAGAAGAGTGTGCCTCCCATGGTTAGTAAGGCAACCTGGCCAGGAGGCCTGCCTGGCTGTGGAGACAATTTCTTTTTTTTTTTTTTTGGTCCGGTCATGGGGCCTAAACTCTGGGCCTGGGCGCTGTCCCTCAGCTCTTCAGCTCAAGGCTAGCGTTCTACCACTTGAGCCATAGCGCCATTTCCGGCTTTTTTCTTTTTGCTTATGTGGTGCTGGGGAATCGAACCCAGGGCCTCAGGCATGCAAGGCAAGCGCTCTACCACTGAGCCACCTTCCCAGCCCTGTGGAGACAATTTCTGATCCCTGCCTCAGGCCTTTTTCTTGGGGAGATACTTTCCCTTGGGGGTTCACGGGGAGTCCAAGAGGCCCTGCTGGGGTCCCTGAGTCTGAGGCGGGTGAAGACCCCCTTCAGCTTTCCCTTCGGGCTGCGGTGCCTCTGGGAAGGGGAGGAAAAACTGAAAGTGCATGGGATTTTCTGCAAAGTTGTAAGTTCCTATTGGGGCTCCAGAAGGGATGCTGGGTAGAATCCCAGAGGAGAGCCTGGGGTCAACACCACACTCTGGAGTCCCAGAGAGGCGAAGACCGGCGGCAGCAGCTGCCGCGTTCCTCCCGGTGTGGCCAGCTGTTCTCAAACCTCCCTCCTCCCAGCTCAGCCTCCTCACCGCTGGGATTACAGGCGTGTTCCACCCCGCCTGGCACCACCCAGGCTTTGGGGTCTCACCTCCTTTGCCCTTCAGCTGTGAGCTGGGCTTAGGGCTAAGGCCCCTCCCTGGTCAGCACCGGGCTGAGAATCTCTCGCCTGGCTTCAGCCCTGACCTCACCCCGGCTGGGGTCCCTCGGGTGTCAGGTGCGGGTGCTGTGGGTGTGGGTGAGAAAGGCTGTGAGGCTTGGGGGGCGGAGGTGGGGGGCTCTACTTCCTGGCTGTGGCTTGTCCCCTTGAGACCTCAATTTCCTGCCGTGGAGTCGTGTGAGCCGAAGCACGGGAAACACCAGTGTCCCCACGAGTGAGCATCGTGACAGGCATGATCAGAACCTGCCTGGAGGGAGTGTGGGGGTGCGTGTGCGCGCACATGCACACGCGCGTGCCCAAAGCCACCTGGGTGTTTGCCAGTGGAATCTGGTCAATTGAGAAAAAGAGTTCGTCAGTGTGGAATCATTAATGACAACATGAGGAAATGAAGATAATCACATGCATGCGTGCCTGAGTGTGTGGGGGGACAGAGAGACACCGGGGAGCTGGTCAGCCTTCCACTGTCATTCTGTGCTCTCCTGGCTCTTGGGTCTCTTCCTGTTCTTTTTTTTTTTTGGGGGGGGGGGGGTCCGGTCATGGGGCCTGAACTCTGGGCCTGGGCGCTGTCCCTCAGCTCTTCATCCCAAGGCTAGCGCTCTACCACTTGAGCCACAGCACCACTTCCGGCTTTTTTCTTATGTGGTGCTGAGGAATCGAACCCAGGGCCTCGAGCATGCAAGGCAAGCACTCTACCACTGAGCCACCTTCCCAGCCCCTCTTCCTGTTCTAAAGCAAGGTGACCCCGCACTTGGGCTCCGGCAGGAGGCTGAGGTCTGAGGATTGCAGTTTGAAGTCAGGAACCCTGAGACTCTTGTCTCCAATTAACCACCAAAAAGCCAGAAGTGGCGCTGCGGCCCACGCGGTAGCGTTAAGGCTGGTCCACCCATCTGCAGCCGAGGGCTCAGGGCCGCGGCGCTGAGCTGCTCTCGTGCAGATGGAGCCCGGCCCGACCCTCTCCCCTCCGCTCCCTGCTCCGGGTTTTAGGAAGTCACAGGAGGTGGGGGGCAGGGACAGGAAGGAGAAGCAGCCACAAGGTCACTCTGTTCCGCTCAGCTTGCTGGCCTGGAAGGGGAGCTCAGGGGGCCCCCTCCCTGCCCCCACTTTGGGAAACCCAGCCTGCTGGTGACCCCAGCCCCAGCTCCAGGCAGGGTGTGGGAGACATTTGACCAGAGGGTGGGGGGGGGCGGGGAGGCGTCTGCAGGACCAAGCCAGGACTGACCTGGGTCCCAGAGAACGGGAAGCAGAATGGGAGGCTTCCGGGCACGTGGGAGAAAGGCCACTCTGGGCTGAGGCTGGCGGTTGGAGCAGAGAGCTGTGCCCGCCCATTGCCGGGGAGCCGCGGTGCCGGGCTCCTGAGTGTGAAGTCATCGTAGCTGGTGTTTGAAGGAGCAGAAGTCAGTCCTGGGGCAGCAGGCCAGGCTCCAAAGGCCAGCACAGGAGCACTGCGTGTGCGTGTGCGTGTGTGTGTGTGTGTGTGTGTGTGTGGGGTGTGTCAAAGGTTATTGTTCTAGCTGGGCACTCAGGAGGCTGAGATCTGAGGATCATATTTCAAAGCCAGCCGTTGTCTCCAATTAACCACCAGCCAAAAGCCAGAAATGGAGGTGTGACTCAAGTGGTGGAGCACCAGTCTCAAGAGAAAAAGCCACATGAAAGCACAAGGCCCTGAATTGAAGCCCCTCTGTCCGTGCATGCGCGCATGCACGCGCGCGCACACACACACACACACACACAGAGTTTTTTTTCTTGTGCTGGTCCTAGGGCTTGAACTCAGGGCTTGGGCCGCTGGTAGTTTGTTGGAGATAAGAATCTCATAGCCTTGCCTGCCCAGGCTGGCTTTGAATTGCAATCCTCAGAGCTCAGCCTCCTGAGTAACTAGGATGACAGGCGTGAGCCACTTGGTGCCCAGCATACATTATCCTTTAGTGGAAAAACTTTCTGAAGCTGTATGCCTGGCAAGAAATAGCACAGTGCTCAGCAATTCCATGGAGCAGCACCCTGGGCCTAGAACTTTCTCAATGGGTCCCTCTCAGTATGATGTGATTGCAGAGTTGGCCAGATGTCAACGAACATGATCTTAGATTTTCCCTGAGAGATGCTTTCCTTCAAAGGACGGAGAGGTGTGCTTCCTTGAGTGCAAGTTTATGGCTGGATGTTTGCACTGTGCTTACATTAGGTGTGTATGTGTGTATGTGTGTGTGTGCGCGCGCATGTGTACCAGTTCTGGGCTTAAACTTAGGGGCTGGGCTGTCTCTCTGCTTTTGTGCTCAAGGCTAGCGCTCTACCACTGGACCACAGCTGCTTTCCTGCCCAGGCTGGCCTTGAACCTTGATCTGAGTAGCTAGGATTACAGACGTGAGCCACCAGAACCCAGTTGGATTGGAAGATGTTTTCAGCAGATGTTGAGACTTGATTTCCCCGTAGCAGTCCACCTGATGAGGAAGTGTGCTGTAAGATCTCTGGTGTCAGAGACCACTTGGTCCGTGTGTTGGGGGAACACAGGAGCTTGCAGACCTGAGTGTCTCCCAGCTGCCCCACGTGGGGGGGGGGGGCGGTGGATCCAAGGCAGAGGGGACAGAAGGGACCTGTTTCCCTGGGGGCAGGCTCTCCTTTGAGGCTGAAGACCAAGAAGAAAGAGGGAGAGAGTGGGGGGGGGGCAGCATTCAGGGCTGGGGATGACTTCCATCTGTGTCTAGTTTGAAAACACAAGTTTCATCACTTAGGGCAAACCTGCCCCACCCCCCAAAGAAGCCCACCTCACAGGGCTGGGGCCAGGGGCTCCCACCTGCCATCCCAGCTGTGTGGGAGAAAAAAAGAGGAGGACAGATCAAGGTCCACCCTGGCAACACAAACAACAGAAACGAAAACCCCCAAACCTCTAAAACCAGAGGCCCCTATTTGAAAAAGGGAAAGCAAAAAGAGACCACAGCTGGAATGCTAGAGGCCTGCCTGTGAGGAAAATGGAGGAGAAGGGGAAAGGAATAGGTCAGACTCGTCATCAGCAGGCAAGGACTGGACTGTTTATTGAGGATCAGCGAGGGGCCCAGACCTTCCCTGGGGTTTGGAGGTTGGGCCCCAGAGGCTGGGACAGGAGCTGGGTTTTTCTGGGAGGTCCGAGCAAGGAGGCCGAGGTTCATGAAAAAGCCCCTGGGGAAGGGGCGGGGCTTTCAGGGGGCGCTCGTGGGATGTTCACAGCTGGGCTCAGGCGGATTGCTCTGCCTGCACTTCAAACGAGTGCACGCATACCTGGGATTTTGCCTGGCGTCTGTATGGGCCTGGGACAACGGGGTGGGGGTCAGCCCTTCACTGCCTAGTAAGCCCAAAGCCCTGAGTTCAAACCCCAGTACCACCATTATCAACAAACAAAATGTCAGCCAAAACAGCTCAGTTGGGAGAGTGTTACACAGATTCCCAGGGGTTGAGCACCCCTGGGCAGAAGCTAGAAGGACTTCCTGTCAGGTCCAGATACAAACGCCCTTCTAGCCACAGCCTGCTCTAGGCAACTTAGTTGCCAGGCCGCCGTTCGATGGCCGGTCGTGCGTGATAAACAGCAGGCCACAATCAAGGAGCCGCTCTCCATGCCAAACCAGGACCCGGGATCTGTCCACGAATCCACTAACCCAGCTTCCAGCTTCCCGGGCAGCTCTGCTGAACCAGCAGCCTGAGGCCGTCCAGTCCCAGCTCCTGGCTGGGGGGGGGGCCCTCCCAAGACAGCATGGAGAAACCTCGCTGGAGGCCAGGGTGCCCAGAAGGAGAGAGCCGAGGAAGCATGACTTGTCAAAATAGATGGCAGCCAAAGAAGAAGTGGATTGAGGAGGCTGGGAAGAGAGGACGGGGAGAGAGGCCCCGCCTGCGAGGCCCGGAGGGGCGGGCACCAGCAAGGGTGGCTCTACGACCCTAGAAACCCACCATGAGGCTCAAGCAGGCGCCGCCCAGGACGCCTCTAGCTCCCAGATAGTAACTCAACTCTCAGTAGCTCCAGCACACGGAATTTGAGACAAGTAATCTGCCGGCGGCTCACGCTTCATCCTAGCTACTCTAGAAGCTGAGACCTGAGGATCACCACTCGGAGCCAGCCTGGGTAGGAAAGTTTGTGAGACTTTTTTTTTTGTTGATTGTGGGGCTTGAACTCTGGGCCTGGGCGCTGTCCCTCAGCTCTTCAGCTCAAGGCGAGCGCTCTACCACTTGAGCCACAGCGCCACTTCCGGTTTTCTAGTGGTTTATTGGAGATAAGAGTCTCACGAAGCCAGGCGCTGGTGGCTCACACCTATCATCCTAGCTACTCAGGAGGCTGAGATGTGAGGATGGCGGTTCAAAGCCAGCCTGGGCAGGAAAGTCCGTGAAACTCTTATCTCACTCTTATCTCCAATAAACCACCAGAAAACTGGAAGTGGCACTGTAGCTCAAGTGGTAGAGTGCTAGCCTTGAGCTGAAGAACTGAGGGACAGCGCCCAGGCCCAGAGTTCAAGGCCTACCACTGACAAAAAAAAAAGTCTCGCCGGGCGCTGGTGGCTCACGCCTGTAATCTTAGCTACTCAGGAGGCTGAGATCTGAGGATCGCGGTTCAAAGCCAGCCTGGGCAGGAAAGACCATGAGACTCCTATCTCCAATAAACCACCAGAAAACCAGAAGTGGCGCTGTAGCTCAAGTGGTAGAGCGCTCGCCTTGAGCTGAAGAGCTGAGGGACAGCGCCCAGGCCCAGAGTTCAAGCCCCACGTCCGACAAAAAAAAAAAAAAGTCTCACGGACTTTCCTGTTCGGGCTGGCTTTGAACCATGATCCTCAGATCTCAGCCTCCTGAGTAGCTAGGATGACAGGCGTGAGCCGTCAGCGCCTGGCTACATGCTGGCTTTTATACAAATATGTACATGTGTATGCACACGATAACAGAACTGTACAGCATATGTGTGACATAGGTGCTTAGAAACAAACACAGGCATCCACACAAACATCCACATATTCAGAGAAACACACAAACTGCATGCATGTACACATATACAGACACACATAGAAATACACACATTCAGACACACACACATAGCATTCATACACACTCATAACTCCTGAGATACTTGCACGCCTAGTAAGATACATACAGATGCTCTGTGCCTGCGTCCTCTCCCACACAGAAGGGCTTTTCCTTAACCAACTCCTCTGCTACCGGTGCTGCCCTACCCAACAGGTCCTTGGGAACAGGCTCAGGCCCAGGGAGTACTTGCAGCCTGCCTCAGTAGCTTCTTCTTCAACCCCCCCCCCCCTCGGTCCTCAGGCCGGAGAGCTCTCTCGGATGCTCAGGGTCCTGCTCACTACCTGTAGCTCAGCCCGCACCTGCCCCCAGCAGTCCCTCCAGTTACCCTGGCTTTCTCCTGTTCACCAACACCTTCCTTCAGCTCAACAGTACGGCCCCCTTTTGAATGGAGCCGCTTAGTCGGCTTTTCCAAACCCGCCCCGCGAGCCCCTCCCGCAGCGTCAGTCCTTCCTGCGAGCTGTCCACCCAGAGGCCTGGGCAGCTGACAGAGTTGCAAGATGCCCCCATCCCTCCCCAGTGAAGCTCACGCCGACACACGCGCACACACACGCACACACGTCCACACTCGGGGGTCAGCGGGCCCCTCCCCCCGGCCAGCTGAGGCCAGGCTGCGTGTCCCCAGCCTCCAGTGACTCACCTCCCTGCCAGCCTGGGACACACAGCCGCCTTTCAGAGCCTGGGCCTCAAACACTAGCTCAGTCTTCCCTCCCTGGCACCTCCCCGGGCCGCCGCCACCCTCCCGGGCTGGCAGCTCAGCCCCACGGAGGCCACGCGGACCTCCTTCCCTCCCGAGCACAGGGCTCCCTGTCTCTCATCACTTGGCCCTCGGCCAGGCCAGCCCTGAATGGCTGCTTCTTCACGGCCCGCGGCCTGGCCGGGTGCACTCTGGGCCCTGCTCCCACGAGTGCCCACCGGCTCTGCCCGTGGCCGCCGCTGCCCAGAACGCTGAGGCCACGGCGGGGTGGGGGCTGGCACACCAGAGGGGCCCAGAGCTGCTTCCCCGGCCGGGCCGAGCCCCCTTTTGCACATGGAAACTCCTTCCCCGGGAACGCCGCGCTCCCTGGCCTGGCTCAGAAAACACTGAGGCCCAGGGAAGCGTGGCCGGCTGCGGGGCGCTGCAGCAGGGGTGAGGCTGGCAGAGCGAGCACTGCTGCCCGCGCCCGCAGCCGGGGTCACGTCCACGCCCAGCTGCCCAGGAGGCTGAGCTGAGGATCGTGGTTCAAAGCCAGCCTGGGCACCAAAGGCTGTGAGACTCCTATGGCCAATGAACCACCGGGAAACCGGAAGTGGACCTGTGGCTCAGAGTGGTAAAGTGCTAGCCTTCAGTGAAAGAGTTCAGGGACTGCACCCAGGCCTTGAGTTCAAACCTCACCACTGACCTAGGCACCTGTGGAACCCGCACACGGAAGTCCCTTGGACTGAGAATCCTGGCCTCACTTCTTGCTTTCCTACACAGCACCTCCTTTCTTTGAGTAACAGATCTCTTTAAAGACCCCAGTCCTACAGCCTCAAGGAACTAGGTTCTGTGCCGCCCACCCCTCCCCTCCCCTGCAAAGCCTGGGTCAGCGTCTCCCCCAGGCCAGTAAGCCCAGCCGGAGCCAGATGCTGGTGACATGTTCCTGTAACCTCTAGCTCCTCAGGAGGCTGAGATGCAGAGGATCATGATTTGCAGTCAGTCTGGACTAAATTCCACGGCTAGCCAGGTACCAGAGGCTGCTCAAGAAGCTGAGACCTGAGGGTCACAGTCAAAGCCAGCCCAGGCAGGAAATTCTGTGAGATTCATATCTTCAACTAACCACCAAAAAGACAGAAGTGGAGTTGTGGCTCAGGTGCCAGAGAGCCAGCCTTGAGCACAAAAGCTCAGGGACAGTGGCCAGGCCCTGAGTTCAAACCTCAGAACCAGTGTACAAAACCCAAACCAGGGACTGGGAAGGTGGCTCAGTGGTAGAGACTTGCCTTGCCGGCATGAGGCCCTGGGCTCGATTCCTCAGAACCACATAAGCAGAAAAACCTGGAAGTGGTGTTGTGGCTCAAGTGGTAGACCGCTAGCCTTGAACTGAAGAGCTGAGGGACAGCGCCCAGGCCCAGAATTCATGCCCACAACTGACAAACAACAACAAAAACAACAACAAAACAAAACTCCATCTCTAAAATAACCAGCAAAAAGCTGGGCTGGTTGGAATTGAGTGGCTCACGCCAGAGCTTCTCAGGGCGAGTATTGTGTTCAAAGCCAGTCCGAGCAGGAAAATCCATGAGACTTTTATCTCCAGTTAACCACCAAAAAGCCAAAGTGGAATGAGGCTCAAGTGGTAGAGTGCTAACCTAGAGTGAAAAGCTAAGGGACAGTACCCAGACCTTAAGTTCGGGTTTCAAGACCAGCACACACACACATACACACACACACACACACACACACACACACACATACACACCAAACAAAAAAGAAGTACTCAGCACTTGGGAGGCAGAGACAGGAGGATCCAGGCCAGTTTGGTTTACTGAGTGAGAGACTCTATCTCAAAAAGAAAAAAAAAGAGCCCGGCATCAGTGGCTCACACCTGCAATCCCAGTTACTCAGGAGTCTGAGCTCTAAGGATCACGGATTGAAGCCAGCAGAAAAGTCCCTATGAGACTCCAATTAAACACTCAAAAACCGGAAGTGGCGCTTGCCTAGCAAGTGCAATGTCCTGGGTTCGATCCCCAGTACCAAAAAAGAAAAGACAAAAAACCCCCCAAAAAACCGGAAGTGGCACTGTGACTCAAATGGTAGCAGGCTAGCATTGAGAACAAAGAGGCTCAGAGCCAGCACTTAGGCTCTGAGATCAAACCCCACAATCGGAACAAACAAACAAACAAGGAAAGAGAAACAAAGGAGAGAAGAAAGAAAAGAACAAAGGAAGGAAGGGGAAAAAAGCAAGTAGACAATTCTCAAATGTGATAACCATGAAAAAAATATAGGCTAAATATCTGGGCTCTGGTGTGTGGCTCTCGGGACCATGGGGGACTGTGTGCAGGATAGAGGTCCCATAAAATCTCATTGTCCAGTGACACCCTAGAGCCTTAGTTTGTGGAAGCACATCCAGGGACATTTTTGACCCATTTCTCAGAACACAGCCCTGGCCTTGCGCGGCACAGGAGTGTATACCAGTTGTGTAGATCTGTGCCACAGAATGCTAGATGATAAAAAGGAGCAAAAAGGAATTACAAACACACACACACGATTAAGTCCTACAATAATTACATGAACGACAGACGGCAGACAAAAGAGGCTGCATGCCATATGATTACATGGTATGGACACGAGTCTAGCAAGTGCAAACAAAGCCGTGCTGACGGAAGGTGAGCAGCTGGAGACGATGGGAGGCTGAGGGGAGGGTCCAGGAAGGCCCGCGGGTGACGTCGGTCCGGGGCTGACTGTGGCAAAGATTCCACCGCCTTTACAGATAGCAAAATTTATCATAAAGTGTGCTTTATGATAGGGAGATTATTGTCAATTATGTGTCAATAAAGTTACTGCCAGGAACAAAGTGGAAGGTTGGCAGAGGGCGGTTAATGGATGCCAGGGTGACGTCCAGTGTGTGTGCAGCACGGTGATCACGGATGACGACAGCTGAGCGCTGCGCATTCCTGGCAGAGGTTCTGTCCCCAACACACACAGGTGATGAATGTCTGAGGTGAGGGATGCCCCCCTACGCGCTGACCACGACACAAGCTCTACACACGTATTGAAGTGCCACACCACCACAAATAGGTAAAATTACTGTGTGTTGATTAAAAAATAAGAATAAAGCCAGGTACCTGTGGCTCATGCCCATCATCCTAGCTACTCCGGAGGCTGAGATCTGAGGATCGTGGTTCAAAGCCAGCCCAGGCAGGAAAGTCCACAAGATTTTTATCTCCAACTTATCACCAAAAAGCCAGAAGTGGAGCTCTGGTTCAAATGGTAGAGTACTAGTCTTGAGCGAAAATGCTCAGAGATAGCGCCCAGGCCCCCAGTACACACACACACACACACACTCACACACACACTCACACACACACTACACAGGTGCCTCCCTGGAATGCAGGTTTTCAGAGAAGGAAGAATCAAGTTCAGTGCTGGCCCTGGCTGAGTGACCCCAGAGCATGGGGCTTGGGGAACGAGCCACTGAGTAAAGACTGGAGGCCCGGGGCCTCGCGTGTAGTTGGGCAACACGGTCTCCTCGGAGTCGCGTGCTGGCGTGGGGCTGGCAGAGCACTTGCCTAGTGTGCAGAGCAGTCCCTGGGTTTCACGCCCCGCGGTGGCGGTGCAGGTGTGTGCGGTGCTGCCCCTTCCTCCAGGGACTGCTGCGTGTTCAAGTTTGGACCTGGCCAGGCCCGCAGGCCTCCACCAAACACCTGGGGACCAGACCCAGGCCCTGCCGCCCTCTAGGGCGCAGCGGTGCATCTGGGACATCTGGAGAGGGGGCGGGAAAGGCCCTGAGGCAGAGAGAGGAGGCGGGCAGGCAGGTGGGGCGGGGGCAGGGGCCAGGCCTGCGGGTTGGGGGTTGGGCTGGAGCCAACTTGTACCAGCTGGGGCTCAGCCCTGCGTCTCTGAGGGTCTTGGTGTACCGTCCGTCATCTCTGTGGCCCTCCAGAACCCCCCCTGAACCTTCTCAGCTCCCCTTCTTTTTTTTTTTTGTCGGTCGTGGGGCTTGAACTCTGGGCCTGGGCGCTGTCCCTCAGCTCTTCAGCTCAAGGCGAGCGCTCTACCACTTGAGCCACAGCGCCACTTCCGGTTTTCTGGTGTTTTATTGGAGAGGAGTCTCATGGACTACCCGGGCTAGCTTTCAACCTGATCCTCAGTTCAAAGGACTGAGGAACCGACCTTTCCACTGGCGGATGTGAGGAGGGACAGGGATGCCAGGCCACAGCAGTGACACCAGAAGGTGTCCATGGCTGGCAGCCACTCAGCTGCCCTCAGGCCTTGATGCAGGGCCATGGAAGAATGGAGCCACAGCCTCTGGAGCGGAATGTACTGGAACCCCAGAGCTGACGCCTTGAAACCCCTTGTGAGCTGCTGACCTGCCCCCCCTCCACCGCACTCCTAGTTCTGTGTGGCCAAAGAAACAACAGAGCCCAGCACCCCTCTATCAACTCGGGGGGGGGGGAGGCACAGGGCCCCCCCCCCACTTCTCTTTTTTTGTTTTGGTTGTGAGACTTGAACTCAGGGCCTGGCCGCTGTCCTTGAGCTCTTTTACTCAAGGCTTGTACTCTCCCACTTTGAGCCACAGTTCCACTTCTGGTTTTTGGGGGTTAACTGGAGATAAGAGTCTCAGGAACTTTCCTGCCTGGCTGGCTTTGAGCCATGATCCTCAGATCTCTGCCTCCTGAGTAGCTTGGATGACAGGCGTGAGCCACTAGCACCAGACTCAGGTGCTGAAATTTAAGGTGGGATTGTCAAGAACACGGGCAACTAGATGTGACACTCGAGTGGCAATCCCAAGTATCAGGGACTAGGGTCATTGTTTTAGTGATGAACCCTTGGTGGCTAACAAGTGCCACCTTTTTTTTTTTTTTTTTTTTGGTCGGTCGTGGGGCTTGAACTCTGGGCCTGGGCGCTGTCCCTCAGCTCTTCAGCTCAAGGTGAGCGCTCTACCACTTGAGCTACAGCGCCACTTCCGGTTTTCTGGTGGTTTATTGGAGATAAGAGTCTCACAGTCTCTCCTGCCCGGGCTGGCTTTGAACCGTGATCCTCAGATCTCAGCCTCCTGAGTAGCTAGGATTACAGGCGTGAGCCACCAGCGCCTGGCTAAGTGCCACCTTCTTCTTTTTTTTTTTTTTTCCTTTTGCTTATGTGGTGCTGGGGAATCGAACCCAGGGCCTCAGGCATGCAAGGCAAGCGCTCTACCACTGAGCCACTTTCCCAGCCCCTAAGTGCCACCTTCTTAAAGGAATTGTAAAGGCAGGGACAGATTGGCTCAGAGGAGAAGGGGGCGGGGTGTGGCTAGAAACAATGGGCCCAGAAACCTTATGGAGTGTGAGGGTCGCAAGGCGAGGCTGCCCCCTCCTTCCTTCTCGTGGCCATTTACAGCGGCTCGTCCAGCTCTGCCGTGGAAGGAGAGCAGGGAGGCCCGAGTTCTGGTCCAAATCTCCCAGCCAGGCCCTGTCACCGACCCGTGGTGAGGGAGAGGGAGGTGGATCCGATTTGGGCCAGGCAGCGAGAGGGGACAGGGCAGGAGCTGTCCCGACGTGCATGAGGGCAGTCCAGGCATTTCCATGGCCCAGCAAACCCCAATTCCTGACTGCTCTGTTCACAGCAGCTACTCTGACAGGTTCAGAAAGCGCACGGCGCCACCCCACTGGGCCATCCTGTCTGCACATGGTTCTCTGCAATCTTCTTATTTTTAGTGCTGGTCCTGGGCTTGAACTCGGCCTGGGAGCTATCCCTGAGCTTCTTTTGCTCAAGCCAATATGCTAGCACTTGAGCCACAGCTCCACTGCCAGCTTTTTGGTAGTTTATCGGAGATGAATTTGATGGAGTCTGGCCTGCACTTGGCCTTCCTCTTCTACAGGGCACCGCCCAGGCCCTCGCGGCTCCTTATCATTCTTGCGCACAGCTGGTTGCTCGGCTTTGCTGGTTAATAATTGGAGATGTCTCATAAACTTTTCTGCCCGAGAGCCTTGAACCAAGATAAGTTTGATAGTGCGGGTGGCTCATGCCTGTAATCCTACCTACTCCAGAGGTTGAGATCCTAGGATCCTAGTTCAAAGCCAGCCCGGGATGCAAAGTCCATGAGACTCTTTTTTTTTTTTAATTTTATTTTATTTGTGAACATACTGTACAGAGTCCATGAGACTCTTATCTCCAATTATTTGGGGAAAAAAAAAGCTATGGCTCAAGTGGTAGAATGCTAGTTCTGAGTAAAAAGAGCTCAGGACAGAGCCCAGGCCTAAGTTCAAGCCTCAACACACACACACACACACACACACACACACACACACACAATAAAAGAAAAAAGTCTCAGACCCTTCCAGGTCCGGCTTTGATCCATGATCCTTAGATCTCAGCCTCCTGAGCAGCCAGGAGCGATTACCGGGATGCGATACCAGCGCCGGCCTCTCGCGATCTTCCCCACCAACAGCTGGCTTAGGAATCCTTTCTACCCAAAGCCCTCGTGTGGGGCACAGCCTCTCCCTCCACTCTCCAGCGGCCAGAACAACACACAGCCCGTCCAGACGCAGCCTCACCTTGACTGCTGGAAGCCCCTGCCTGGCTGTCTGTCCTCTGTGATAGATGCTGGTCGCTGGTCCCCTGGACTCCCCGCATCCCTGATGCCAGCGTCAGGCCCTCATGTGGGGCAGAAGCTCGGGATTCTCCTCTCCTCTGCAGCCGGTGGCCCTCAGCTACGGATCCTGCCCCATGGCCTTTGTGGAAAGAGAGTCCCGGCTGCTCTGGGGGTCTCCTCTTGCTGCCAGTCCTCTGCCAAGGCCAGCTACGCCGTCCACCTCAGATGGAGCCACAGAGAGGGCCCATGACCCACTTCCGCAGCTTCAGCTGGCTCTGCCCAGGGCCGCCATCCTGTGCTCCATGCGTGGAGCTCTGGGCCGCAGGCTCCCCTCTGGGAGTCCATACTGTTTGCTACAGATGGCCGAGGTCCCAACATGGGATCCAAGAGGATGCCAAATGCCACACCATGAAGCCAGCTGCTGGCGGCTCACGTCTGTCATCCTAGCTACTCAGGAGGCCGAGCTCTGAGGACATGGTTCAAAGTCAGCTCGGGCAGGAAAGTCTGTGAGGTGCTTATCTCTAATTAACTACTCAGAAAAAAGCCAGAAGTGGTGCTATGGCTCAAATAGTAAAGTGCTAGACTTCAGGGACAGCGCCCAGGCCCTGAGTTCAAGCCCTGAGACTGGTGCACGCACGCACACACACACACACACACACACACACACACACACACACTATGAAATGGTGACCCCTCTATACAACACCTTCACATTCTCCTTAGTGTAGCCTGGAGGTGGGCGGGCTCCCAGTGGTCCCTTTAATCACACCACTTCCTGTTGGCGCGGAGAGGGGGCCTGTGACTTCCTGTTCTGGTGGCCTTTGCCTCCACTCTTCTATATCCCCCTCTTCTGCCGGGAATCCCTGGCCCCACCCCTGCCACTCTGGCCCTGGAGGGCACCACGTCCCTCTGCCTGGCTTTTCCCTTGCCTGTGGTCCGAGGTCAGGCTACTTGGGAACCTGCTAGGCTGGCGAACACCCTACTTGTTGGTTAGCCCTCCCCACTGCCATCCCAGGCCAGGGGACACCCCCCCCCCCCAAGTCCCATGTCTGGTGAAGCTCTTCAGTCCGGGAAGTCATGACTCATCGTTGAAGCTCGGTAGCCAAGCGCAGCTCCACGCCCTGGGCACTCAAGTAGGCGTGCTTCTGGGCGGCACTTGGGGCGATGGGAGTGTGGCTGGCCCCAAGCCAGCAGGGATGTGTCCACATGCCCATCAACTGGGCTGTCACAGCCTGGCGGGAAGGGCCCTGGGACGCCCTGAAATGAGGTGCTGCAGTGCTGCCCAGGCCGCGGCCCAGCCTCACCTGGCTTTCCCATTCCACAGGGCACCAGGCCTCGCAGCTGCTTGGCATTCTTGCTCACGGCTGCTCTTCCATCAGCTTTGCATTAATTGGTTAACTGGCGGTGGAGTCTTATGGACTTTTTGACCCAGGATAGCCTTGAACCAAGATCCTCCTGATTAGTTAGGATTACAGGCGGGAGCCACCATGGTAATGACTCCAAGCCCTCAGCCTCCAAATCACAGCCTCAACTTCGGGTGCTAAGTGACCTGGGCTCAGTGCCCGCGGAAGGTGCTGGCAGAGGTGGCCTCAGGCAGCCCCTTCCCCATCTCTGCTGCAGCTCTGAATATGGCGATGGTCTGCCATGCCCCCCTGCCCTCCCCCTCCCTTGAAAATCTCCTGCCCCTTAGCCTGGTGCCAGTGGCTCACACCTGTAATCCTAGCTACTCAGGAGGCTGAGATCTGAGGATCACGGTTCAAAGCCAGCCTGGGCAGAAAAGTCCGTGAGACTCTTATCTCCAATTAGCCACTAAAAAATGGAAGTGGCGCTGTGGCTCAAGTGGTAGGGCACTCACCCTGAGCTGAAGAGCGCAGAGACAGGGCCCAAGCCCAGAGTTCAAGCCCCACAACTGACCAAAAAAGAAAAGAAAATCTCCTGCCCCTGAATTGGCTCCTGGGCGGGGGTGGGTTGGGTGGGGGAGTGTGTGTGTGTGTGTGTGTGTGTGTGAGTGTGTGTGTGGGTGTGTGTGTGTGATTGGTCTCCCCAGGCCTGGCTTTTCTGAATCCTGCAATCTATTCCTGTAAATCTACCCATCACCTCCACCTGGGCCGGTGCTCTTGCCTGGACAGTAGCCATTCTCTCAGGCCAGGGCTTTCTCTAGAAGACGGCCGGTGGGACTGGACCTTAAGGTTGTGTGTGTTTAATTCAATTAAAATGGAGGTGCTAAAGCACAGTGAGAGAAACGATTTTGTTGTGTTCAGAGCTGGCCAGGGAGGAACGTGCACGCTCGCTGCCACACGTGTCCCAGACCAGTCCTCCTTCAGGCCAGTGGCCCTGTATTTTTTTTTTTTTTCAGGTAAGGGGTAGGTTTATTCACCGTTCCGGCTGGCACCAGGCCATCTTGGTCCTCCACGCGGTGGGGAAAGGCCTGGGAAAGAGAGCTGGGAGAGCTGGGAAAGAGAAAAGAGCTCGAAAAGAGAACGTCTGGGAAAGGTGGGAAAGAGAGAGCTAGGAAGAGAAGGCAGCTGGGAAAGAGAAGGAAAGAGCTGAGAAAGAGCTAGAAAAGAGCAGAGAGAGGGCATCTGGGCCTGCGCTAGGCCTTATCTAGGGTATGGGCGGGGAAAGGTGTGGCCACATCAAATTCAGATGTGACCTCAGCGGATGCAGATGTGACCTCTTCCTGGTGTCCCAGCTGCCTAGGTAACGCAGGTAATGGGTGGAGACTTTGCTGCGAGGAGGGTGGAGTCTGCTCGCCATCCAGGAGCCGACCTTACAGTGACATCGTCTCCTCTTACTCCTGTCCATGTTCCCTTGTTCCCCAGACTAGCTGAGTCTAGGTGCTTGTTGCTGGGATGGCTTGTCCCAGTTGGTATTCAAGGAGGATTGAACTCAAGGCCTGGGCACTGTCCCTGAGCACTTCTGCTCAAGGCTAGTGCTTTACCACGTTACAATAGCACTTCCAGTGTTTGGCTGGTTAGAGATAAGAGTCTTGAGCCATGCTTCCAGCCTGGCTTTTTGCAGGTTAGTTGGGAGATGAAGTCTTAGGGATTTTTCAGCCCAGGTTGGCTTTGAATTGAAATCTTCACCACAGAAGCCCTTTATTATTTCCAATTAAAGCAACAAGGAGATCAAGTAGAATAAGTAGAGCTTACCTGGTTCTTATCAAGAATTGACCGACAAATATTCTGGAATGACAAAACTTCTTAGATGTGAGAATCTTAGCACAGATATGCCCAATATTTTAGAGTCACGTAGTCAGTACCAGAATACATAACACAACACAAAAAAGACAAAACTCAAAACCCAAAACTTTTGACAACAATGTTTAGACATCTTTGCTAACAAAGCACATCAGATGGTTGGGCCTCAGTTACCAGGGCCTGTGAAAAGAGCAACTTGTTAGCAAGGCACCTTAGAATAGCTGGATGGAGTAGTAAGCTTGGTGGAAGGTTAAGGGTCAGATGGGGCCAAACCCTTAACCCACCATGTGGCCAAGATGGCGAACTCAAGATGGCGAATTTCTGAAAAAATGCAAAGAAACCCTGAACAAATAGATCAAGCCTACATTAGCTAGCCTTTGGGAGGGAACCTAGAGGGGGGTCCCTGGGACCCAGCCTGCGTCACACTCTACAGGGCACAAGCCAAAATGTAGAAAAGAGGGGCTTGGAAGGTGGCTCAGTGGTAGAGCGCTTGCCTTGCATGCCTGAGGCCCTGGGTTCGATTCCTCAGCACCACGTAAGCAAAAAGAAAAAAGCTGGAAGTGGCGCTGTGGCTCAAGTGGTAGAATGCTAGCCTTGAGCTGAAGAGCTGAGGCCCAGGCCCAGAGTTCAGGCCCCACGACCGGACCCCAAAAAAAAAAAAAGAAAAGAGGGGCTGGGAAGGTGGCTCAGTGGTAGAGCACTTGCCTTGCATGCATGAGGCCCTGGGTTTGATTCCTCAGCACCACATAAGCAGAAAAAAAAAATGTAGAAAAGAGAAAGGAAGAGATAGGGAAAGTTGGACATGAATGGCAGAGAGAGCAAAGAAAGCCTGAAAGTAAACAGACTTCTTTTTTTTTTTTTTGGGTCCAGTCGTGGGGCCTGAACTCTGGGCCTGGGCGCTGTCCCTCAGCTCTTCAGCTCAAGGCTAGCGCTCTACCACTTCAGCCACAGCGCCACTTCTGGCTTTTTTCTTATGTGGTGCTGAGGAATCGAACCCAGGGCCTCGAGCATGCAAGGCAAGTGCTCTACCACTGAGCCACCTTCCCAGCCCCAGTAAACAGACTTCTGACCATTTACCATTGCAGTGGCAGAAACTGTCTACATCTGAGAATGGCATAAAATGAGGCGCTCTGGCTTTCCAGGGAGCGCAGGAGGCATTTCAAAGGGGTTTCACGGCTCAGGCGTGATTCGCAGCACCCCATTAAATGAGTAGAGTCAGTCTGGTGAGTGAAGGAGAGCTGACCAGGCAGAAGCGGTTCCCGACTTCCCCCAGAGCCCTCTAGAGAGAAATGGCCAAGCCTCCAAAGCCAAGCGTCCTTGGCTTCAGAGGTGACCGGCCTTTCAGCTAAAGGCCGTAGGAGCTCTCTGGCATGGTGCCACGTCTGGACAGAGACTGAGCAACAGAGAGCCGTAGAGAGTAGTTTCACTCACCAGAGTAGAGAAGTGGTGTGGACGTGGACGTGAAGGCAGCAATGGTATCAATGCGCTGTGTCCGCAGCAGACAGACGGGTTCGCAAAAGGCTGTCAGAACTGTGGGTATTCCTTGGAGCAAAAAGGGAAAAACAAACAAAAAAGAAAAAAGAGGAAAAAAAAGAGCAATCCCACCTATCCTGACTTTAAGCCCTTTATCCGAGTCACGGCACCATTTATGTTAGGTTTTTAAAAAGAGGTAACTGAGTAAGAACAGCAGCACGCACGTGGCATTCAGGTAGGGCTAGGTTTATTCATGGTTCCGGCTGGCACCAGGCCATCTTGGTCCTCCACGTGGTGGAGAAAGGCCTGGGAAAGAGAGCTGGGAAAGAGAAGAGAAGGAAAGAGCTGAGAAAGAGCTAGAAAAGAGCAGAGAGAGGGCCCTGTATTTTTGTCCTGCAGACAGCCTCTGGCTTTGACCATGTGATCCATTTTGGCCACGATGTTGGAGAGGCTGCAGCTCTCCCAGCAGTGGTTGCCTGAGACCCAGCAGGCTTGCTGAGGGATGAGGCCTCACTGGAGAAGCGAGAATTCCGGCCAACAGCCAGACCTGAGTGAGGCCCCTACTGCTCTGTGTCCACAGATGCACAACTCGGCCCATCATAGCTCCACTGGGAAGCTAATAGATCTTGGAGGTCTGCTCTGTGCCAAGGCTAACTCAATCACTCTTGAATATGACTCACCATGAACGGTCTAAGGCGATGAAGATGGTCAGACAGACAGGCCCAGCCACTCAGCCAAAGGCGGTGCTGCCAGGTCCCCTGGGAGGCCCAGGAGGAACCCCCAGATCCAGAGCCATGATTACAGTGATGGGGGTCCGGCGTTCACCAGGCATGGCAAATTTAAGGGGGCACCAAAACCTCAGTGATATACTATTTAAAAACAATCAATGAGCAAATTGGCCTGTGCGCCGGCTGCTCATTTTATAAATAAAGTTTTATTGGAATGAGACCAGCGTTAGATAAGATAGTGTCATGCAAATACAAGGGCAGACTTCTTTTTCATTAAAAAAGTTTACTATTTTCTCATTTTTTGGCATTAATCTTAGTTGTTCTGGTACTAGGGTTTGAACTCGGGTCTTGACACTTTCTAAATGGGTGCTCTACCACCTGAGGTGTATCTCCAGCCCTCTTTGCTTTCTCTAATTTTATTTTTTGAGCCAGAGTCTTCCTATGTAGCCCAGGCTGTCCTCAAATTTGAGATCCTCCTTGTCTCTGCCTTCCAAAAACTGTAGAAATATGCTTCAAAAAATACCAACAGGGGCTGGGAAGGTGGCTCAGTGGTAGAGCACTTGCATGCCTGAGGCCCTGGGTTCGATTCCTCAGCATCACGGAAGCAAAAAGAGAAAAGCCGGAAGTGGCACTGTGGCTCAAGTGGTAGAGCGCTAGCCTTGAGCTGACGAGCTGAGGGACAGTGCCCAGGCCGAGTTCAGGCCCCACGACCGGACCCCCCCCCAAAAAAAAACCCAACAACTTATTTATAAATAGTCCAACTGTCTGCTAGCTCAACTGTATAAACGGAGGCTAGAAATTAACCCAATCTACAGGAGAAAAAGTCAAATACATGAATAAATCAAGCATTTAAAAAAGCTAGCCAGGCGCCGGTGGCTCACACCTATAATTCTAGCTACTCAGGGGCTGAGATCTAAGGATCGAGGTTCAAAGCCAGTCCGGGCAGGAAAGTCTGTGAGACTCTTGTCTCCAATAAACCAATAGAAAACTGGAAGTGGCACTGTGGCTCAAGTGGTAGAGTGCTCGCCTTGAGCTGAAGAGCGCAGGGACAGCGCCCAGGCCTAGAGTTCAGGCCCCACGACTGGACCCCAAAAAAGAAAAAAAAAAAAAGTTCAAGTACGGTGCTTTGGCCTTGAGTTCAAGCCTCACTACTGAAAGCTAAAAGGCTTGGCTCCAGTTGTAGAGAATCAGCATAGCAAAAGGCCCTGAGTTCAAACCCCAGTAATGCCAAAATAAAAATAAATTATAAATAACCTAGAGATCAAATTACTTGACTCCTAAGATTTTCCCATGAAATGGGTCAAGGGAAGCCATGAGCAGAGTCTTGGAACTTGTGAGGAAGGATGAGCCCTCAGACTGTGACTTCCGAGGCTCAGCTGTGCCCAGCTGTCTGGGCCTTCCCATTCTCCCTCAGCTTCTGCGCGGTGAGTGCTTTCTCCGCGTACCACCTGATCCTGGGGCAGAGCACAGGAGGTGGGAGACGTGTGTGTTTCATCAGAGAGCAAATCAGTTTTCTTTCTTGAGTCAAATCCAATCTTTTGCTTTGGTTCAAAGCAAAAGAGCCGAAGCATGGTGCCACATCCCTGCAGTCCCGGCACTCAGGACGTTTCCAGCCTTAAGCTTCAGAATGTGTACCTGTGTGGCTTGGCGTGGCCTCCAGGGCCCTGGCCGGGCGGTGTTTACTTCTCCTGCAGGCCCACCCAGGCCTCCACCAGTGAAGTCAGCACAGCGAGACCTCTCACCTCTAAGAGATTGTCTTTCCTTCACACCAGGCAGTGGAAAGAGGTGCCAGGCAGCTGGCCCTGAGGAATCTGGGGTGTGGGGAGGAGGCTCTCACTCCTCTGCAAGGGCCCCACCCCGGCCTCCACGTCCCTCTGCCTAGTACCTGAGGCTGGGCGGTGTTTACACTGGAGGCTTCTGCAGGCCAAGCCAGGGCTAGAGGGGGTGTGGGGCCTGAGCGCTGTCCCTCAGCTCTTCAGTAAAGGCTAGTGCTCTACCACTAGCGCCACTTCCGGTTTTCTGGTGGTTTATTGGAGATAAGAGTTTCCCGGACTTTCCTGCCCTGGCTGTCTTGAACCTCAATCCTCAGATCTCAGCCTCTTGAGTAGCCAGGATTACAGGTGTGAGCCACCAGTGCCTGGCTTCAGACTTATTCTTAATGAACATGCTTCCTATTTTACCTTTCACGCATTAATTATATACAGTCTTGGGCTTGAACTTTGGGTCTGGGCGTTTTCCCTCAGCTCTTCAGCTTAAGGCAAGTACTCTTAACACTTGAGTCCCAGTGCCACTTCTGGTTTTCTGGTGGTTTATGGGAGATAAGGCTCACAAGTGTTCCTGCCCCCACTGGCTTTGAACCCTGATCCTCAGATCTCAGCCTCCGGAGCATCTAGGATGACAGGTGTGAGCCACTGGCACCTGGCAGTCTTTTTTTGTTTCGTTTTGTTTTTTGGTCAGTTGGCCTTTTAAACTTGTGGCCTGGAGGCTGTCCCTGAGCCTGTTTGTGCTCAAGGCTAAGGCTAAGACTCGTGCTCCACCACTTGAGCCCCAGTACCACCTCCCTACATCAGTTTCTTTCTTTTTTTCTTTTCTTTTTTGGGTCCGGTCGTGGGGCCTGAACTCTGGGCCTGGGCGCTGTCCCTCGGCTCTTCGGCAAGGCTAGCGCTCTACCACTTGAGCCACAGCGCCACTTCCGGCTTTTTTTCTTTTTTGCTTATGTGGTGCTGAGGAATCGAACCCAGGGCCTCAGGCATGCAAGGCAAGCGCTCTACCACTGAGCCACCTTCCCAGCCCCCCCCCCCCCCACATCAGTTTCTTAAGTGTTGGGATTACAGGCATGCATCACTACACTTGGATATATCTATATCTATATATCTTTATGTAAATATAAATATGTGTATACACACGTGAATGGGATCAAATCCTCCTCCACCAGCTAATTTACCATATTCCATGAAACCCCCTTTTTTGCTTACATCCAGACAGAATAAAACCATCTTCTCTGAGAACAGAGCTGTGCCAGGACCGCCCACGCCTGCCCACAGACATGTTCCGACCTCCTGTGGCTCTAGCTTTTTACCTGCACATCTTAGGCTTGGTCCCCCCAGCCTGCTCTTCTGAGGGCTTGTTCTTCATTCAGGACCAGGGGGCCAAAAACATCTCTACTGGGGGGAATCCCCTGCCCCCACCAGGAGGGGATGGCATTCTCTGTCTCTCTAAATACTCATTTATTCAGGTTTACTGTTTGGGTAACTCGAGGCACCTGTGCCAAGCTGGCTCTGAATGTGGTGTTCTGTTCTGGGCCCGGGGCTTGGGCCTGGTGCCAGGCTTGGTGAGGAGCCTATTTATGGGCTTAACTGGGGGGGGGGGGGGGAGGGAAAAACAGGCATTAAACTGGTCAGGCCTTGGACTCACAAAGTTCAGGGTGGCCTCTACTTTGAGATCCTCCTCCCTCAGCCTCCCAAGTGCTGGGATTGTAGGCATGCCTCCCCAGGCTGAACTAAACCAGATTCCTTTTTTTTTTTTTGTCAGTTCTGGGACTTGAGCTCAGGGTCTGGGCGCTGTCCCTGAGCCTCTCTGTGCTCAAGACTAGCGCACTACCATTTGAGCCACAGCGCCACTTCATTGGAGATGAGTCTCTATGGGGACTTTTCTGCCTGAGCTGGCTTTGAACCCTGATCCTCAGATCTCAGCTAGCATCGTAGGTGTGAGCCACCGGCACCCGGCTAGACCTGGTTACCTTTCTAAGGCGGCTCGGGGCTGCCCTGAAGACACCAGAACGCAACACATTCTTTTTTTTTTTTTTTTGTCGGTTGTGGGGCTTGAACTCTGGGCCTGGGCGCTGTCCCTCAGCTCTTCAGCTCAAGGCGAGTGCTCTACCACTTGAGCCACAGTGCCACTTCCCATTTTCTAGTGGTTTATTGGAGATAAGAGTCTCAGGGACTTTCCTGCCTGGGCTGGCTTTGAACCATGATCCTCAGATCTCAGCCTCCTCAGTCAGTAGCTAGGATTACAGGTGGGAGCCACTGGCGCCCGGCCGGTCCCCTCTTCTTGATGGGAGTTTGAAGAAGGAGGCAAGCATTCAGTGGCTGCCGAGGCAGTGGGCAGAGGGGTCTTCCATAAGGCTGCCGGGCTCCTGCGCTGGCTGGGCGCTGGGTGGTAGAATCCATGGCCCGGTTCTGGGGCTAGGTCTCCTGAGAGCGAGGGGAGGGCGGGGCGGGCTCTCCGCGTCCTGTGTCGGAGGGCATCGGCATCCCAGCTCGCTGGCTCCCGGTTGCCTGGAGCGATCTCCTTCCTCGGTGCTCGGCTGGGAGGCTCCCAGCCTCCATGGGGCTCACAACCGTCCCTTCACATCTGTCACCTGCAGCTGCTGGCTGGGAGTCAGGTGACACGGGGGGACGGAAGCCACCCTCACTTCCTGTGAGGCTGGCTGCCTGCAGAAGAAAAGCCGCGTGGTCTGGGCACAGAACGCCTCTGTGTCCGCCAGCCCGCCATGTGCAAACACAACAGAGAAGGTTCTCGTGCCAGGCTGGGCTCTGTGGCCATGCGGGCGGCTCGTTTGGTCACGATCTTTGCCCCACAGGAAGCAGGCGGCCTGGTGAGCTCTGCTGCCGGCCTGGGCTGGCTGGTGTCCGCACAGGACGCGGGCCGGCATGGGATGTCCCTGGCTGCAGCCGCCTCCAGCCCCTGGGCTGCACGGTGATCCTCATCGCCCGGCTCCTCTGACCAGGGCGGGGGGGGGGGGGGGGGTGTTCGACCTAGGGCAGGGCAGGGTTGGGCCTGACCGCCTGCCCCTTGACCCGACTGTGTGGAATTGCCTGCTGCTGCATCTGGGCCTGGGCGGTGGGGTGGGGGGAGTCTGACCAGAGCCGTGCCCTCACTGTGATTCTGGGGGTCAAGGAGGTCCCCCACTCTACACTTGGCCAGGCAGGGAGTGGGGAGGGAGGGCTGGGGCGGTTCTGGGAGTGCATGTTGTATTCTGGACTGCCTGATGCTCTCATTCTTAGTGCAATCTTCTGGAAAGGTCTAGAGCTTCGATGTGGTGGAGAACTGGGGGGTGGGGGTGTGGGGGAAGGCAGTCTGCTGGCTGAGCCTGGGAGGGTACCAAGAAAGATGGAGAGGTGAGTCTGATGGTGAGCTCAAAGGGCACCCCGGGGATCCTGGGGGCACCGGCCCACAGGCCGCATCTGCTTCTCTGTTTGACTTCCAGGCTGCCTGGCGGAGGCAGGGACACACACACACACACACACACACACACACACACACACACACACACAGCCTCCCATGAGAGCCAGGCTGGCACACAGAGCCAGTCAGGCGGCCGGGGTGGGCGTGGGGGCTTCTTGTCTGTGCGGGACGGGACGCAGGCGGCGGAAGCGCCTCAGTGGCACCTGTGCGGGAGCCGCTGCGACCCGTGGCTGTTTAATAGTAACAGGCAGGGAAGGTTATGAGGGGTAACTGGCCTCTGCTCATGGAGAAGGGGAGAACCTCCTTTGCCTGATATGCACACAACGGACACGGATCCAAACAGAGGCAAAATGTCCTCCCACCTTGTCGAGAAAGAAATGTACTCTTTACCCGACGTACGCAACCGTAACCTCTGTCACCTTTATAATAATAAAAAAAATTTTTTTGGGTTGGTCATGGGGCTTGAACTCTGGGCCTGGGCGCTGTCCCTCAGCTCTTCAGCTCAAGGCTAGCACTCTACCACTTGAGCTACAGCACCACTTCTGGCCTTTTTTTTTTTCCTGCTTATGTGGTGCTGAGGAATCGAACCCAGGGCCTCATGCATGCAAGGCAAGCGCTCTACCACTGAGCCACCTTCCTGGCCCCTAATAAAAATTTTAAAAATCATTGAAAAAGTGTCCTCCCCCCACCCGGCCACCCCCTGGGGCTCGGCTGACTTACTCTGCAGGCCTCGAGTGGAGCTGGGGCGGCTAGCGTGCTGGGGGCCACAGGGGGAGAAGTGGGGGGCCGGAGCGGATGCCTTTTCCCTGGGCAAGTTAAGCTCCGAGGTCTCTGGAGCTTGAGGAGCCCACAGCCTGCAGGTAAAGGTGGATGGGAATTCCCTAGGGGAGGAAAATGCAATGTAGAGCTCTCAGCTGGTAAGCAAAGGGTTAATAATCGTGGGGGGAGGAGCTGGGCACTGGCAGCCTTAGTATCAGGGGAAAAAAAGGAAAAAAGAAAAAACAAAGGAGGGGAAAGAGATGCCACACAGTGGTGTCAAGGCCTGGGGCAGGGCCCGGCCCAGTGGGGCTGAATCCTGGCCTGTGCAGAAAGAAATGCTAAGCAGAAAGCAGAGCAGCGCCTGGGAGCGGTGGCATTTACATCAGCAGTCAGGAAAAGACGGCGGCAGGACGGGGTCCCTGAACCGGTGAACGTGCCGTGGAACTTGACAAAGTGGGCTGCAGAATTAGCCCGCTTCACAATATGGAGAAGTGTGCGTGCGTGTGTGTGTGTGTGTGTGTGCGTGCGCGCGTGCGCATGCATGCGAGTGTGTGGTCTGGGGGCTTGAACTCTGGCTCTGGGTGCTGTTGCTGAGGTTTTTTTAAGTTTTTGTTTTTTTTAATCGCTAATGGCTAGTACTTTACCGCGTCGAGCCACGGCTCCACTTTGCGCTTTTTGGTGGTTAACTGGAGATAAGTGTCAGGGACTTTCTTGCCTAGTCTGGCTTCAAACCCTGATCCTGAGCCAGTGGTGCGGGGCTGTGCAGGTGACTGAGGGATGCCCCTCAGAGGAAGGAGGAGGTGGCACGGGCCAGTCAGAGAAGAGATGGCTTTGGAGACAGGCCAAGAGCCGCCCTCGGTCCTTGCGAATGAAGACAGCTGCCCAGGGTGGGCGGGGCGGGGTCCAGAGAGAGGGGTCAGACCCAGCATTGCTGTGGCGTGAGTTATTAAGGCTTCTGGACAGCAGCGTGTCCCGGCCACTTGCTGTCTGCGAGGCTGGAGAAGGCGTTTCCATGCTCAGACATGGGCGGCCTTGGACAGCCGGAATGAAACTGGTGGTTTCCAACGACATCCACGGGTCCGCTGTTGGTGAGGGAGAACTGCAGGCGGCAGGGCGGGCACGCAGCTCGAGCTCCGTCCCCTCAAGGGCACCTTCCTCTGTCCTTGAGGGCGTGGGATGTGTGCGGGGTCGCCTCACGCAGGGCGGCAGTGGTGACCGAGATGGCGGGTCACACTGGCCTCCCGGAATTGCGGCTGGCCTGCAGGATGGAGGAAGGGCCGCTAGCTAAGGAGGACGGGTGTTCTCTGGAGCAGGGAAGGGCCGGTGTGCAGTGTATCCTGGGACACAGGTGGCTTCAAGTCCAGGGGAGTGCGGCTCGGGCCTCTCCCTCCAGAGCTGTGGGGTAGTGCGCAGGCGCCGGCCGGACCAACCGAAGTGCGCGGGTCAGTTTCTGATGGGGGCCGGGTGGAGAAGGCGCGCTGAGTCTGCCTGTGTGCTACACCTCATTCATTAGGTGTAAAGACTGAGAGGGTCTGAAGTTCAGGGGCCTTCCTGGGGTCACACACAGAGCCGAGGGGGCCCGCAGCCACCTTGCAGAGAGTGTGCCGCATGGAGGGACAAAGCAGCCTACAGAGACACCCGCCCCCCCAGTCCCCCGTCCCCAAGCCCGGTGACATTATGCCAGGCATCTGCAGCCACCTGCCACGGGCCTGGGGCCTCTCTTCCTGCCTCTGGGCCATGGGCAGTGCAGGCCCAACTTCGCCCTGGGGCCCTCACTACCTCGAGGTATCCATTTCCCCAAACATGTCTGAAGACACGGAACCCCAAGATCATCACCTGGGGGTGTGGTCACCACTCAGTGCAGAGGCCTCAGGCAGGGGCGGCCTGTCTTCCTCCTCTATGTGGGTGACTTATTCTGTGTGAGCTATACAGGGTCTATGCACCCCTGCTAAAGGAGGGGTCCCCCTGGCCAGGACACTGATGGGGCAGATGGGGAGTGTGCTCTTTACTGGGGTGTGGAGCCCAGGACCCTAGTGAATATAAGATAGACTTCCTGGAGGAGGCCAGGGGCTCAGGCAAGGCTCCGGCTGAAAAGCTTTTTCTTGCTGCACACTGGTGGTTCATGTCTGTAATCCTAGCTACTCAGGAGGCTGAGATCTAAGGATTGAGGTTCAAAGCCAGCCCAGGCAGGAAAGTCTGTGGGACTGTTATCCTCAATTAACCACCAGAAAACCGGAAGTGGCACTGTGGCTCAAGCGGTAGAGTGCTAACCTTGAGCTGAAGAGCTGAGGGACAGTGCCCTTGCCCAGAGTTCAAGTCCCACGACCAACAACTAAAAAAGCTTTTTCTTTCTAGAGTTAGGGCTTGAACGCAGAATATGAGCACTGTCCCTTAGCCTCTTTTTTTTTTTTTTTTTGGTGTGTGGGGTGGGGTGGTCAAGGTTGGTTCTCTAGTACTTGAGCAACAAGACTCTCATGGACTTTCCTCCCCAGGCTGACTTTGAACTATGATCCTCAGATCTCAGCCTGAGAAGCTAGGATTACAGGCAGAAGGTAACCAGTACTAGGTTTTTGCCAGTCCTGGGGCCTAGGCACTTGTCCCTGAGTTTCTTTTTTTGCTCAAGGCTGGCACTCTACTACTTGAGCCAGCACCACTTCCGGTCTTTTCTGTTATGTGGTACTGAGGAATGGAACCCAGGGCTTCATGCATGCCAGGCAAGCACTCTACCATTAAGCCACCTCCCAGCCCAGTACCTAGCTTTCAAAACAAAATTAATTGCTCTTGCTGAGCAACACTGAGTTATTGTCTCAGAAAGGAAGCTACATGAAGACTGGGCATCCCAGAGTCCTCCATTTTGTACCTGTCCTATGTTCTGAGCAATTCTCTCTGCAGCTAAGACTTGATTGCCATCTTGGCGCGTGGGAAAGGCGGGACCGCTGGCCAGGTGTCAGTGACTTAGTGTAACAAGGCCCCACCTAAGCGGTCCTGGGACAGCGCTCCACAGGCCCGCTCTGCACACATCTGTGCCTCTCTACCTTTCTCATCCCAAGATGGCTGAAGACAGCTGGAGATAAACCAAAGTCCTGTCTTCCCACGGCTGCCGGCGCCCTGTAATAAAATCTCCCTTTGCCCTTCAGCACATTCTTTATTGGCATTCGGGGATGGCACACGGCAATTCCTGGAATCTGAGAGACTCCAGTTGCACAATCCGGTTTGAAAGATGGGGAGGATTTAGCTTTTATTTTTTTTTTCAATGTTAAATCAAATTCATTTTTCTACCACTGATACTATCAGGTTCTACCTTTGACCCGGGAGCACATTTTCACCAGTGACAGCAGGGCCCTGCCGCTCTCCACGGTCTACAGCATCTGCTCCACCTCGTGCTGCACCTACTCCTGCGAGGGTCCGTGAGGCTGATGCCCTGTTTGCTTTCATTCACTGAAAAACTACGCGAGTGGCAGAGACGGCGCCAGGCCACGAGACCATAGGTCAACCAGATGAAATTCTCTCTTCGCTAATTCAAAGTGGGAAGATCTGACCAGTCAGGTGAGGTTGTAAACGAATGATATAAAACTGGGCACCGGTGGCTCGTGCCTGATATTAAAAGAAAACTAGCTACTCAAGAGGCAGAGACCTGGAGGATCCCAGTTCAAAGCCAGCCTGGGCAGAAAAGTCTGCGAGACTTTATCTCTAATACAATCATCTAAAAGCTGGACTGGAAGCATGGTTAAGTAGTAGAGCATAAGTTGAGAGCAAGAAAGTGGGGGGCTGTGAAGGTGGCTCAGTGGTAGAGCGCTTGCCTTGCATGCCGGAGGCCCTGGGTTCAACTCCTCAGCTCCACATAAACAGAAAAAGCCAGAAGTGGCGCTGTGGCTCAAGTAGTAGAGCACTGGCCTTGAGCTGAAGAGCTGAGAGACAGCGCCCAGGCCGAGTTCAAGCCCGACTGACAAAAAAAAAAAAAAGTGGAGGAGGACGGCAGAGTACATATGCATACACAGTGACAAACCCTCCCATGCTTGTTTTTACTCTTCCTTTATAATCAAGTGCTGGTATGGAGGCTTGAGTTCAGAGGTTCTTATGCTTTGCTTTATCTAATTGAAGCCAGAACTCTCCACTTGAGCCACATTGTCACCTCCAGCTTTTTGCTGGTTAGCAGGAGATAAGTCCATTGGATTTATCTACCCGGGCTGGCTTTGAACCTAGATCCTCAGATCTCAGCCTCCTGAGTAGCTAGGATGACAGGTGAGAGCCAGCTAGTTTTCTTTGCTATCATTTGGGGCCCTCTGCGTGTCACCGGCCGCAGTACTGCGACAGGGAGGCGGGGCCCCGCATCACATGGCAGCTGGCCCAGAGCTGCCAGCTCCACAGGCCCAGGAGTCCGGCCACCTCTACTCACGGTGCTTTAGAGCCAAAGGGACCGTTAGGTCAGGCGGTGGTCAAGGGTCAGCCCAGGTGAACTTCCAGGAAGCAGAGAAGAAAAAAGGCGGGGCAGCAGGGTCCAGGAATCTGTAATCTCTCAGCCCCAGGATTACAGGAAAGGGATTGCCTTTTGGACAGTAACCGGAAGTGTATCAAAGTCCTGAGGATGGTTATTCTGATGTGTCCATTTGTCTGGGCCTTGGTGGGCAGACATTATTCTGAATGTCTCTGTGATGTTAGATTTTGGGTAAGATTGAGATGTTAATAAAACAAGAGTGAGGATGGGACTCGCCTGATCAGTGGACGGCCCGCAGAGAAAAAATGCACCGGGGCTGGGAATGCAGCTTAGTGGCAGAGTGCTCGCCTAGCATGCATGTAGCCCCCTTGGTTCGATTCCTCACACCAGAAAATCCCAGAAATAGCTGGGCACCGGGGGCTCATGCCTGTAATCCTAGCTACTCAGGAGGCTGAGATCTGAGGATTGGGGTTCAAAGCCAACCCGGCCAGGAAAGTCTGTGAGACTCTTATCTCCAATAAACTACCAGAAAACCAGAAGTGGCGCTGTGGCTCAAGTGGTAGAGTGCTGGCCTTGAGCTGAAGAGCTGAGGGACAGTGCCCAGGCCCCACAACCAACCAAAAAAAAAACCGAAAAAGATAGAAGAAAAAGCCAGAAGTGGTGTTGTGGCTCAAGTGATAGAGTGCTGCCTTGAGCAAAAAGAAGCCCAGGGACAGTGCTCAGGCCCTGAATTCAAGTCCCAGGACTGGCATTAAAAAAGAAAGAACACGATGGACCTTCTCTGGGCTGGACGGAGTTCTGCCAGCAGGTGCTCTTTGGGCTGAGAGCCTGCTGGCTGCCCCATGGCAGTGCGATTACCCAGGTCTCCATCATCACAAACTACATCTGAGGGTGGGCTTTCTCTCTCCGTAGATACCAGGTTTGTAAGTGGGAGGACCTTAACCTCCGACCTCCAAAGCCACCTCACCCTTTCCTTTGCCCAGGACACAACTCCTGCTGTATCAGCCTAAGCACAACAGGGACTCCCTCTGGTTGGCTCCTCCCACTTGCCGGCCCCACCCACTGGCTGGGGAAAAATGCTCTGCCCAGCATGAGCTTGGCAAGCTGGGAGAGCCAGAGTCAGGAAACGGCCCTGCTTGGGGAAAAGAAAGGCCAGGTCAGGCCAGAGCAGAGAAAGGTCGTGAAGGGCAAGTCTGTATGGCAGTCACCCAACTCAGAGAATGTCATTTGCTGCAGGAACATGTGGAAAACACGCTTGCTCCATGTGGTGGCTGGGAGGGCCCTGCCGGCAGGTGCCGAGTGACCTGGCTGCCCGCTACTTCCTCTGCGTGGCCATCAATGGGACATTGTGCTGCCAGGGACGCGCGGTGGAAGGCAGCAAGCCTTCATCTTCACCTGGGCTGGAATGCTGCTGAGTCACCTGGCTGCGGAGCACGTCAGGCAGAGGATCCTGTGTCCCCTCCGTGCGCAAGAGGACACCAGAGAAGGGGCTCAGGGCCCCCTGTGTGATCTCTGCTCATGAGGTTCACAAGCATCTCTGGATCACAGCTACGGACATCTCAGCAAACCAGCAAAACCAGAAGGTGGAGGAGGCCGGGCGATGGTGGGCTCCACACGAGGAGCCGGCTGTGTGCCCTGCTGTGTGCGCAGTCGCATGCTACGTGCGCTTGTGTGTGCACACACAGGGGTCTGCTCTAGTGCTGGCCTACTTCCTGAAGCCTGCTCCGAAAATGACATACATTCTCGGGGATACATGAAAGGGTAAAAACTTCTTGCATTGTTTTAAAAGCCACTAGGCGGGGAGCTGATGGCTCACACCTATAATCCTAGGAGGCTGAGATCTGAGGATCATAGTATGAAGTCCAGCAGACAAATCCTTGAGACACTTTTTTTTGTGCCTTGAGGCACTGTCCCTCAGCTCTTCAGCTCAAGGCTAGCACTCTACCACTTGAGCCACAGCACCACTTCTGGTTTTGTCTGTGTATGTGGTGCTGAGGAATCAAACCCAGGGCCTCATACATGCAAGTCAAGCACTCTACCACTGAGCCACCTTCCCAGCCCCATCCTTGAGATTCTTATCTCTGTCTGACCTGCAAAAGATAGACGTGGAGGCATGACTCAAGTGGTGGAGTACCAGCCTGAGTGGAAAAAGCCGAGTGAAACTCAAGGCCCCGAGTTTAAGCCTCAGTATGGGGATGTGCACACGTGGGTGTGAACAAGCACACACATACCTCTACACAGGTTCAAATCGCTTCTCTGAAGGCTTGGAAGCCAGAAGTGTTCTGTATCTCAGATGATTTTGGATTCTGAAGCATTTGCATATGTATAATAAGGTATCTTGAGGGTGGGTCCTAAGTCTAAGCACAAAATTCATTGTTTCATCTTGTGTGTGTGTGTGTGTGTGTGTGTGCGCACACGCACATGTGTGTGTGTGTGTAGGTGTGTGCACGTGTGCATGCTGGACCTGAGGCTTGAACTCAGAGCCTGGGTACTATTCTTGAGCTTTTGTGCCCAAGGCTAGTGCTCTACCACTTGGTCTCTACCATAGTTCCACTTTTGGCTTTTTGTGTGCCAACATGACCAGGTGGATCAATGTATTTTTAAAGCCTGGTCAACAGTATCTTTCCCCAGTAATTCAACACTAAGGATTCTAAAAAAGATGGTGTAAGAAGGAAAAGAAAAGGGAAAGAGTGGGCTGGGAAGGTGGCTCAGTGGTAGAGCACTTGCCTTGCATGCATGAGGCCCTGGGTTCGATTCCTCAGCACCACATAAGCAAAAAGGAAAAAAAAAAAGCTGGAAGTGGCACTGAGGCTCAAGTGGTAGAGCACAACCTTGAGCTGAAGAGCTGAGGGACAGTGCCCAGGCTCAGAGTTCAGGCCCCACGACTGGACCCCCCCCCCAAAAAAAAAAAAAGAAAGAAAAGGGAAAGAGTGCTAGGCTTTAGTGCTCTAGAGGAAGAACCATGCAAATGAGGTTCTAAGTTCAAACTCCAGCACCACACAGGAAAACAGAGAGACAGACAGAGAGAAGGGAGGGAGGGAGAGAGACAGACAGACAGACAGACAGACAGACAGGACAAGACAGTTCCCCACCAAGGCTACACAGAGAGCTGCTTCTCGCTTTTCCTGCGCATTCGCATTCACCCGCGGGTGTGGGAACACAGGTCAGGGGCCTTGTCGCAGCTGTCTTTGTGGCCACGGTGAGACACAGGGGCCCAGGCCTGTGGAGGGGACGATGGCTGTGACCAGGGGTGTGGCAGGAGAAAGGGGGCGTGGCTGAGACGGAGGGAGTTGATGCCAACCCAGCAAAGAGGCGGTTGGGGTGAGCAAAGAATATTCCAGGCAGATCCAGGCCTTCTTTTCCCTTCCCACCGTCCTTTGTCACCCCATCCCCCAGGCTTAGAAGAGCTGAACTGCAGGATCCACACCCAGGGAAGCCATCGGGAGCATCTCCAAGGACGCTCAGAGGGCGGGTTGGGCAGCCCCTGGGTGCAGTGGGGAGGAGCGTGTGAGGCTAGTGATTTCTGGGGAGCCAGGGGGCCCCCCCGGTGTGGAACTGCGGAAGTGAGTTCAGCATGTACAGGAAGGGCAAGTGCGGCCTGGCCAAACCACAAGCCATTCTGTCTGGCCCAGGGGCAGCTGGGCGAGGGGAGGGGGTCTGCTCCCCTCTCCCAGCGAGCGCCCTCCCTCCAGTGTCAGGGGCCAAGGGCTCTGGGGTGTTCATCTGCCCATGGGGACCGACCCCAGCAGCCTTGACCAAGTAGACCACCAGGCTGTGTGACCCCACCCCCAGCCCAGCCTACCTGGCGGTGTCCCGGGGCACAGCCCATGGCCGGCCAGGGGCTGCTGGGGCGGGCAGGCGAGGCTCCTCCTCCCGGCCTGTCCACAGCCACGGTCCTGGCTTGGCGTCTGCGGCTGGAGGGGACAGAGCTCAGGTTACATCTTCCCTAAAGCCTCAGGCTGGCACCGGCCTATGTCAATCAAGAGCCTAACTCTGCAGCCGGGAGTTTGTGGGCGCAGGGCCATGGGTGGGGTGGAGGGCATCCCCAATCCTGTGTCTCCTCTCTGTTCTCTGGCGTGAGGAGCGCTGAAGGAAGGGACCAGCTTGTGGGCCATGGTTCACTCCGGGCACAGCTGCGTGTCTGCAGCTGTGCACGTGGGTCTCCTGAAATCTGAAAATCTGCAATTCCCCAGGTGGGTCCCGAGCTGCCCTCAGCGGATCTGAGCGCGGGGAAAGGTCCCACGGCCAAGGCCCAGGCGTCCGGGCCGCGGAGGGCCTCACACGTGTGGGGCGCTTGGCGATGGGCCAGTGTCTGAACATTTTTTTTTTTTTTTGGGTCTGGTCGTGGGGCCTGAACCCTGGGCCTGGGCGCTGTCCCTCAGCTCTTCAGCTCAAGGCTAGGGCTCTACCACCTGAGCCACAGCACCACTTCCGGCTTTTTTCTTCTTGCTTATGTGGTGCTGAGGAATCGAACCCAGGGCCTCAGGCATGCAAGGCAAGCGTCTACCACTGAGCTACCTCCCCAGCCCCTGAACATTTTTTTTGGGGGGGGGGGAGGGCAGGTCCTGGGACTTGAATTCAGGGCCTGGGCACTGTTCCTGAGCTTTTGTGCACAAGGCTAGTGTGCTCTACCACTTGAGCCACTGGCTTTTGGTGGTTAATTGGTGATGAGTCTCACGGACTCTCCTGCCCAGGCTGGCTTCAAACGGTGACCCTCAGATCTCAGCCTCCGGAGTCGCTAGGATGAAGGTGTGAGCCACTGGCGCCCGGCCACTCACTGTCTGTATTCCAAATGTCACCGCCTTTCTTCCCGGCCCGGCCTCTCTCGTAATCCCGTAGTCAAAGGGGGTTCAGTTCAGTTACTGCTGGGGAGCCTTGAAGGCAGGGTCTGGACTCACTGCTCCCTTACTCCAAGTTCCTCTTCGCTCTTCCCTTTAGAAAACCCTCCTGTCCCTGCGCGGCGAGACCTCCTTTCCCTCCTGTCTGAAGGAATCTTCCTGAAGGTTTCTTCAAACCCACACAAGGGGCTTTCACTTCTCAAGGATTCTCTTTGTTTCTGTGCCAGGACTAGGACTTGAACTCAAGGCCTGAGCTCTCCCTTTTTTTTTTTTTTTTCCTGCTCAAGGCTGGTATTCTACCACTTGGAGCCACAGCTTCACCCCCCGTCTCCCCCCAAGAGCTGAGTCTCACAAATGTCCAGGCTGGCTTTGAGTCCCGATCCTCAGCCCTCAGCCTGCTTAGCGGCTGGGATTAAGCACCTGAGCCATCGCGCTCTGTAGTATTTCTCCTCTGACCTAAATAAAAATCCCTTTCCAGTTTTGGGGGTGGGTGGGAGGAGGAAAGCGCTGATGCCTGTAGCCCTAGCTTTTAGGAGGCTGAGGTCTTGCTTACAAGGTCTGAAGCCAGGCTGGACAGGAAAGTTTGCGAGACTCTATCTCCAAAATCACCAGCAGCGGGCAGATGAAGCTCCCTGGGAGGAGGGCGGTGGGGGGCGGCGGGCCAGCGGGCTTGCTCTCCAGGGCTCTGCCTGCTTCAGTAAATGTATGCTTGGAACCCAAGCCACCCAAGCTGGGCCAGGGCAGAGGCGGCACCAGAGAGGGGACACCAATGGGACACTTTGGGGAATTTATCCAGATGCCGGTCCTCAAAAACTACTCATCCCTGATCTGCAAAATAGAATGTGTTGGGGGCTGGGAAGGTGGCTCAGTGGTAGAGCGCTAGCCTTGAGCTGAAGAGCTGAGGGACAGCGCCCAGGCCCAGAGTTCAGGCCCCATGACTGGACCCAAAAATAAATAAATAAACAAAATAGAATGTGTTGGAAACCTCAAATACTAACATACAAACGGCAAAAAGTGGGGTGGCAGTGGGGCTCAAGTAGTAGAGTGTCAGCCAAGCAAGTTTGATCTTCAAGTAAGGCCTTAGTAGATGGGGGCTCCCGGGGGTCTCTAGCTTGAACATTAATCCCCAGCACATTTGGGGACAGCTGAAGGGAGTCCCTGGGGAGGGCCACACGGGAAGGGGCAGCGAGGGCTGAGAGAGCAGCCTCCAAGTGTGGGGGAATGAGGGGAGGCACCTTGGGTCCGGGGGAGCTGGACCTCGTCCACACATGTGGCCTGGGCCTCTGCACAGCATCTCAAGCACAGAGCAGAGGCCAGAATGCCGCTGCCCTTGGCCCAGGCTTTTGAAAGCAGCACAAGAGAGAGGCAGGAGCCTTCTTGCCCACTTGTGCCTGGCAGGGCCTGAGGCTGGGCACACCGGTGGCTGGTCTGAATGGATCGACTGAGAAGACCTCCAGGAGGCCTGGCTTCTCCAAAGGGACAATCTTTGGTCAAGTAAAAGCAATTTGTGGGGTGTGTGTGTGTGTGTGTGTGTGTGTGTGTGTGTGTGTGTGTGGCTTGAACTCAGGCCCTGGCGCTGTTCCTTAGCCTTTTCACTTCAAGTTAGAGCTCTACCAGTTGAGCCACAGCTCCACTTCTGACTTTATTTTGGTGATCAACTGGAGATAAAAGTCTCATGAACTTTCCTGACTGGGCTGGCTTCAAATGGCAATCCTCAGATCTCAGCCTCCTGAGTAGCTAGGATAACAGGTGTGAGCCATTGGTGCCTGGCTTGAAGGCGTGTTAGTTCAATGACATTCAACCAAACTGGCAAAAATGACAACCACCTTAGACTGCGCGGGCAGCGACCTGTCTGGTGAGCTGCTGAGCCAATCACCTGTAGTGAAGGCGCGCTGAGGTTTACACTCAACTCATCCAGAGGACCGAAGACAGGGGCTGGCAACACAGTCAAAGGGCTCATAACCCAAACCCTGCCCCTCCACGTCCCTGCTACTCTGAGCCCGGACCGGAAGCCTCTGGCTGTAACTGTGAGCAGATTCTCCCCGTTCGCAGATGTTTCTCATACTGGAATCTGACCAGCCTCTGGGTTGTTTTTCCTGTTTGAATGGAGACTGGTGCTTTATCTGGCCTGCTCATAATCCTTTTAATTTCCTTTCAAAAATGACAAAGAAATCCGTCGTACATTTCTGATTTAAAATGCTTTTCCTGGCATCAAAAAACCCTTTTATCCTTCTCAGTCTCTGAGCTGCTCCGGTGGCTGCGAAGCCAGCTGCCCGCGCTCCGGCCGCAGTCTGACTTTGCTCAGCCTTCCAGCAGTGCAGACCATCTCAGCCCAGAACCTGCCACCACACCCCTGCACGGCCAGGGGTGAAGCTAGGGGTAAAGTGTGAACCCCCCCATCCAGCCCTCGGGGTTTCTGTGTGGAAACTCAGTCCTCAGTGTAGCTGTGTGGAGGTGGTGGACCCTGGGGGTGGGGGGCGGGGGCGGGGCAGGCTGTTTAGGTTGGGGGGGCACCAATCTTGGGGATGGGGTGGGAACTAATGTAGTTCTTCTGGAACTTCAGGTAGCTCCAGAGTGGTTGGGTTTGGGGGCAGTACTGGGGTTTGAACTCAGGTCTTGAGTCACACCTCCACTCAGGATGGTGGGCTGTTATACAAAGAGTATGCGTGGTTTTGCCCGGCTGCTGAGATCCCTTCCTCGCGCATGCACACCCACCACGATGCCACCTTGTGACATAACCGAGGGGCCTCCACTAGAGGCCGAACCAACGAGGCCGCCTCAGCCTGCACTTTCAACCTCCAAAATTACGAGCTAAATAAAACTCCTTTCTTATAAAGTGCCCAGCCTCGGGCATTTTGTTATAGCAATGGAAAATGGCCCCCAAATACACAGCGTTCTGAGATCCCTACTTTGAAGTCTCACATCCAACCTGGCTTTCCCTGAGCAGAAACCTGCTCTAGTGGCTTCCAGATGTGAGCCGCAGACCCATCGTTTCAAGGCAGCGTGGAGGATAAGCCAGCGCTGGGAGCCCACGTGAGCTGGGAGCCCACGCGAGCCGGGGCTGGGGCCCGCACCGCGGCAGGCAGAGCACTGGCAGCTCACACTGCTGCTTCACTTAGATTCACTGAGGCCCAGGACTGAGGCTATCCACATGCTCAGTATTCTTACATGGAGATGACCGGCCGCACCGGGCGACGGCAGGCAGGTGAGGGGCTGGTGAGGGCGGCAGGCAGCCATTTCTGCTCTTTTGGGTGTTCTGAGAAACGAGGTGATCTCCCAGCCTGCAAAGAAAACATGAAAAAAAGCCCTAAATACTGGTGGGTAAGCAGGAGATATTGACTGCACCATACAGCATCACAAACAAATCTAGGTTGGCAGGGCTTGAAATTCTTTCATTAAAATGATACTATTTTATGAATGTGTTAGCACTGGTGGCTCCTGCCTATAATCCTAGCTACTCAGGAGGCTGAGATCCAGAGACTCATGATTTAAAGCCAACCTGGACGGAAAAGATCATAGGACTCCATCTCCAAAATTACCAGCAAAATCAAACTATTATTATTTTTATTATTATTTTTCAAATATCAGTACTGGGGCTTGAACTCAGGGCCCAGGTGCTGTCCCTTAACTTTCTCTCTCAAGGCTGATGCCTTATTGCTTGAGCCACAGCTCCATCTCCAGCTTTTTGGTGGTTAACTGGAGATAAGAGGCTCCCAAACTTTTGTGCCCGGGCTGGTTTCAAATCATGATCCTCAGATCTCAGCCTCCTAAAGAGCTAGGATTACAGGTGTTGAGCTACTGGCACCTGGCTTAAAAAATAAGTAAATAAAGCAAGCTTTTTAGAGAGTATTGGTAGAAACTACTCTACAATGGTCTTCCCTCACTTCTATCTGTTCCCTTTTGACTTCTGTTTGATACAAAGCTGAGCCTTTTCTCTTTTTCCTTCCTTCCTCCCTCCCTCTCTCTCTCTCTCTCTCTGTTGATTCTAGAGTTTGAACTCTGGGCCAGGGTGCTGTCCACTTCCAGTTTTCTGGTGATTAACTGGAAATTAGAGTCTCATGGACTTTCTTGCCTGGGCTGGTTTTGAACCTCTATCCTCAGATCTCAGCCTCCCGAATAGCTAGGATTACAGGCGTGAACCACCAGCACCTGGCTCTTTATCTCTTCTTAGAAAAAGATTTTTGGTCAGCATACATTGGACATACGAGGAAGGTTTATTGGGATAATTTCCACAATACACACAATGTCCCCTGACCAAAGCCATCACTTCATCCTTCCCTCCCTCCCCCTTAAAACAATTTCAGCCAGCTCAGAAACATGCAGAATCAGGATCTAAACTACACATGGACATGATAAATTGTACAGGGCTCCAGGCATTCCCACACAATGAGACCGAAGGAGGAGACTCTTAGGGGAGGAACACAAAGGCGCAATCTATGTGCATCTGGTCATACACAACAACATCTATCCAAATGAACCAGGAATGGAAACAAGAGGCGTTTTCCCCCTTTGCTGTTGTTTTTGTTTTCTCTTCTTTTTGTATTATTTGTCCATTTATCTGTCTTTGGGAAGGTAAGGGGGAGCACAGAAATGGAGGGACAAAGGGTGAACAAATGCAGCAGCGGTGCTTATTAGACACTGTGCTGAAAGTGAGCTACATAACTTGTGGGTGGGGGTGAGAGGGAAAAAAAACTGGGAGACAGTGGGGGAGGGGTAAATTGTCCAAAAAGAATTGTACTCGTTACCTGACTTAAACAACAGTAACCCCTCTGCATCTCACCTTTATAATAACAGTAAAAGGTAAAACAAACAAATGCAGCTTCAACAGGTTTCCTTGTTCTAGTTCGTACCATCTCTGATAACTTTTCTTCTCTCTGGTACCCACACATTCCCATAGCCTGCTTTAAGGCTTCGGATGCATAGTTTGAGTATATATACGAGACACATATACGTAGACTCACACACATATTTTGGTGGCACTCGGGTTTGAAGTCAGGGCCGCCGGATTGCTGGGCTACCCTCGAGCCATGCCCTCAGTCCTTCCTGTGTTTACCAGTCATGTTTTGGCTGGGGTCCCAGCATATGCCTGAGCCATCGCTGTCCTGTTTTAGGCTTCCTGTGTTGCTGGGATCCCAGGCATGTGTCACTGTTCAGCTTCCCTCTGTGAGATGTGGTCTCATGGACTTTTCTTCCCAGGCTGGCCTGGAACCTTGATCTTCCCCATGTCCCAAGTGGCTAGCATTGCAGGTGTGAGGCAGCTAAGGCTTAGTATATTTCTTTTCTTTTCTTTTTTTTTTTTTTGGTGGGGCTTGAACTCTGGGCCTGGGTGCTGTCCCTCAGCTCTTCAGCTCAAGGCGAGTGCTCTACTATTTGAGCCACAGCACCACTTCTGGTTTTCTTGTGGTTTATTGGAGATAAGAGTCTCACAGACTTTCTTGCCCAGGCTGGTTTTGAACTGGGATCCTCAGATCTCAGCCTCCTGAGTAGCTAGGATTCCAGGCATGAGACACCGGCGCCTGGCTGGCTTAGTGTATTTCTAACAATAGTGACATGGTGACATTTCAACCAAACAATGTACAAATCTTTAGGCTCTTCTCCAGGATGAGGCTGGTGAGGGAAGGGATGAATTCAGCCTGAGACCTGACCTGCCGTCATATCAGCACGGCCAAAGGCAGGCAAGGAGACCGGGGAGGACTGGCTTCCTTATACCTGGGCCTACGTGGGTGTGCGCCAGCACAGCCGCTCATGCTGCCCATGCTGGCAGACAATGGCAGAGCCTCACGGTGCCTGAGCCAGAGGAAAGAGACAGAGGCCGGGGGCAGCTGTCTCCCAAGGGCCTGCAGGGCCTGCACAGGTGTCGCCCTGAGTCAGGAGCCTTCCTCTGGAGGAAGGCTCTCCGCCCTCTAAAGGGGCACCAGCCACCTCCGCAGCAAGGGCTTCGTGCGATCACACAATGCTGGATTCTGTACAACGGCGCTTCTTCATTTTAATTTTTTTTGTAGTACTGAGAATTGAACTCAGGGCTTTATACTTGCACTGGGATTACAGACTTAAGCCACCATGCTCAACCTTAAATATCAACTCTTATAGTTCAAAGACGGAGAGATCTGTGAGCACTCTGAGGAGGGGAACGAGCCCTCCATGTGGTGAGCAGTGAGCACTCCATCCTCAACTCTGTTGGGGTAGTCAGAGCGCGCTCAGGGGTGGGACACATCACAGTGACAGGGTTAAGGGGGGTGGGAGGACAGGAACATGGGTCCTAAGTAGACAGAGGTTGGAGCAGAGGGCTCCAGAACTCAAGGGGCATTAGTGTGTGCTAGCGTGTGTATGTGTGTGTGTGTGTGGGGGGTGTTAGCATGACCAATTGGGCAGGAGCAGAGAGGGAGCCCGAAGCTGAAGGGTTAATCTGTAGCAGTGGGAGTCATGGAAAGTTAAGTAAACAGAAGATATACAATGACCTCTCACCCCAATCAACACACAACTACTTATCTTTGAAATATGAGCATCTTTTCTTTTTCCTTTTTTTTTCTGTTGGTCGTGGGGCTTGAATTCAGGGCCTGGGCACTATCACTGGGCTCTTTTGCTCAAGGCTAGCGCTCTACCACTCTGAGCCATAGCGTCACTTCCTGTTTTTGAGTATCTGATTGGAGATAAGAGTCTCATGGGGACTTTTCTGCCCAGGCTGACTTCGTTCTGTGATCCTCAGATCTCAGCCTCCTGAGTTGCTAGGATTACAGGTATGAATCATTGGCACTCAGCTTCAAAGTACTCTTATGTGTGTGCAACACACATCCATGTCCCCAAGAATGCTAAGATTCCAAATCTACCTGAACCAATGCAGGGCTATCAGGGCTGCTGGCTGCGAGGCACAAGAACTTTCTAGAAATGAGTTCAAGAGATGGAGGTATGCTGAGAGGTCTGAGATCAGTGTTTGGTGAGGGTCTCCTGCTCACTGTGACGCTTGAACCCTCACGTCAGAGTGCTCAAAGTGTATGCTGAGTTGATGGGCTGGTTTGAGCCAGTCAGGGCCACGGGACAACATGGGGACAGGCCGCCCTCCATCGGAGGAGCTAGCTGGGCCACAGGCAGGAAGAGTCCGTGGAATGTGGTATCTGGCCCAACCATGAGCTGTGCTCAAGGGCCAGATCTGAAACTTAGGCCCTTCCTCTCAATCCTCAGCTCAGAGAATGTCCTCATGCCACCACTGTTTCCACTGAAAACAAAAACCAACCCCAAAAACTAGAAAATAATTTAAAACAAGCCAGCCTTTTTTCCTACATCTGGCAAGATGAAGTTTCTTAGTTCTTTTTATTTCTATTAAGAAAAAACAAAAACAAAAAAAACAACAACAAAAAAAACAGAGCCAGGCACTGGAAGCTCATGCCTGTAATCCTAGCTACTGAGGAGAGTGAGATCTAAGGATCAGGGTTCAAAGCCAGCCCGGGCAGGAAAGTCTGTAACACTCTTATCTCCAATTTACCACTAGAAAACTGGAAGTGGTTCTGTGGCTCAAAGTGGCCAAGTGCTAACCTGGAGCAAAAAGAGTTTAGGGACATCACCCAGGCCCTGAGTTTGAGCCCAGGACAGAAAAAACAAAAAAACAAAAAAACTCGGTGCCAGTAGCTCACACCTGTAATCCTAGCTATTCAGGGCTGAGATCTGGGGATCACAGTTAAGAAGAGCCAAAGATCTCAGGGATGGCACCCAAGCCCTAAGTTCAAGCTCCAGGACTGGCTCCAAAAAAACTGAGAGATAAGAGTCTCACGGTCTTTCCTGACTTGGATACCTTCGGACCCTGATCCTCAGATCTCAGCCTCCTGAGCAGCCTGGCTTCTCTAGCACTCTATGGATGAGCGGAGAGGCTGTCAGTCAGTCCTGGCACTCCTGCCTGACCCCTGCCCATCACCCCTACACGACAACGGGCCTCAGGTCTTCCAGGGGAGCAGAGTTTTATTTCTTGGCAGGCCTGAGCTGTGGGGAAGGATGAATGATGTCTGGAAGCTTAAAGTGCACAGAGCTGATAACATTTTTTTTTTGTTTTTTTGGGGGGGGCGGTAATGGGGCTTGAACTCTGGGCCTGGGCGCTGTTCCTCAGCTCTTCAGCTCAAGGTGAGTGCTCTACCACTTGAGTCACAGCACCACTTCCGATTTTCTGAATGGTTTATTGGAAATAAGTCCCATAGACTTTCCTGCCCAGGCTGGCTTTGAACGGTGATCCTCAGATCTCAGCCTCCTGAGTAGCTAGGATTATAGGCGTGAGCACCAGTGCCCAGCATGTTTCTCTTCTGTGATAGGAATGGAATCCACAGCCTCACCTTGCCAGACACTCTCTACTTCCTCCAGCTTATTATTTAATGGCAGCACTGGGGGTTTGAACTCAGGGCCTCAGGCTTGCCAGGCAAATGCTCTACAGCTTCGGACATCCTCTTAGTCTTTTTGGCTTTAGTTACTTTAGTCACTTTTCACAGTCTCACATTCCTACTATCTATGGCCTCCATTAAAGCTGGGATTACAGATGTGAACTGCAATGCCTGGCTATTTTTGATGTATTTTTTGTTGAAATGAGGTCTTGCTAACATTTTTGCCTAGGCTAGCCCCAAACTGTGATCCTGCTGATTTCTGCTTCCTGAGTACCTGGGATGACATCTGCCTTAAAAAACAAAACAAAACATTCATCTAAATAGCCAGCCACTGGTGGCTCAATGCCTGTCGCCATAGCTACTCAGGAGGCTGAGATCTGAAGACTGGAATTCAAAGTTCAGACTCACAAGAAAGACCATGAGACTCTTCCTTCCAATCAGCCACCAAAAAGCTGGAAGTAAAGCTGTGTCTCAAGTGGGAGAGTGTTGGATTTGAGTGGAAAAGCTAAGGGGCAGCACCCAAGCCCTGAGTTCAAGCCCCAGGACGGGTACAAAAACAGAAGAGACTCCAACTCATGTAGCGTAGGTTTGGAGGCTTTAGGTATGGCACTACAATGGCAGCAAAGCAGAGCAAACACAGTAGGGTGGCCCTGGCCCTGGCCAGCACTTACCATGGAGCTGGCCTTGAAGATCTCTTCCTGAAAGAAACTGGGGCGTGGGGGGGAGGGGCTCAACTTCTGCCTCCCCCAAACCCTCGGAGGACAAATAATGAAGGGCCAGCGCTTTCCAACAGCAATGCTTTATTCTGCATTTTCAAAAATCCACACATCTTCCGACAGCAGTCAGTCAAGGGGAGGTGTAAGAAAGCAAGACTCCCGCCTCCTCCAGCCCGGACTTACGCTGGGCCCCCGCTCCGGTGGCCGCTGGGGGTGACGGGCCTGCGCAGGGGCTCGTCCCCGCTCGGCTGCACGCTGGGCAGCCCCTTCCGCCGCGCCTTCGCCGTGTTGGTCATGATCTGGGGAATAAAGAAACGGCTGGAGACATCATTCCTTGACGTCAGATTCCTCCTGTCAGTTCCCCTGACAAGAGGCCGTGAAGGAGCCGGGCGCCGGTGGCTCACGCCCGTCATCCGAGCTACTCAGGACGCTGAGGGTTCAGAGCTAGACTGGGCAGAAAGGCCTGGGAGACTCTTATCTCCCAATTAGCCATCAAAAAGCCAGAAGTGGAGCTGTGGCTCAAGTGGTAGAGAGCTAGCCATGGGCAAAGGAGCCGAGCGAGAGCTTGAAGCCTTAAGTTCAAGCCCCAGCTGTGAAGTGAAGGACCACGCGCTGGGTCACTAGAGGAAAACACGGACTGTTGGGAAAGGTCACTTCAGGGGTGCACGTGCTGCCATCCTGACTGAAGACCCGGATTTTGCAAGTGCATGAGCACAAAAGATGGACAGACATGATTTTGTGGTGAGGGAATCCTCGTCCAGGGTGAGCCGGGCCCGCAGGGAAGCGGAGGTGCGAGGGAACGTTTGCACAGCGCCTCTGCGAAGCGCAGGCCCCGCACCACGGTCAACAGTAAGCGGGCAGCGGGCACAAACCACAAACATCAAAGGCATTAGAAACTGCGCTTCCCAGAACAGCGCGAAGCACGAGTGGCGAACAAGAGACCCCCCACTGTAGTGAGACAGCCCAAACCACGCGGCGTGGAAAGCGGACCCCACTCTTCCTTCAGCTTTATTTACCCGGGTGTGGTAACCGTTGCTCCTCACTATGCCGCGTCGGGAACACCGCGACTCCTTGTGTGTGTGGTGCTAGGGTTTGAGCTAAGGCTCGAAACTCAGGCTTGCGAGGCAGGTTCTCTCCACTTGAGCCATGCCTCCAGCCCTAGACAATTCTTTTTCTATCGTGAGTAGTAAGGGGTGCGATGGCACCTGCCTGTAGCCCAGCCGCAGGGAGGCCGAGGTGGGCAGATCCTGGCCACCTCCTGGAAAAAGGAAAGTTGCAAAAACGTTCGTGTCCCTTGAATGGAAATCTTAGAGAGCAAACCAAAATATGGAAAATGTTAAACAAGACTGCAGAGCAAAGATGCAATAATCTGTCTAGGAATAGAATAATTAAATAAAATGGCTTCTAAATCTGTTACTTGTCCATTCCTAAGGACAATTAGGTTATGAAGAAAACACTGAAAACACTGAGTGAAAATCAGGTGTCTCTGGAACGCATGGATAGTACTTGGGGTCACGCTAAGGGCGCTAAAGGCCGGCGGGAAGGGCTGCGATGACCCCCACGGCTCCCAGGGAGCCAGGACCGAGGGTGCTCTTTCTTTCGCAATTTCTGGGCTTTCTATAACTGCTTACGATCACGCTAATAATTAAGGAAAGTGTTCAGAGTAGACGCCAGCAATGTCACCCTCCTGGTTTCGATCATGTAGCGATAAATGACCTAAGTGGAACCACCGGGGTCCCTGGGGCCTATCTGCGGCGCTCTGGCAACTTTCTGGGAATCTAGATCTATTTCAAAATAGACATACAAGAAAACCCTGAACCCAAAGGAATTGGAATGACATTTTTCATTCCTTGAGTTTTTGCAGCTAAGGTGCTGGCTTTACTGAGGACCGGATGCGAGGAGGAGGAGGAGGAAGAGAAGAAGGAGGAGGAGGAGGAGGAGGAGGAGGAGGGGGAGGAGGGGGAGGAGGAGGAGGAGGAGGTGGTGGTAGTAAGGCCAGTGGGTGAGCCCGGGGCAGCACCATGTCCTCATGAGGGACAGCAGGCAAGCCTGGGACAGCGTGCTTTGATGAGGGGCTGGGTGCACCCCCACAACAGAGAGGTGAGGGAGGGCACCATTGTGGGAGCACGGAACCAAACTGGGCTCTGCCAAGAGAGCCGAGCTGCAGCTCCTCACCCTGCACACAAGGCAGGGGTGTGGTCTGCATCACTGCCCGCTCCCCTCCTCCCCATGTCCCTGGGACCCCAGGCCCCACTGGCCCGTCAGATGGCCTGTGCCTCCGCCCTGCGGACACCTGCCTCTCCTGTCTACGGTACCAGTCAGAACGTGGGCTAAACCAACAAGGCAAGAGTTAAGGGAGTGGAAAAGGAGGAGGAGGGAGTTCCTTCCAGTCCCCTCTGGTCCCCCTTCTCCCCGAGCCTGTCCTCCAGTGGGGGCGTCCTGGTGGAGGCCAGCGGTCACCTGTCTCCTGTTACCCTGGGAGGTCATCTAAGGTGGGTGGTGTTTTCTTCTCCAGTGAAGGGGTTCCATGTGCAGGGTTCAGCTAATAAACAAAGCCAAAGGAAAAAGCACCCCTGTGGAAGTCACCAGACTGAGCGCAGGGGAAGCATGAAGGGCTGGTGGCTTGCTAGAGCATCTGGCCGCCTGACTTCAGCATGGATGTGTGGCGGGAGCTGCGCGATCACCTGGTGACCAGGAGGCCGTGGGAGCCAGGCGCCGGTGGCTCACACCTGTCACCTGAGATCTGAGGATCACGGTTCAAAGCCAGCCTGGGCAGGAAAGTCTGTGAGCCTCTTATCTCCAATTGACTACCAAAAAGTCGTAAGTGGAGATGTGGTTCAAGTGGTAGAGAGCTAGCCCTGAGCGCGACAGCTCAGGACAGCATCCAGTCCCTGAGTTCGTCTGCTCCCCTCCCCCCCCAAAAAAGGCAATGGGATGTGTGAGTGTAAGAAGCAATATGTAATTTTTTGGGTGTGTGTCGGTACTGGGGCTTGAACTCAAGAGTCTCACTCTCTAGCATTTTCTGCTCCAGGCTGGTGCTACAACTTGAGCTATAGCTCTACTTTTGGCTTTCTGCACAGGCTGGATTGACTGGATCTCAGTCCTCAGTGGCTAGAAGGGAAGAAGGAAGCTGTTCTCAAGGATCAGCAGGGATCTCAGGACAGACCGTGCATACGGTCATGAGGTCTAGTTCCTCTTGACCAGATTGTTCACGTGATGCCAGCTTCCCGAGTCCTCCCGACAAGGACTGAGACGACAATCTGCAAGAATATGTTCTGAGTGCAAGCGCATGCACACCTTTTGCCCCTACGCTAATGCTTTGTCTGCTTGAGCCTCACGCTTAAGTCTTCACCTGTGGGCTGAAGATGGGCTGCTGGGCTGCCTTCCCAGGGCTGCTGCATGCCCTAACAATCCGCCTTCCCTGCCCTTTCTCGTGTCTCTTTATTTGGCCATTTATATTTGCACTCGACACAGGCAACTCCTGGAGTTTAGGCCTTGGGCCTAAGAGTCTGGTTTCAAAAATAAGAATTTGTCAAGATTAGTTAGTAGTTAGGTGCAGTAGCTCAGAAATTGGAGTCAGAAATTGGAGGATCATGGTTCAAGGGTAGTCTAGTTTGAGAGAGACTATCTCAACTCATAAAAAAGAAGGGCATAGTGGTTCCTGTCTGTCATTCCTATTATGTAGGAAGTGTAAATAGGAGAGTCTCAGTCCAGACCAGCCTGGGACAAAGTAGAAGACCATATTTGAAAACATCAAGGCAAAAGGACTGGGGGCATGGTCCAAGTGGTAGAGAGCCTGCCTAGCAAATCCCAGTATTCCAGGTGCCAGTGGCTCAGGCTTGTAATTCTAGCCACTCTGGAGGCTTGAGATCTGGTGACTGTGGTTGGAGGCCAGCCAGGGCAGACAAATCTGAGAGAATCTTATCTCCAATTAACCAGTAAAAAGTAGGAACTGGAGGTGTGGCTCAAGTGGCAGAGTGCTAGCCTGGAGCCATAAAGCCAAGCAACAGCATGAGGCTTGGAGTTTAAGCTCCAGTACCAGCACAAAAAATAAATGAATAAACCCAGAACCCAAAAAAGAAAAAAAAATAAAAGCAAAACGTTCAAGTGAATGACTCTCTCCCTATACCAGGACAAATGGCAAAGTCCTCAAGGGCACGCTGTACAACAGAATTCCGTATGGACAGGTGGAATGCCTTATCTTTACTCTCAGGAAAATGTATTAAGACTCTTAAGAGGGGCTGGGAAGGTGGCTCAGTGGTAGAGCACTTGCCTTGCATGCCTGAGGCCCTGGGTTCGATTCCTCAGCACCACATAAGCAAAAAGAAAAAAGCCGGAAGTGGTGCTGTGGCTCAAGTGGTAGAGTGCTAGCCTTGAGCTGAAGAGCTGAGGGACAGTGCCCAGGCCCAGAGTTCAGGCCCCACGACTGGACCCCCCCCCCAAAAAAAAGACTCTTAAGATATGAAAATTTAAAAATTATGTTTTGTTGGTGTAAAATAACAACTCTGGGCGCTGGGAAGGTGGCTCAGTGGTAGAGTGCTTGCCTTGCATGCATGAGGCCCTGGGTTCGATTCCTCAGTACCACATAAGCAGAAAAAGTCGAAGTGGGGCTTAGGCTCAAGTGGTAGAACGTTGATCTACAGCTGAAAAACTGGGGGACAGCAGGTAGGCCCAGATTTCAGGCCCCACAACCAAAAAAAAAAAAAAAAAGAAAGAAACAACTCTGGTTACAAGGAAAAAAAAAAAATTCTGGGCCAAGAATGAGTGAGCACAGACTCAAGTTCCCTGGCTCACGTTTCCAGAGGGAGCTACGGCAACTTTGTTTTTTTTTTTTTTCTTTCTAGTATCAGCATTTCAACTCAGTATTGTGCTTGTTTGGTTGGTGCTCTACCATTTCAGCCATCTCTCCAGTCTTTAGGTTTTTTGCTGGTTATTGTGGAGATGAAGTCTACAGACTTTTCTGGCCTAGGCTAGCTCTGAACCTCAATCCTCTGGACCTCAGCCTCATGAGTAGCTTGGGTTCCCAGCAAATTACAGGAACTGTTATGTTATAGTCAGGGAGCAATGATGGTTGGGAGTCAATGTGTTTATGGAACAGGCAGGTGGGGTCAGGAGGTGGGAAGTGGCTGCAGGATTTAGGAGTCATCCCTACCAAGGGCTTCTACCGCACAGGATTCAATGTGGTAGAAGCTGCCTCTAGGCAGGTGAGGGTATCTAGATGCCCCCACCCCCTGTTCTAGCCAGGGCTCTGGAGACTCTAGGCTGGATGCAGGGGATGGTGGTAAACAGCTCTTAAAAGGGACTAAAGATGCCCAAGAAATCTTTGGCTCTTTACCTGCAACATCCCATCTGTACACATGCACACATGCATGTTCTAGTCAGCCAAGGCCAAACGTCTGAGGCTCTTTTTGTTTGTTTTTGGTTGGTTGTGGGGCTTGAACTCTGGGCCTGGGCACTGTCTCTCAGCAGTTCAGCTCAAGGTGAGCTACCACTTGAGCCACAGTGCCACTTCTGATTTTCTAGTGGTTAATTGAAGATAAAAGTCTCATGGACTTTCCTGCCCGGGCTGGCTTTGAACCGTGATCCTCAGATCTCAGCCTCCTGGGTAGCTAGGATGACAGGCGTGAGCTACTGGTGCCCCACTGGTCTGAGGCTCTTGAACAGAGGTGGGCGTGTTCAGAGAACTTCAGATCACAATTTTTGTTTATAAAGCACCACAAACTTGCCATAAAGAAAGGTGAACAGAAGGTATCACACAAAGATACAGGAAGGAAATCTATGCGCTGTGTGGAGCGCACCCCAGGGCCTGGGGCTTGTCTTGAGTCATATCTCAGCCCTTTTTGCTGTACTTTTTGAATAGGGTCTTGCTTTTTGCTCAGCTGGCATGGGTCCTGATTTCCCTACGCATGGTTCCTACATAGCTGGGATGATACCCAGCTTTTTACTGGATGGCACGGGGGATCTCAAGGTTTTGCTAGGGCTGGCATCAACCTCAATCCTTTCCCATCTGTCTCTAGTAGCTCCACGTACGAGGAGGAGCCACCTCACCCAGCTGAGACACGACCTCTTAGTGACCCTGCCTCATTTCCCAAGGGCTGGCATTACAGGTCTGTGCCACCTGCCCAGCTTCTATATTCTTTTATTTTGAAGACCTCCAAACTGCCTTCTCCTGGCAGTCAGGTGAAATGAAAAAGACTAGGGGGCCTTGGCTCAAGTGGTAGAGCTGAAGGGCTGAGGCACGTGGCCAGGCCCAGAGTTCAGGCCCCATGACCAGAAAAAAAAAAAAAAAAAAAGACCAGGGCGGGGGGCACGGCTGCAGCACCGCCCATCCACTGAGCAGGCGGGGCAGGCCCGCCCATGCCACGAGGGGCTGGCAACGGCTGTGGCTGTTCTTTGCATCCAATTTCTTTCCTTCCTCTCTCTCCCCCTCCTCTTCTCCTTTCTCTTTTCCCTCCTTCCTCCACCCCCCCACCCCCTTCCCTTCCCAGAGAGCCCGTACTGAGGGCTACCTTTTATGTTTTTCCTGCTCAAGGCTGGTGCTCTACCGGTTGAGCTATACTTCCACTTCCAGCTTTTTGGCAGTTAACTGGAAATAAGAGTCCCATGAGGGGGGAGGGGGGAGGCTGGGACGGGATGGGAAGGGGAAACAAAGGAGGAGGCTACAATGCTTGATAAGAAATGTACTCATTATCTTGCCCATGTAATTGTAACCCCGCTGTACAGTATTTTCACAATTAAAAAAAAGAGTCCCATGAACTTTTCTGCCTGAGCTGGCTTTGAACCATGATTCTCAGCTCTCAGCCCGGAAGTGCTAGGATTCCAGGCATGAGCTGCCGGTGCCCAGCTTCCCAGACCATGTTGAACCCCATGCTGTGGTCCTGGCTGGTGCTGGCTCTGCAGGATGAGATCTGCCCGTCTCCTGCCACTCTGGCTCTTTTTTCCAGCTCTCAGCAAACACGGTTCCAACTGCTCTGTGGCTGCTTTTGTAAACGTCTTTAGTATTGTCGTGACAGGTCACCTTCAAGAAAGACACTGAAATACTTTCTGTGTGTGCTACTACTGGGGCCTGAACTCAGGGCCTAGGTGCTGTCCTGAGTTTTGTTTTTTCCTCTTCAAGGCTACGCTCCACTACTTGAGCCACAGCTCCACTCTGAGCGAGGATTACAGGCATGAGCCACCAGTGACTGGCTCAAGTGTAATTTTTTTTTTTTGTCGGTCATGGGCCTGAACTCTGTCCCTCAGCTCTTCAGCTCAAGGCTAGCGCTCTACCACTTGAGCCACAGCGCCACTTCCGGCTTTTTTCTTTTTGCTTATGTGGTGCTGAGGAATCGAACCCAGGGCCTCAGGCATGCAAGGCAAGCACTCTACCACTGAGCCACGTTCCCAGCCCAAAGAGTGTAAATTTGTTTTTGACCGCATGGTTCCAAAAGCCAACGTTTTCAGACTAAGCTGGAAAGCCTGCGAGGCCCGAGCTGCTCCTTGCCGGTGCAGTGCGCCCGGCCGTGGCCAGCGGCCCTTGTTCAGCACACAGTTAGGACGTGACTTTCTGTGCACCCCAGGATGAGGGGAGAGGGAGACCCCTCTGCTGCAGGTGGGCAGCACCAGGTGCCAGGCCCGGGCAGCCAGGGCAGCGTGACCAGGGCAGGAGGCGCCTGGCGCCCTCCTGGTGACTCAGGATGGGTCACAGGGCACCCAGAGGCTGCGCTGAGTCCTGACTCGTGTGGCGCGTGAACATGATGAGACGAAGGTGGCCCTCACCCCGTGCGGGCGTCACCATGGGGGGTGAGAGCACACAGGCGAGAGGGGAGGGACCCGGGGAGACGCGGGGAGACCACGCGGCCTCCTCCATGCCCGCGCATGGCTGTGCTGGACAAGTGGCCGCCAAGACGCCGCTCCAATCACAGCACCAAGGAAGGCGAATCCCTTGGTCTCCACGTCCCTGTGGCTGTCATTTCCAGATGCCAACATCTGGGTTAGGGGCAGGGGGGATGCTCTGGTGCTCTGGGCCCCACACACTCTGCCTGTGCTTTGCATGTGACCGCCACAGCACTTCACGGAGTCCACGTGCCACATGCCATCACCAGAGGGCGGAGTCAGGCCCATGCGCCACAGGGAATGTCGCTGCTGGCATGCACATGCTACATGGCTGTTCGGGGCTGGGAGTTAGGGACACAGGCACAGGTGTCCTCGCCAGCCATCCAGAGGACTCTGCCCCATCTGCCCTGTTTTCTTCACCGGCAGCTTGCGAAGCAGCAGGCCCCCCACCGCCCATGCTTTGAAGAATGTTGCGTCCTATCCAGAGGCTCAGGCGCACTGACAAAGCCCGTGTGTCTCCGAGGGAAACAGAGGCCTAGTCATGGTCCAAGGCCCAGGAGTCTCACGGACTTTTCCTGCCTGGGCTGGCTTTGAACCATGATCCTCAGAGCTCAGCCTTGTGAGGAGCGAGGATTACAGGTGTGAGCCCCTAATGTCTGGCTCTTCCTTCATCTTGTCCTCACAGTCTACGCAGCCCAAAGTAGCCAGAGTGCAAATCTAAGCTGACATGTGAAAGCATAAATTACACACTTATTCTGCTGGGCTCAGGTGTAGTGAAATATGGGCCCTTCCTCTAGAGTGGCTTCCAATGCTGCCAGTGTATCCTGAAACGCTTCTCCTCTGTTCTGACACTGCGTCTTCAGGCTCTTCACTGGCCTTCTGTGCTCAGGGCTCCTCTTCTTCCCCACTGGAGAGGTCCTGCCTCAGTCCGTTCGTCCCTCTCCACACTGTTTCCTTGGGCACCAGCCTACACCTGCACTGACCTACCTGCCGATCAGCGCTTGGGGATGGAGGGGCAATGGCGCTGCCACTGCAGGTCCAGCAGGCGCCTCTGGTCCTGTTCCTCCTCGTCGCACTTCTGCACACCAGCATGTCCACCTGTGATGCGTCTCCATGACCGCTGAGACCAACTCGACAACGGGATCTTCTTTTTGGCAGCACTGGGGTTTTGAACTAGGGCTTCAGGTCTAAGCTCTACCTGTAGCCCTTTCTGCTTTAATTTCAGAGACGTGCTTTTTTTGTGTGTGTGTGTGTGTGGATCATGGGGCTTGAACTCTGGGCCTGGGCGCTGACCCTCAGCATTTCAGATAATGGCTAGTTGCCCTACCATTTGAGCCACAGCACCACTTCCGGTTTTCTGGTGGTTTACTGGAGATAAGAGTCTCACAGACTTCCCTGCATGGGCTGGCTTTGAACTACAATCCTCAGATCTCATTACAGCGTGAGCCCCCCATGACTGGTGGTCTTAGGCTTTTTTCCCTGGCCAGGCTCAAACCACAATTCTTATTTCTACTTCCCGCCTAGCTGGGATTACAGGTGTGAGTGACCATGCCTGATTTTAACCTGGCCTCTGATAAACACGGTGTTATAAGGAGCCTCACTGGAGACCCTAGTCCCATGTGTGCACTTTCGCTCCAGCCCGCCCCCACAGGGCACTTACTCCCAAGTACTCTGTGGTCAGAAGCTTCTCGCCTGAGAGTTCTCCGAGCTGGGGCTGGATCAGCTCATCCTTGTCCAGGTCGGCTTCCATGGTGTCGTGGTCTTCCTGTTTCAAAGGAGACAAGGTGAGTGTTCTGGAAACTGCCACAGGCTCCCAGGGGGCAGTGCCCCAGGGGTGCAGCTCCATGAATGCCAAGGCCTCACACATGACAACGCATGGGGTTGCATCTCGCAGGGCCTCAGGGGCCGCGCCTCAGGGGTGCAGCTGCCACCAAACAGGAAGGCATCCAACACAACAACACATGGAGTTGTAGCTCATAGGGCCTTGGGGGCATCTGCCCTGCTTGAACCTACCCATGAGGATGAGGGGAGAAGGCCAAGAGCCCCCTGGGAAGTGATGCTCAGTCAGCCCCTCCATGGCTGTGGCTGAGGCAGGAAGAGGTCCAATGAAGCCCTTAGCAATCTCTCTTAATCTCCGTCCTTAGGATTTGTGTGAGGTCAGGGTGCCAGGGGCATGAATGGTCAGTCAAGTCAGCCAACAGACAAGAGTCCAGTCACATGTACAGTCCTCATGGGACTGTGAGACTGTATGGTAAAGGCTGACCTCAAACTCACAGTTCTCCTAGCTCAGCCTCTTAAGTGCTGGGATTAGAGGCATGTGTCATCATGCCTGGCAGGAGCCAATATCTGACAGAGACATTAGAATTATGACAGATGTTGGACTAGCCATCATGTTTCACAATGAGCAATTACAAATGTTATGAAGCAAATTACAAAAAGAGGCAGTTTCAAGAATATAGCAAAAGAAAAGGAAAAATATGCCAAAGCAAGTTAGTGGAAACAGAATCAATGAAAAGGGCAACAAGCTGGGCATGATGGTGCTCCTTCTTTCATCTCAGGCACTCGGGAACTGGAGACGTGGAGATCATGAGCCTGAGGCCATCCTGGGCGATGTTAGTGTGACATCCCATCTCAACAACAAAATAAAGGCTGGTGAAGTAGTGTACACCTATCATTCCCAGCTCCTTGGGAGGATCACAGTTCCAGGCCAGCCTGGGCATAAACATTTTCGAGACTCTATCCCAACAGAAGAAGCCTGGCATGATGGCCCCCATTATCCCAGCTTCAGTGGGAAGCATAACATAGGACTGTGGTCCAGGCAGGCCCAGACAAAGAGCAAGACCCTATTTCAAAATAATCAGTGCAAAAACGAGCTGGAGATACGGTTTCTCTGAGAAGTGGGTGCCCTGGCCTACAGAAATCCTAAGGAGTGAGCACAGGCTGCAAGAGGAAGGCCCTAAGCTCAGACCCAGTACATCTGCCAAAAAGATAAAAATGAAAAGAAATAAAGGATGGGGTGTGGCTCAAGTGTGGAGTCTGGCTGGCATGTGCTGCAAGGTCCTGGGTTCAATCCCTAATGCAGAGAAGAGAAGAAAAAGTAAGAGAATGAAAATGAGAATGGAAAAAAAGAGAAAATTAGTGAACTAAAGAGCTAGTTCCTTGAGATGATCAATAATATTGACAGACCTCCAGTAAACCTGACAGAGAGAAAGACAACACACGTTTTCCATAGTAGAAGGAAACAGAAGGCTGGGGCCACCAGGTCCTGTAATCCCAGCTACTCAGGAGGCTGAGACCTGAGGATCACAGTTCTGAGCCAGCTGAGCAGACAAATCTGAGACTCTAATCTCCAATTAACCAGCAAAATGCTCAACTGGAGGTGTGGCTCAAATGGTTGGGCACCAACTGTGGGTGGTTGAATGAAGACACCAGAACCTGAGTTCAAGCCCTGGTACTGGTTCACACACGTGCATGCACACGCACGCACACACACACACACACACACACACACACACACACACACATACACGAGGCAACAACTGACATCACTACTGACCTTACAGACATGAAACTGTTAATAAGGACTCATGACCTGCCACCCGACACACATAAGGTTAACAACTTAAGAAGAAAAACACAAATTATTACAGGTCTTTCAATGTGATATAGAGAATGTGAATAAATGCATAATTATTGAGGAAACAAATTTGTAATTTAAAAATTCACAAAACAAACTCCATGACCATGTGGTTTCACTGGAGAAGTCAACTATGCTTTTAAAGAAGTAACAATCCAGAAAACAGGAGAGGGAATGTTTCCTAAGTCATTTTATGAAGTTAGTGTTACTCTGGTACCAAAAAAAAAAGAAAAAAAGAAATATCCCTCATGAAAATAGTATAGAAATCCTTTAAAAAATGGGCTGAACTTGATCATAATATATCATGCATGGGCATATCACAATGGCCTGCCTTTGTATAAAAAAAAAAAAGAATGGAAAAAATTGGACTGGACCGGAGGCATGGCTCAAGTGGTAGAGCACCAGCTGTGAGAGAAAACTGAGTGAGAGCTCAGGCCTCAAGTTCAAGCCTCAGTACTGGCGAGTGCACGCATGTGCGCACGCACGCGCACACACACGCACACACACGCACACACACACACACACACGCACGCACACACACACACACACACACACACACACATACACCCCCTCCCCACATTCACAAAGAAATAATTAGTTTTATAGGGGGAAAACAGGAAAACAAAGAAGGAAAAAGAGAAGTTACAAGAGTACAGGCTGAGTATTGTAAAGGTGGTGAAATCAGAGGATCCGAATGGAGAAGCACCGCTCAGTCATAAACTGTGATATTCACACTGTGAAGATGCCAGTGCTCCCCTACGTGATAACAACGATACAGTGCAACTTGTATCAAAGCCCAAGTTTTGTTTTTGTTTTCTTTTGGGGGGGGGGTGGTCCTGGGGCTTGAACTCTGGGCCTGAGCGCTGTCCCTCAGCTCTTCAGCTCAAGGCGAGCCCTATACCACTTGAGCCACAGCGCCACTTCCCATTTTCTGTTGGCTAATTGGAGATAAGAGTCTCCCAGCCTTTCCTGACTGGGTTGGCTTTGAACTGGGACCCTTAGATCTGAGTAAATAGGATTACAGGCGTGAACCACCGGGCGCCTGGCAAGTTGTTTTTTTTTTTAAAGACATAGATGATTATTCTAAAATTTATATGGAAAGGCAAAGGAGCTAGAACAGCCTAAGACAATTTGAAAAAGAGGACAAACAACTCCATGGTGGGCAGTGACACATTCCTGTAATCCCAGCACTTGGAGGGAGGGACAGGAGCATCTTCAGTTAAGGACAGCTTCGGCTACGTGCTGAGTTCAGCCCCATGGAGCCCTGGTGCTTGCTGCAGGTGAACTCAACATGGAGAGGGGAGGAAAGGGAAGGCTCACCAGGGCTGCAGCCCTGGTCCCTGCACGGGTCCCTCTCCCCTCCCAGCTCCTGCCACCGCCGCTGCGCTAAGCCCCTCCTCAGTCCTCTTCTTCATGGTGAGGGGAGCTGGCCAGTGCTAGGGGGCCTGCCGGCCTGGCAGCTCACGAGGGTTCTCTAAGGGTAACGAATGCATGGCCCCTACCCCGGGCCCTCTCTGCACTGGCCCTGGAAGATTGCCAACTTGGCTTGAGCTGAGTTTATCAAGAGTAATATCGCGGGGATCGGATAGTGTGTACATATTGTGTACTTCTTTGGGGGAAAATGACTGCTCGTGGGGACCCAGGGCGGGCCTCTGTGTGCTGTGAGTGGCAGGCTCTGGGCCTTGTAGCCTTTCACTCTTGTCCAGGGAATAAGCCTCAGGGCCCCAGCTGGAAATGGGACCGTGAATCAGAGTTTTCATAGACACTCCTGACAGCCCCCCTTCCTGCCAGGAGCAAATACAAAACCTGAAGGAACAAAAAACACATGTCCACATTCCATTTCTAAGGGAAAGATGCAACGGCTGACCCCAGCCATTACCAGCGCAGGTATTTCTTTGCCCACACAACTGGGACATATATAAGGCCTGTTCACTGGCAAATCAACCTACACATACCACGCTGGCCAGCTGCACACCCTCACCACAGATAAAGTAAGACCAGGAGACAATGGCGCACACCTCTAGCCCTATTTAGGCGCACACCTCTAGCCCTATTTAGGAGGCTAAGATGTGAGAATTGCATTTTGAAGCCAGCCCAAGCTGACAAATCTATGAAACTCTTATCTCCAAATAATCAGCAAAAAGCCAGAAGTGGAGGTATGCCTCAAGTGTTGAAGCACTAGCTGGGAACAACAACAAAAAAAGCCAAGTGAGAGTACGTGGCCCCAAGTTCAAATCCCAGTACATATACAGATTCACTTATTCAAATGTGTTTTTGTTTTGTTGGTCACGGGGCTTGAACTTGGATTGAGTATAGCCCCAGAACTCTTGAGCTCAAGGCTTGCTCTCTACCACTATGAGGCACTTTCGGTTTCCTGGGCTTAATTGGAGATAAGAGTTCATGGACTTTGCTGCCTGGGATGGCTGTGAACCGAGATCCTCAGATCTCAGCCTCCTGAGATTATAGGTATGAGCCACCAGGGCCTACCTCAAATTGTTTTTTAACGCTTAAGTTTTTCTTTAATTAAAAGTACCTTATAATTATGTCCATTAATAACTGACAGGCCCCCCCAAACCCAGGACAATTCCTGCATTTGGACTGTGCATATGTAAGACATTCATACCAGTGACCTGGGGCTGCAGCTTAGTTAACATTGGCAGAAAGAGAACAGGAAGAGCCAGGCTCCTAGAACTGACTGACACGCTCACGATGTGCACACTGCTTCTCCTGCTTCAGTTTCTCTACCGTGCCGCACAGGCAAACACCACAGGGCTAACACAATGCCAGTGCAAAATGTAGGGTGGTAAGAAAATGGGTGTGAATGTCATGACTTAAAAAGTTTTGTATTGAAGCCAGATGCCAAAACCACCAAAAAAGCCAGCTTCCCACCACGCTCAGGAAACTGCATGGACAAGGCAGGTGGAGGAAGCTGCCTGATTGGGGGGGTGGGGGGTGGTGGCCGATAGGACCTGCCAGAATGGAGCCTTGCTGAGTAACACCTGCTCCTATTTTTGGGTGGGTGCCGAATGGACTGAAACAAGTTGGAAGTGAGGGGACGGTAACGATGGCTCGGGCGCACCAGCAGGGCCGGTGCCAGCCTGGCTGGGTGCAAGGTGTGCTCTGTGGACCTCGCTTGTTGCGCTTGTGGGTGGCTCCCAAATGCCAAGAACACCACACAGCACTTAAAATCCACTTTGTGAAGCTCCGCAGTGATGAATAAGGAAAGCCTTCAAGAATAAATGCCTTCCTAGGGTGGGTCTTAAATACCATTGTTGGAGGAATTTTACTAAAATTACTGCCTTTATGTTCTTGGGCAGAATGCATCAGATTACCAGTCTGGGGAAGCAGAGTGAGAACGGTAGCTCCAAGATTAAAAATGCCTCAGGAGAAAGGCCCTGCAGACGAGACGAAGTTTAGATGTTCTAATACGAGGCTTCTGCAGAGCAGCGTGAGATCCTATGACACTACGAGATTCTTAACTGGAGGCTTTAGACACAAAATACCCCGACAAACCCGACTCGAAGCAACTGGCCTGAACACAAAATGGGCTGACCACTGAATGCACTGGGAAAACTCAGATTCCTGCAGATGAATGCAGAGGGCCCGGTGAGAGCAGCCAGTGTGCTTTGCCACTGGAAAAGAATGACAAGAGTTCTTTGGAGGTATAAACTTGAGATGCTCCTCACTGCCCTGAACTGGACACTTCACTCTTACAAAACTCCAGGAAAATCTTCCGCCTGGGAGAGCTAGGCGGACGGAGGTGCAGGCTTGGTGCTGTGGGCGGCCATTTCCCTAGCTGTCTGGCGCTGTCCCGTTGGCGTGCTCCTGGTCGGGCTGTGGACGTGGGCAAGCTCTGACTCCTCTAGGGCTGTGTGGTGACACCTCAGCCATGGTGACTGGTTGCTCTGGACATCTACTTCCTCATTCACAAAATGCTGTGACAGCTGGTCTAACCACCTAAGCAATTCATTAAATAACCACAGAATAAAACCCAGAGACCCTCATTAGAGACTTCCTGCTTCTTTGACTATTGTGTTAGCTGCTTGATTTGCTTGCTGACACTTATTTCTGATGTCCAAGTTAGGAAGTCTGGGAGTGCCTGACCACAACTCAAGATTTTACTATGTAAAGCTAAACAAAGAAATGTTTAAAAGGGGATCATGTGGCCAGGGCTCTGGTGGCTCACACCTGTAATCCTTAGCTACTCAGGAGGCAAAGACCTCAGGATTGAGGTTTGAAGCCAATCCAGGTACCTTATTTGTCAAGATATTTTCAAATATCACTATTTGGCCAAGGTTATGTTGGGGATCATCTGTCAAAATCTGTGAATAGATTTAAGGGTAATATCCAAACGGTTTTCTATGTCAATAATTAGAGAAGATGACCAGGGTATCTTTTGAGTTTTAAACATATTTCTATTTTTTTTTTTATTTCTAAAAAAAAATAAAATAAATAGTTGATTATCCTTCTCTTTTCTATAAAATTATGGTAAGTTAGGTGCTGGTGGCTCATGCCTGTAATCCCTAGCTACTCAGGAGGCTGACATCTGAGGATCATGGTTAGAAGCTAGCCGGGGCAGAAAAGTCCACGAGACTCGTGCCTACAAATAACCACCAAAAAGCTAGAACTGGAAGTGTGGCTCAAGTGGTAGAGTACCCTTGAGAGAGAAAGCTAAGTGAGAGTAAGGTGCTCATTGCTCTGAGTTCAAGCCTCTCTCCTGGCATAAAAGGAGGTGCTTGTTGGGGATGCTGTGGAATGATATAAGGGTTCAGTCCCTTTGGAGTACAATTTGGCAGAACTATGGGAAACCTTCATACCCCTTAACCAGTGAGTCGTGGCCCGGTGTGACCTCCCCCTTCTTTGGAGAGTGGTTTGTTCTCCTGGTAGAAAGCCACGCTGCAGTTGCATGCATGAACCAGGCAGTGTGCTAGGGATGAACCGCTAATGTTTACCGCTGAATGAAAAATGCAAGTTGGTAAATGATTCATAGACTATTAAACCACTTACATAAAATTAGAGGTATAGCTAAGAGGGAGAGTGCTTGCCTGGCATGTATAAGGCCCTGGGTTCAAACCCCAGCCCTGTAAGACAAACAAACCATAAACACAGTGCATATGGAACCAGATCGATGTGGAAAGCACAGAATCATCGAACTACTTCTGGAGTCTGGGGAGGGAGGCGAAGGAGAAGGGATAGATCCTAAGGTGGCTATTATTTTCTGTAGTTTCTGGAAAGTCTAAAAGGATTTCTTAGGTCAAAAACTAAGTGATCACATCCCTCCATGTCCTCCCCCTAAGAAGATGGTCTGGAGGCCACATGCGTGACAGGCCACGAGCACCGGAAATGGGCAGTCTGCAGAGAGAGCAGAGACGAGGCTTGGGTCACAACAGGGAACAGAGAGGGAAATGAAAGATATAAGGGACTTTCAGACGATGAGTCACAGCACCTTGTCACTGTCTGGAAGACAGTGACAAGAATAGCAGAATGGTGAGTCCTGGGTCCCTCAGCGTTCACAGGCACAGGGACCCTAGGCAGGCGGGCCACACCCGAAGCTCACCTTGGTGAGTTTTGTGACTTTGATGCACTCAGACCCAACCCCTAGCCCAGGGGCTGAAGACCAGGATAAGCCTCTCTAGCTTAATAGTCAACAGATGGCCCACTAAGAGAAAGCAGCGTGTTTGTACAGAGTGGTCAGGCCACGCAGGGTGAAGTGTGGCCAGATGCATCCGCCCCTCTGTGCGAGATCCATAGATACCTGGCCATTGCCTTGAGGCTCAGCTGAAGTCCCCCAGGAGCCAAGCTCGAGCAACGATTTACAAACTCACTTGGCAGTTTCAGCTCTCAGTGTAAACTGGCAGGATAGCACTCTGTCCACCATGAGGCTCACTGTGTCCTTTCTGTTGTCTTTCCAATCACTTCTCTCCACATGACATACCGCATTCCTATTTGCTTATTTGGCTAAGGTCTGCTTTGTCTCCACAGAAGACATCTGTTTCTATCTCCATAGGGTCTGATGGAACATGAGTAGATCCAACATTTCTCCTCTACAGAAATCAAGTACAAAATGTGGCACATTTATAAACCCCAGTAATGTCAGGACACTGGATTTTAGCATGTGGGAGGCCGAGGCCTGAGGATCAGGGGGGGTCCAGGCCAAGCAAGGGTTACAGCAAGATCCTGTCTCAAAGAAAAGATAAATGAAAAAGATAAGCCCCAAATTTAAAAACAGACCATGAGCCCAAGGCTGGAAAACCCAGCTTGGGCTACACAGCGAGTTTAAGGCCAGTCTGAGCTACACAATGAAGCTCTGTCTTAATAAACCAAGGGCTGGGAATGTAGCTCAGTGGTAGAACACTTGCTTAGCATATGCAAAGCATGGGTTCAGTCCACGGTACCACAAAACAAATAAACAACACAACACACACACACACAAAATGAGAAAATTTGCTGGTAACAAACCCATATTAATAGGAATGATAAATGCATCAGTGAAGAGTTATATATATCTATATACAGGTATATGGATATATAGATATATAATAGATATGTATAGATATATATGTCTCCTTTCCCCTAGTTTCTTTGTAAGAATTAAGATGCAACGCTGAGTTGAAAGCAAGTATCGATATACTATTTATGGCAATCGGAGTACAAAAGAGGAACAGGAGTGGAGCCAAATAGATGTAAAGTTTTCATGCTTTATGAGAATAAATCAGTATTAACTCAGAGGAGATTATGACAAGATATATATTGTAGTCCTCTCAACCAATGTTTTTATAAAGCAAATAAAGCTAAAAAGCTAACAACTAGTGTACTAAAAATATGTGTTTAAGGAAGTAAAGCTATGGTTCAAATGGTAAGGGTACCGACCTTGAGCAAAAAGCTAAGGAAGAGCATGAGGCCCTGAGTTCAAGTTCCATTATCAGCACCAAAAAAATCCCAAATCAAAACAAAAAACAAAAAAAACCCAGTATGTATTTGTTTAGCATGGAACAAAGAGGGTTTTAGGTTTTGTTTTTTTTGGAGTTTACAATCAGGGCCTGGGCAATGTCCATGATTTTTTTTTTTTCCCAGTCCTGGGGCTTGACCTCTACCATTTGAGCCACAGCGCCACTTCTGTTTATGTGGTACTGAGGAATTGAACCCAGGGTTTCATGCATGCAAGGTAAGCACTCTACCACTAAGCCACAGTTCCAGCCTGTCCGTGGACTTTTTTTGTTTTTTTAATTGAAGGCTAGCATTCTACCACTTTGAGCCATAGCTCCACTTCTGGCTTTTTGGTAGTTAACTGGAGAAAAAGGTCTCACAAACTTTCCTGTTTAGTCTGACTTTGAACTATGACCTTCAGATCTCAGCCTCCAGTGTAGCTAGGATTACAGGCATGAACCACCAGCACCCAGCTACTGTTTCACTTTTAAATGTCAAGTGATGGTGATTTGATTCGGCAGAAATAAACTTATTAAATAAAAATATAAAATGGAATGCTGCACAATGCTCTTAAATTCTAAGTATTTATTGGATAGTTAAAAATGACAAAAATATACAATGCACTAATATTCCAACAACTTGTGATGACAGGTAAAACTCACTATTTCAGCCTAATTTTTAAAGAAATTACCTAAGGGAGGAAAATGTTTACTGTAGACCAATGGGTTGACCTTTTCTGTATCTGTCTCCGAGGAAACGGATACTAGACAAATAGGATTTGTTAATGCCTAGGAATCACGAGGCATCTACAAGCCTTTACCCTGTTTTGAGGCATCTCATGTCTGTTTCCACAGAAACCAGAGTGGACCTAAGGGCAGCAGCCATGAGTCACCTAGGGGCAGAGCACCCAGACATGATCTGGTGCCCAGGAGAAGCTGAAAAGGTACTAGAAAAATGCCAATGGCTTAATTGGGAAACCCTAGTTTCCTTACTGACTTGGTTAAATAATGGAAAAGCCTGGCAAGAAATATCAACATAAAACAGACATTTCTCTGCTAATGAGGTAATGGTCTACCCATCCCATGGCAAGCAAACTGTCCAGGAGGGGAGGCCGTCAGCGGAGGGGACGCATGGAGAGCTGCGGGCTCTGTGGCTTTGAATCTTGAAGCAGCTGCAAGAAGTGGCCCAAGTGTATGACAGTGGAGGGGGAAGGGCAGGGAGAGAGGAGGCCCGGCCCTCCACAGGGCCATGGGTTGCTGGGATGCTGGTCAGGACCTGTCTGCTTCCAGGCCTTCCATGTACCTCACATCTAAAAGCTAAAATCATGGCTTCTCATGGTTCTACCATTCCTATTTTCCCAGCTACTCAAAGTTATTAGCCCTGGTTCCTAATGACAGCTCTTTAGTTCCCCATTCCTCCTAGCTCCACTTCTGGGCATGCTCAGACAAGTTCAGCCCCACTCTCCAAGAAAGCCTGAGGAGGGGGGCTGGGAAGGTGGCTCAGTGGTAGAGCGCTTGCCTTGCATGCCTGAGGCCCTGGGTTCAATTCCTCAGCACCACATAAGAAAAAAGCCGGAAGTGGCGCTGTGGCTCAAGTGGTAGAGTGCTAGCCTTGAGCTGAAGAGCTGAGGGACAGCACCCAGGCACAGAGTTCAGGCCCCACGACCGGACCCAAAAAAAAAAAAGAAAGCCTGGGGATGGGCGCTGGGTGCATGGCTCTCCTGCCAGGCCGGGTTTAATCTTATTCCCACTGGTTAATGCCCTGGGCCTCTGGGGTTCTCTAAACCTTGTTCTTCTCATCCAAAAAAAATGGGGCTAAGGACAGCCCTGCTTAAGCACTGGTGACACACACCTGTCATCCCAGAACTCAGGAAGGTTAATTTTGAGGCCAAGCCTAGGCTATTCAGTGATACAAAGTATCACTGATCACTTTGTATCAGTGATACTTTGTATCACTGAATACATGCGTGCGCACGCGCGCACACACAGACACACAGACACACAGACGAGAGAAAGCAAAGCTTCTAGCACAACCCTGCCCACAGTGTGCTCACACTTTTGGGCTTTCTGGGTCTCCAGTGAACTTGAACTCTGATGCTGAATGAATCTCTCACAGGCACAGCTCTGCTTGCTCTCCTCCCTCTTCAACTCTCAGATCCCATTGGGTCCGAGTTCTTTCCAGTCTTGCTGCAACTCGCCCAACTGCTTGGCCCGCTTGTGGCTGCGTGGTCCAGCCTGGGACACCGCTCTTCCACTGACATCTGGACTGGTGCTCACACCCACCGTTCTTCCACTGACATCTAGACTGGTGCTCACACCCAGCGCTCTTCCACTGACATCTGGACTGGTGCTCACACCCAGCGCTCTTCCACTGACATCTGGACTGGTGCTCACACCCACTGTTCTTCCACTGACATCTGGACGGGTGCTCACACCCACTGCTCTTCCACTGACATCTGGACTGGTGCTCACACCCACTGCTCTTCCACTGACATCTGGACTGGTGCTCACACCCACTGCTCTTCCACTGACATCTGGACTGGCTCACACCCACCGCTCTTCCACTGACATCTGGATACGTAGTTCATCTTCTATTTGCTATATTTCTTCCTTTAGTTGTTTTTGTTTTTGGCCAGTCCTGGGGCTTGGAATAAGGGCCTGGGCATTGTCCCTGAGCTTCTTTTGCTTGAGGCTAATGCTCTATCACTTGAGCCACAGCACCAGTTGCAGTTTTTTCTTTCTTTTTTATTTTGGTGGGGGGGGGGGGGGTCCAGTCATGGGGCCTGAACTCTGGGCCTGGGTGCTGTCCCTCAGCTCTTCAGCTCAAGGCTAGCGCTCTACCACTTGAGCCACAGCGCCACTTCCAGCTTTTTTCTTTTTGCTTATGTGGTGCTGAGGAATCGAACCCAGGGCCTCATGCATGCAAGGCAAGCGCTCTACCACTGAGCCACCTTCCCAGCCCCCAGTTCCAGTTTTTTCTATGTGGTACTGAGGAATGGAACCCAGGGCTTCATGCATATTAGGCAAGCACTCTACCACTAAGCCATATTCCCAGCCTTTCCTTCAGTTTTTGATAACAGCTTCTTTTGAAATACAAGCCTTTATTTTCACCCCTAAACTGGGGTGAAAACTAAGGGCCTATGTGAAGTCATGTATGAGCAGATACCATGGTGGTAGTATCTCAGAAGCAGGAAAACTGAGGGGTGGGAGAGGCTGAAGAGCAGAGTGTCCGTCACTCTGGGAAGATGAGGCTGGAACGTTTAGTGGGGTGCCCTGCTGGTCCTCGGGAGACTGTCCCTCCTAGGCTAGCCAGTTTCTAGTGACAGAAAATAATATGCCCTCCATCTGCTTTTTTTTATTTTTTTTTGGTTAGTCATAGGGCTTGAACTCTGGGCCTGGGTGCTGTCCTTGAGCTCTTCAGCTCAAGAATGCTCTACCACTTGAGCCACAGTGCCACTTCTGGTTTTCTGGTGGTTAATTGGAGATAAGAGTCTCATGGACTTTCCTGCCAGGCTGGCTTTGAACTATGATCTCAGATCTCAGCCTCCTGAGTAGCTAGGATTACTGGTGTGAGCCACCGGTGCTTGGCCCAGCCTGCTTTTTAAAAATGCAATCCAGGGGCTGGGAAGTTGGCTCAGTGGTAGAGCGCTTGCCTTGCATGCCTGAGGCCCTGGGTTCGATTCCTCAGCACAACATAAGCCAAAAGAAAAAAGCCGGAAGTGGCGCTGTGGCTCAAGTGGTAGAGCGCTAGCCTTGAGCTGAAGAGCTGAGGGACAGTGCTCAGGCCCAGAGTTCAGGCCCCACAACCGGACCAAAAAAAAAAAAAAAAATGCAATCCAGACTAGATACCCCAGGGACCTCCTATTTACTGGACTTACACACCCAGTGGCATGGGCCAAGTAACTAGGGCAGCCTCTTTACCCAAGCACCAATGAAATGACCCAAAGGAGACCACCCTAAGCCTCTTTCTACCGCCTTGCCTTCAGTTTCCCACAGCCAGAACAATGAAGGTTCTAGCTGCCTTTCCTCCTTACCATCTCTGCACTTACCCAGGTGACCCCGTGATACCCCTGCCTCTTGGGCACTGCTGAGTGACAGCGTCTTTCACTTCGGTCTCTGCTCCTCTGTCAGCCTTACCAAACCTCTTGTTTTCTACTCATGTTCTGTATTTTAAACTCCTTGGAGGCTGAACCTTATCCAAGGATCCTCTAATGATGCCATCCTTCCCCCGGAGCCAGAGAAAAAAGGATGCAAGGCACAGAGCTGCTGTATTTCATGTGGCTGCCGCAGAGCCAGGCACCTGGCCTGGAGATGATTTCTTGCTGATACTGATGATGACAATGGCACCGATGAAAAGGATGATAAGTCATCGGACTATCACACTGGTCCAGCTCTATCAGTTTCCTCACATGAGTCACATCTGCACTTGCTCACATTTGAGTTAATCACAGTAGAAGGTATAAAGGTAGTGACTCATGTCACGTGGATGGGGTACTTAAGCAGATTTGAAGCATATCATAGAAAGACTTAAAAACAATGGAGACATGCTATGTTCATGGAGCAAAACACCTCACTGGAAAGTTATCACTTCTCTTCAGATTTATCTGTAGGCTTAATGTTATCCTAATCAATTAGGGATAGAAGGAAAGAGGGAAAAGAAAAATATCTTCTGACATGTAGGAGAAACAACTAAAAAACTAAAGAACCTGAGTACAACTACAAATTTAAAAAAATGCTTCTGTATAACTACTGTAGGCTAACAGGAAAATTAAAGTATGCCATCTTTTTGATTTTTTACAGATTTCAATATTTATCTTATTGTAATTTATGCAACAGGACATATTTGAATAATATTATAATATCAGTTAAGTAGGAGTGTAATTTGGAAACCAAGAATTCAGAATTTAATAACCAAAAATGTTTGAATATTTAAAAAAATGTGATATACTCTTTAAAAGTAAAAGATCGATATTTTGTTATAACTTTTTTTCTGGTCAGTCAAGAGGCTTGAACTCTGGGTTTGGGCGCTGTCCCTGTGCTCTTCAGCTCAAGGCGAATGCTCTACCACTTGAGCCACAGCACCACTTCCGGTTTTCTAGTGGTTTATTGGAGAGAAGAGTCTCATGGAGCTTCCTGCCTGGGCTGGCTTTGAAATGTGATCCTCAGATCTCAGCCTCCTGACTAGCTAGGATTACAGGTGTGAGCCACTGGTGCCCGGCTTTTTGTAATAACTTTTTAAACTACAAATTTAAAAGTCCTTACGCTGTGGGATGGATATACAGGGCTTCTGTGTATTATTTTGTGTATGTGTGTATGAATCTAAAATTATCCATACCCATAAGGCATGTAAAGATGCAGACACTGTTAAGCCACGGGGAAATAATCCTATCACCATGGCTAGAGAAACACACACAATCGCTTTGCTTGACTGAAATCAGTGAATGCTCACAGGATGCCACGGCAGTAAAGAAAATAGCACTGGTGCCACCTCCCAATGAAATAACAGGCTGCTGAATTCAAGATTAGGCTGCAAACCCAAGTGCAAGGTTACACCTAGACTTGTTGTTTTGCCTGTGTTCATTCAGGATCAACACTGACTAATCATCCCTTAATACCTGGCAACAAAACCCAGTGAAATATTTAACGTGCTGCCACTTCTGCTGACTTCCATGGATCACTGGTAGTACTGGCATTTGCACAAAAGGAACAAAAGCAGTGACGGGTAAGGCTACAGCTAGAACAAACAGAGGCAGTAGATACACAGATGGGTCAGACCCATGTCGCGTGACTGCGAATACCTGCATGCAAACCCAAGTGTTAACAGAGGAAAGCTTGATTTTGCCTCATGGTTTTAGAGTTTCAGTCCACAGCTGACAGGCTCCTTTGCTTTGAGGTAGAAAAGCATGGTGTCCAAAGGGTGTGGCAGTGGTCCCTTCAGAGGAAGACAAGAAAGGGACAGGGACAAAATGTGCCTTTCCAAGGCACATGATATATCCTCACGACCTCCCTTCCCCTAACTAAGCCACACTGCAATCTATTAGCCTGTTGAGCTGTGAACTCATCCGCGGACGCACTGATCCAATTATGCCAGCCACCAGCAGGGATCAAGCTTTCAACACAGTAAAAATATTTTTTTTGTGGGGGGCTCATATCCAAATAATAACTTATGACAGGTAGGTGAACCGAGTTTCATTTAAGAATGTCTTCCAAGCTACGTGCCAGCACCTCTCACCTATAATCCTCGCAATTCAGAAGGCTGAGATCTGAGGATTGTGGTTTGAAGCCAGCCTGGGCAGCAAAGTCTATGAGACTCTTAGCTCCAAAAAAACCCCAAAAACCGAAACACTGGAAGTAGAGCTGTGGCTAAAGTGGTAGAGTTCTAGTTTTAAGCAAAAAAATCTCAGGGATAGCACCCAGGTCCTGAGGACTAGCACAAGAAAAAAAGAAAAGAGAATGTCCTCGATCATATTAAACCACCCTTTCGGCTGCCTTTTCAATATTCTGTATAAGCATGTAGGATGCTCAGATAAAGCACTTCTGCCCTATGGGTCTCATGAGGGAAAGCACCAGAAAATGACTTGGGCTGCAAGTTAAACAGCACATTTTCAAGGAAAAACTGACAGACAAACTCTGGCTGTTCACACTTGGGTCTGGGGCAGGCAGTTTCTCAGAAATCATTGCAGTAAGCCTGCCATTTCAAGGAAACAACTTATACTACTTGTTAGTAATAATAAAATTTAAGCTTTCAGGAGAAAATGTCTTTTTTGCCATTGTGTGCTATATAGCATCTCAATATCTAAATAATTTTCTGTGAGATTAGTGGTGATCTTAACTAATGCATTTTTTTAGGGGGTGCCAATCCTGGCACAGAGCCTGAGCACCGTCCCTGAACTTCTGTGCTCAAAAACAATACTCTCCACTTCCAGCTTTTTTTTTTTCCTTTCAGTCATGGGACTTGAACTCTGGGCCAGGGTGCTGTCCCTGAATAATTCAGCTCAAGGCTAGAGCTCTGAGCCACATCTGGCTTTTCCAGCTTATGTGGCGTTGAGGAATTGAACCCAGGGCCTCATGCATGGGAAGCAAGCACTCTACCACTGAGCCACCTTCCCAGCTCCTCCACTTCCAACTTTTTGGTGGTTAGAGATGAGTCTCAGACTTTCTACCCAGGCTGGCCTTTTCAGCCTCCTGAGCAGCTAGAGTTAGAGGTGTGGGTCATTGGCCCCCAGCCGATACTAAAGCAAATTTTGTGGGTGTGGTGTGTGGGCTTGAACTCAGGGCCTTGCATTCTCTATTGGCTTTTTTTAAACTCAAGGCTGTTGTTCTACCACTTGAGTCACTGCTCCACTTTTGCCTTTCTGCTGGTTAATTGGAGATAAGATCTTTCACATTTCTCTGCCTAGAATGGCTCTGAACCATGATATTCAGATCTCAGCCTCCTAGCCTTACAAGCTAGGATTACAGGTATGAACCACCAGCGCCTGGTGGCACTAATGCAATTTTTGGATGAGGTCTAATGAAAGGTGTAATGAAACATTTGGAAGAACTGGTAAATTAATACTTTTCCAATGTCCAATTCATAGTAATACAAACTCATGCAGGGATAAAAGCACCATTGAGAGCACAGGATGGGCAGGTAGCCAACAGGAATTGTAAAGAATTTCTGAAAATCCGTTTCTCCATAAAAGCAACCAGAACAGAGCAAAAACAGATAAGATCTGCTTGTTTCTGTTGATTTGGAAACTTCAGTTTCGAGTTTCTCTGTAAATTACCAAGGTTTGCAGTGATCTGAGCAGTATTTATGCAAGACAAATGGCCATCTCTCAGTAACAACAGTGAATGTCAGAGCACTTAAACTTGCCCCTTCCTACCCTGCCCGCCAAGCTCCACAGCTGCAGGGAAACCCCACAGTCCTGCCACCAAGGGAAACACCAGGAGGGAGACCAGCGCACTCTGTTCCCCACATGCAGCATTCCCAGCAAAGAATGGCATTGTTTGACCTGGTAAATTCTGGAAAATCCTCACAGGATATTCCCTCTCTCTCTCCCTTTCTTTCTCTTTCCTTTCTTTCTCTATTTTCTTTCCTCCCTCCTCCCTTCCTTTTTCTCTTGCTTTCTTTCTTTTGAGAACAGGATCTAAATAAATAGGGTCTCTACAAACTTGTCTCAAACTTATGGATGGTCTCAGACTTATATGGTCAAGCTATCCTCCTGCTTCGGCCTTGTGAGTAGTTCAGATGATAGCAATGTAGCACCACGCCCAGTTTCACAGGATTTATTTTTATTTGACCTGAGAGTTTGCTCAGTGTCTATAATCTCCCCAGGGGCTCTGTCCTAAGTTAACAATGATTAAACCCACAAAATGAACATAAATATTGGTTCTATGAAAAGATCAGAAAAAATGACAAACCTTTAGCTACACAGACCAAGAGACGTATTAAATGTTTAAAATCAGGAATGAAAATGGGACATGGGAACATTTCTCATGAATTTACAGAAAACAAAGGACAGTAAGGGAATGCAATGAAAAATTATACATCAATAAATCAGACAGTCAAAACATAAAAAAATCCCTAAGAGGATACAAGACTATTTCAAGAGGAAACATTAGAATTTAAAAATACGGAAGGACAAGCCGGGCGCTGGTGGCTCACGCCTGTAATCCTAGCTACTCAGGAGGCTGAGATCTGAGGATGGCGGTTCAAAGCCAGCCCGGGCAGGAGAGACCGTGAGACTCCTATCTCCAAAAAACCACCAGAAAACCAGAAGTGGCACTGTAGCTCAAGTGGTAGAGCACTCGCCTTGAGCTGAAGAGCTGAGGGACAGCGCCCAGGCCCAGAGTTCAAGCCCCACGACTGACCAAAAAAAAAAATATATATGGAAGGACAGACCTATAATAAATAAAGAAATTAGTGGTCAAAGATTTTTTTTTTGGGGGGGGGGTTCGGACGTGGGGTCTGAACTCTGGGCCTGGGTGCTGTCCCTCAGCTCAAGGCTAGCGCTCTACCACTTGAGCCACTTAAGCCACAGCACCACTTCTGACTTTTTCTGCTAATGTGGTGCTGAGGAATCGAACCCAGGGCCTCATGCATGCAAGGCAAGCGCTCTACCACTGAGCCACTTTCCTAGCCCGATCAAAGATTTCTTACAGAGCAAAATTCCAGGTGTAGATGGTGTCATGAATTCCAGTAGATGCTTATTATTAGCACAGTCCTCACCATCTCTGAACTAGGAGAGAAATGCTTCCTCACTCACACCGTGAGGCCAGTATTAACTTGACAGAAGAATCAAAGCCATATAAACTGTAGGCTGATAGTCCTTCATGAATATGGACTACTAGCACAAAATACTAACAAATACTAACAACAAATACTAACAAATCCAATCACCCATGATAAAGTGGAATTTTGCCCAACTAAAATGGTGGCTTACCATATGAAAATTAATCAGTATAATACATCACCTATTAATAATATGAAAGAAAAACAAACAAATGACCACCTCAAATGATGAAAAAAAGTATTTGACAAACTCCAATTCTTGGAAACTAGGACTACTAGATAGGAACTTTCTCAACTTGACAAATGGGCATTTACCGAAGACCCATAGCTAACATCATACTAAAGAAAGAAAGACTGATGGGGCTGGGAAGGTGGCTCAGTGGTAGAGCGCTTGCCTTGCATGCATGAGGCCCTCGGTTCGATTCCTCAGCACCACATAAGCAGAAAAAGCCAGAGGTGGGGCTGAGGCTCAAGTGGTAGAGTGCTGGTCTACAGCTGAAGAGCTGGGGGACAGTGCCCAGAGTTCAGGCCCCACAACCACCACCACCAACAAAAAAAAAAAAAAAAAAAGAAGAAAGACTGAAAATGTCCATAAGATCAGGAATAAGACAAAGATGTCCACTCCCAGCCTTCTGTAGCTACGTTAGGCAAGAAAAGGAACAACAACAAAAACCGTCCAGACTGGCTGGAGTGACTGGCTGGAGTGGAAAGGTAAAATTATCTCTATTCAATGATAACATGGTGCTGAATATGAGAAACCCTAAGGGAACCATATCAACACCTCCCCTGCCCCCAACCCAACAACTCTTGGGAGTTCAGAAGGTTGAAGGACACAAGATCAACATGCAAAAGTCACTGTATTAGAGCAGGGCGCTGGTGGCTCACGCCTGTAATCCCTAGCTACTCAGGAGGCTGAGATATGAGGATCGTGGTTCAAAGCCAGCCCGGGGAAGGAAAGTCCCTGAGACTCTTATCTCCAATAAACCATCAGAAAACTGGAAGTGGCGCTGTGGCTCAAGTGGTAGAGCGCTAGCTGAAAAGCTGAAGAGCTGAGGAGCAATGCCCAGGCCTAGCGTTCAAGCCTTACAACAGACAAAAAAAATAAAAAAAATTAAAAAATCACTATTAATATATGATAACAATGAACAATCAGGAAATAAAAATAACAAAATGCAAAATAGGTCAATAGACTTTAGTAATAGAATGGTTTATTATTTATGGTTTCTGATTCCACACTGCAACTACCCTTTAATAAACTCCTACTTTACTGATTTTGAAGCACTACCAAAGAAAAACACTTATCAGAAAAGGTGGTTAAAATGTGTTACCTCTGTTTTCAACTAAACGAATGTGTGAGGCTGGACATATTTTATATTTTTCAATCAAAACAAAATATTTGAACAAATAGAACCCAAAGGCTTATCTCAGAGTCCAACTGCCTTTGTTGAACCCAGACTTTTAAGGAGATTTGCAAAAATAAAACACAATATTACTCTTCTTGTTTTGGAAAATTCTTTTTCCTAAGAATTTATCTTTTGGATGGGGCTGGGAAGGTGGATCAGTGGTAGAGCGCTTGCCTTGCATGCATGAGGCCCTGGGTTCGATTCCTCAGCACCACATAAGAAGAAAAAAAAAGCCGGAAGTGGCGCTGTGGCTCAAGTGGTAGAGCGCTAGCCTTGAACTGAAGAGCTGAGGGACAGTGCCCTGGCCCAGAGTTCAGGCCCTTGACCGGACTCACCCCCCCCAACCAAAAAAAAAAAAAAGAATATATCTTTTGATTTAACTTGCTATGGGTTTTATAATAATAATATAAGAATAATAATTTAAACAATAATATTAATTAATATTACTATTACTAGGATTTGAACTGAGGGCCTTGAACTCTTGCTCAGCTTTTTTGCTTAGGCTGATGCTTTACTACTTGACCCACCTCTCTCCTTCCAGCTTTTTGTTAGCTATTTGGAGATAAGAGTCTTGAAGATTCATCTGCTCGGCTGGTTCTGTACGATTCTCAGCCTCCCGAGGATAGGATCACAGCTGTATCTAATGCCAGGCTTTACTATGGTTATTTTTGATACTAATAAATATTTCAACGTTTACCATCTCACCATTTTACTTCTAAATTTTACTTTTTTTTAGTTTTAGCAAGGATTTATTTTAGTATTATAGGGTTAAAGTTAGGAAAATGGAAAAAGAAGCATTTCCTGCCTCACATGTGGGAAATGTGGGTTAAAGACACCTATTTTGGAGAATTCTGTTATATACCTATAAACAAAGGGTATTACAATCTTCAGTGATATTTCAGAGTGTATAAGGATCCTGAAACCAAAAATCAGAGGACAGCTACTTCAAGTCTTATCTAAACATTATAATTTTTCCTTCCCATGTATAAAGTATCTAATAATTTCAAGGGAAAATTTTTTTTCAGAAGAAAATCCAGGGACACTACATATAAGATTGAAGGTGGAGGGAAGATTTAGTCAGGACAGCAAACTGGGCAGTTCTAAAAGAGAAACTTTAGTATATCTTAAAAAATTATTTTAGGGATTGAAGGCTGTGGTTCAGTTGGTAAAGTATCAGCCAAAGAGTGAAACTTGAGGTACTGAGTTCAAGTCCTGGTCTTGGACCTAAAACAACCAAACTTTTTTTTTTTTTTTTGGGTCCGGTCGTGGGGCCTGAACTCAGGACCTGGGCGCTATCCCTCACTTCTTTAGCTCAAGGCTAGCACTTTACCACTTGAGCCACAGCGCCACTTCCTGCTTTTTTTTCCCTGCTTATGTGGTGCTGAGGAATCGAACCCAGGGCCTCATGCATGCAAGGCAAGCGCTCTACCACTGAGCCACCTTCCCAGCCCCAAACTTTTTTTATGCTGGTACTGGGTTTGAACTCAGGACCTTATGCTTGCTGGGCTTGCTTGGTCAGTTGTCACTTTACCACTTGAAGCATGACTCCAGCCTGGCTTTGTGCTGGTTATTTTGGAAATGGAATCTCATGGACTTTTCCTAAACTGGCTGGGAAACTCCGTCCTTCAGATCTCAGCCTACAGAGTAGATAAGATTATAAGTGTGAGCCACCAGCACCTCGCTTACAAGTTTGTGTTTTTATTTTTAAAGATTTGTAGCAAAAAGTATTGAGTGCATTAGTCAACTTTTCGCTGCTGTGACAGAATACTTGAGAAAAATCAACTTCAGGAGGAAAGCCACGAGCTCACTGGATGCCAGGGGTTCTGGCTGTGGGGCTGGAGGTAGCACAGCTGCCCTCATCGTCCGGGCAAGCGGAGGGAACACGGGCAAGGCCAGGGAAGACACGGTCCTCGAGGACCACTCCCTCCGGCCAGGTCCCACCACAAGCCCCAGGGAGAAACACAGAAAGAGGCTCACTCACTACCTGTCAGAGAACAGATAAAACATTAGGAAGTGGAGGTATGACTCAAGTCATAGAGCGCCAGGCCTTGAGCAAAAAAGCCAAATGAGAGTACAAGGCCCTGAGTTCAAGCTCCAGCACTGGCATAAAAATCATAACAAAAAACCACTGAGTTAGCACTTTGTCACTATTAGACTGGCAAAAACATAAAATGAACAAAACACTTATTGCTGGTGGAGATAGAGGAAAAACGCCCTGTGAGAAATCTAACAGCCTTTCCCCAGTACTAGCAAGAATTTTTTTTTTGCCAGTCTTGCAGCTTGAACTCAGGGCCTGAGCGCTGACCCTGAGCTTGTGAGCCACAGCCACAGCTCCACTTCCAGCTTTTTGGTGGTTAATTGCAAATAAGCATCTCATAGACTTTCCTGCCTGGGCTATCTTTGAACTATGATCCTCAGATCTCAGTCTTCTGAGTAGAAGCATAACTACTGGCACCCAGCAGGAAAAACAAATTAAAGCAATCTAGAAGCCACATATGGCAGTGCACATCTGTAATCTCAGGTATTTGACAGGACTATGAGTTCAAGGCCACCTCAAGGAAAAGCAGTGAGACCCTATCTCAGAAACAAAATAAAAACCAGAGGGCTAGGGGCATAGGTCAAGTATTAGAGGGTTTGCCTAGCAAGTATAAGGACAATACCCAGTACTGAAAGAAACAGGTATGGGAAAGAGCGCGTGCAGTAGGTGATGAACTCATGTCCGCTGGGTGCTGTGCTGCCTCTCCTAGGAGATTGCCTCTCCTGCCTCCCCGACCACATGCCTTGCTTCAATTCTATTTTTTACTGTTAGTGGTACTGGGGATTTGAATTCAGGGCCTCATACTTGCTAGGCAGGTGCTCTACCATTGAACCACACTCCAGCCCTCATTCTAGGTACCTATGAACTAGCTGTCTACCAGTACTGGGAGAAATACTTAGGATGTCTGCAGGACTTCCTGTTTCTACCTCCTTCATGCACCTAACTGCTTGTATCTCCTCTAGTCTTTGCAGCTGGTCTTGGGTCTCTAGATTCTGACAACCAAGGGCAAGGCTAAGGGCATGCTCTGCCCACTCCCTGCTTCTACGCCCAGCACTGCTCACTCAGCTGCTTTGTGAACACGACACACCTCCTCTTTCTCCCTGTTTCCTCATCTGTGGAACAGAAATAATGAAACACCTACCACCTGGGAACTGAGGGACGGTGCTAGAACAGTGTCAGACATACTGGTGATGGCCCACGGGTGGCAGTTCCGGGTCTCAGCATCCTCAGAAGCTGTGGAGGTACTGTGCACCGCAGAGCCACCCAGAGAGGCTGTTTTCCCCCATCTCTTCCTTGTTCTTTCCTAGAATGCTGTTGTTTCATGGCTCTTAAATATATTTGTTCACTTAATAATAACTGACTTGGGCTTGAGACATCGGAACAGAAGGAAAACTGCTGATCACATGATTGTCACTTACATGGCACCAACAAGTAATTGTCCACGGCTGACTTCCCCTGGCACTGAAACCTGTTTTGTTAAAAAGGGAGAATGTTTGTCTTCAAATCGGTTTTCTAGAATAGCACAGAGAGGCCTTTCATCTCCATGGAAAGCCACTTGGGAGCCGGACACGGGGAGCCTCACCTTCACATGTAATAAGGAAACCCGAGCCACTTGGGGTGACAACACTGAGCCAGGCTCCTGAGCCTGGCCTCGTACGTTAGCCACAAAAATAACGCACACTGGCTACCAGTTTCTTCAAAGCACTAGCTGCCCCGTACTGCACGCACCGGCGCTGCACTTCCCATCCTCTAGTGTTTTAAGTGGGTCTGGAAGCTGTGGGCCAAAGAGTAGAAGCAATTCAGAAACTAATGAAGATACGTGTCCTTCCCAGGCCATCCTCTCCTCCTCTTTCCCTCTCCCTCCTGTCCCTGTCCCCCTACTCTCCCCCACCTTGACCATCCAGCATCACTGCCCTACCACCTAGACTTCTTCTAGCATTTGATATGGTTACATCTGTTTTGTCTCTTTCTATTTTTCTGTTGTGCCAGTACTGGGGCTGAACTCGGGGCCCGGGTGCTGTCCCTTAGCTTTTATACTCAAGGCTGGTGCTCTACCACTTGAGCCATACCTCCACTTCTGGCCTTTTGCTAGTTATGTGGAGATAGGAGTCTCATGGACTTTCCTGGGCTGGCCTCAAATAGAAATCCTCAGATCTCAGTCTCCAGTGAAGCTAGGATTACAGGCGTCAGCCACTGGCACCCAGCCTGGTCTGTCTTAAGCCAAAGGAAAGTTCAGGCCGGGCGCCGGTGGCTCACGCCTGTAATCCTAGCTACTCAGGAGGCTGAGATCTGAGGATCCCGGTTCAGAGCCAGCCCGGGCAGGAAAGTCTGTGAGACTCTTATCTCCAATAAACCACTAGGAAACCAGAAGTGGCACTGTAGCTCAAGCGGTAGAGCGCTAGCCTTGAGCTGAAGAATGCAGGGACAGTGCCCAAGCCCAGAGTTCAAGCCCCACGACCGACAAAAAAAAACAAGTTCAACTTTCGCACCTTGCATGCCTCCTGCCATGCACAGCAGTTTCTGTGCATCCTTGCTAGTGCCACTCTCCCACGTGCTCCCCTGCGCTGTTCACCCCAGTGTGGCTTGTACCTACCAGTGCACAAAATGTCCCATGCCCCCACAGCCGCTATCCTGTGTTTGCTTCTCACTGGGTGGGGCCGGGCCTGTCTGTAGTCCTCTCACTCACAGTTCCTCATTCTGACTCCCCACGTACGGCTCCTAAAGTCAACAGCAAGGGTGTCGCCCTCCAGACCTCTCCCCTACGCCTACTGGCGCACATCTGCGGTCCACAGGCCAGCACCGTCCTGTTTCCTTTAAGTCCTGTCCACATTAACTTTACCATTTTCTTTTTCAGTGCACATTAAAATGCTAGAAGGCCTGTAACTCAGAAGATACATTCTTAGCTATATTTTTATTTCATAATTGTTAAAAATGATCTTGTACGTTGTTGTTCAAAGGGGTTTCTTTTTTTTTTTTTTTGGGTCCGGTCGTGGGGCCTGAACTCTGGGCCTGGGCGCTGTCCCTCAGCTCTTCAGCTCAAGGCTAGCACTCTACCACTTGAGCCACAGTGCTACTTCTGGCTTTTTTCTTTTTGCTTATGTGGTGCTGAGGAATCGAACCCAGGGCCTCGAGCATGCAAGGCAAGCGCTCTACCACTGAGCCACCTTCCCAGCCCCAAAGGGTTTCGATTCAAAGGGGCAGCTGGTGAGTACAACGCATCTTGATCCAAGTCACCCCTTCTTTCGCTCTCCCCCACTTCATTCAACCTCACTTTATCCATCCTTTAAAAAAAGATCTCACTGGGGCCCAGGCTGGTTTCAAGCTCCATCGTGATCCTGTTGCTGCCACGTGCTGCTGTGACAGGCATCTACCACCTTCACCAGCTGAGTGCTATCGTTTTTTAAATTTTAGTATATAAATGGTTTACATTCAGATATAACTGGCATAAAGTTATGGCATCTTCAGAAATGAGAAGAAGAAAAACTAGGTTTTGCATCTGGGATCTTCTGGAGAGCTTCCAGGGTGGGGCCGGGGTGCGTGAGTGCACACTCCAGCTCAGTGTAAGCCAAGGAGCACAAGTGTCTCTGGTTTCTGGTTTGTGCTAAGCAGACAATCAAGAACAGTGATTAGTATTTTGTATCTAAATACTAAAAAACAAACAAACAAACAAACAAACAAGAAAACCTGTGCACCAGTGGCTCATTCCTGTAATCCTAGCCACTCAGGAGGCTGAGCTCCGAAGATCATGGTTCAGGTAGCTAAGTCTGTGAGACTCTTATTTCTACTTAGCCAGCAAAATGCCAGACTAGAGATGTAATTCAAGCAGTAGAGCGTTAGCCATGAGTGAAAAAGCCAAATGAAAGTGCAAGGCCCTGAGTTCAAGTCTTCTATACCAGGAAAAAATACTTTTACAGTGGTAAAATGCCCTGACAAGTACTCTGCTGTCTACTTCAGAACTGTTACTTTGAGAGGTGACAACGGGATTACTGATCTAAAGATCTTGTTGATTTTCCTTCAGCATCTATCAATGACTTAACAGGCAATGATGAAAGTAATGCCTGTTCTTAGCAAAAGCCACACAGAACCAGGATGTGGGGACGTGTCTGAGGTCCCCGGTGCTCACACTGCAGCGTGCTGTGATGGTCACACAGTCCCCTATCACAGTCTCAGTTTATCTCTCCCTCCCTCTTCCCACTAAACCTCTTCTAGAAATTCTCTCAAAATTTGTTTCACACAAACATTTTCAAATCTCTGCACAGAGTAGAACTGAAAGGCCTCAATGATGCTTCTAGTTGCTTCCAAGGAGAAATTTCCACACGTCAAATCCCAATCATTTAATGGGAGGAGAGGGAACCAAAGGAATTTTCCTTAGGATAAAACAACAGAAGGATTAATATCAAAAACAAAGTAAGCTGGGTGTGGTGAGCAGTACATGCAGTCCCAGCACTCGGGAGATTGAGGCAGGAGGATCCCCGTGAGAGGTCAGCCTGGGCTACACAGAAGGGGAGGAAGACTGTATCAAAAAAGTCAAACAAAAGCGGGTCACTGGTGGCTCACACCTGTAATCCTAGCTACTCAGGAGGCTGAGATCTGAGGATCATGTTATGGCAGTCTGGGCAGAAAAGTCCCCACAAGACTCTTATCTCCAATTAACCACTCAAAAACCAGAAATGGCTGTGTGGCTCAAGTGGTAGAGAGCTAGCCTTGACCACAAAGAGCCCCATGGACAGTGCCCAGGCCCTGAGTTCACACTCCACAACTAACCAAAACAACCACCACCACCACCACCACAACAACAAAAACAAATCAGACCAAAGCCAACTAAAAATTCCAAAAGAATTACATAGGAAAGGGAAAAAAATAGATCTCAACAGGAACTTTTGGACAGGGTGACAAGAATTAATGGAAGCGAGTAATTAAAACATTAATATATAATAGAGAACAGCGTTGAAGGACCAGGCACAGAGGTGCTGTCTTTCTACAGTGAAGAGCAGACTGGCTGTTTCCATCCAAGGGCTGGCCAACAATGGCCTCTGGGCATAGATGGATTTTTGTTTGGCCTCCGGGCTAACAATGAGTTTTATGTTCTAATATTTGAAAAAAACAAACCCAACAACTCAATGACATCTGAAAATTATATGACACTCATTTCCAGTGTCCACAAATAGTTTTAGGGGAACACAGCCAGATTTCTACAGCTATTCTGTGTTGAAGCAGACTGTGTGGTCTGCTAAGCCTAAAAGCTTCCAATCCCACTTTACAGAAGTCTGCCCACCCTCCGTTCTCGGTTAATTGCTACCTTTCTGTAACCCAGAGTGGTCTCTCTCACTTGGGAGGATAAAGGCTACAGGTCAAGATCTGCCATTCCACCACACAGGGCCGTCTACTGCTGCCACCTGCAGCCCAGGAAGGGAATAGCAGTCCGGGAGGGGACCTGCTGAGGAAATCTCAGCTCATCTCAGATCCAGCACAGTTGTTGGGGGTGGGGGATAGGGGTGGGTGCACATGGGGGGGGGGGGGTGGTTCTTGGATGAGCACTTCCCCATCTGATGCCAGCAGGGAGCCCCACATTCAGTTTTAGCAGACAGACTGCAACTGCAAACAAAATATACCTTCCACATCCACATTTGGGGTGAATGTTCCTCCAAATAAATGAAGCCCCTTCTAGCCAGGTACCAGTGGCTCATGCTTGTAATCCCAGCTACTTGGGAGGCTGAGTTGTGAGGATTTCGGTTTGAAGCCAGCCCAGGCAGGAAGGCCTGTGAAATTCTTATCTCCAACTAACTACCCTCAAAAGGCCAAAAGTGAAGCTATGGCTCAATTGGTAGAGCGCTAGCCTAGAGCTGAAGAGCTGAGGGAAAGCGCCAAGGCCCAGAGTTCAGGCCCCATGACCAACAATAACACCAACAAAAGAAAAGAAAAAAGAAAAGGAAAAAGAAAGCAGCAGCATACTAATGTGGTGGTTTCTGCCAGCTCTGAACCAACCCCAGGATCCCTCTCCCCAACAGGCCGAGGCTGGCATGCACACGTACGCGCCGCACCTCTGCTGTCTGCAGGGTAGCAGAGACTGGGACATGGTCACCACATCCTGCCACCCCTGCACCTCCCACCGCTCCTTCCAGTGCAAGCAGCGCCCGGTTCTGCTCCTAGTCCGGGCTGGGCTCCATGTGTTTTGAGCAGAATGTGGCAGAAGTTCTAAGGCCACTGAGCGCACAGATGCTGGAAGCTCCACTTCCTCAAACCTGGGAGTGCAGCCTTCAACCTAGGTCAGACCATCAATGGCACTGGAGAGGCCCTGGAGGAGGCAGTCCAGCCTGGGCACCAAGACACCCACCAGAGACCCCGTGTAGGAATCGCAGAAGTGCCACCAGCTGAGATTCAGCGGCCCCCAGAGCAGTGAGGAGCAGAGTGGCAGAACCACCCCCTCCACTGCTGACTGACAAGAGGCTGCACAGAGCCTCTAACTTACTTCATCATCTTCGTCTTCATCATCATCAGATTCCAGAACGCCATCCAGCAGCTCTTCTGTCAGGAAAAAGAGGTCAGTGAATTCCCTCCAAGTGCCAGCCTGGCCACCACACTGCCAGCACTGCAGAGACGCCAAGTGAGGCGACTTCAGCCACTCTCCAACATGACCATTTCACACTCTTGAAGTTCAAGGTTGATCTTGAACTTGAGATCCTCCTGCCTCAGTCTACCAAGTGCTGGGATTTCAGGAATGTGTTACTACACTCAGCTTTAACCATTCCTAATCATGGCCATTCAGCCAGTTTCCTATCAACCTTAATTTTAAATATGAAATCATATTTTGTTGTTGTTGTTGGTTGTGGGGCTTGAACTCTGGGCCTGAGCACTGTTCCTCAGCTCTTCAGCTCAAGGCTAATGCTCATCCACTTGAGCTATAGCGCCACTTCCAGTTTTCTGGTGGTTTATTGGAGAAAAGAGTTTCACGGACTTTCCTGCCTGGGCTGGCTTTGAACCGTATCCTTAGATCTCAGCCTCCTAAGTAGCTAGGATTACAGGCATGAGCCACCAGCACCCAGCTTGAAATCAATTTTAAATCAACTTTTTTCAGGGTAGATTTATAGTAGCATGGGGAAATGTGAAAAACTCACTTAGAAAAGGGGTAGGCATGGGTTAGGAAAGTGGCTCCGTGGTAGAGTGCTTGTCTTGCATGCATGAGGCCCTGGGTTCGATTCCCCAGCACCACATAAGCAAAAAGAAAAAAGCCGGAAGTGACGCTGTGGCTCAAGTGGTAGAGTGCTAGCCTTGAGCTGAAGAGCTGAGGGACAGCGCCCAGGCCCAGAGTTCAGGCCCCACGACCAGACCAAAAAAAAAAAAAAAAGGGAGGGAGTAGGCAGACACACATAGTGTAATCTAAGGGCTCTTCAGAGAACGAAAGCAATCTACGCTTCACTGCTGGCACCTTGCTGGATACTGGGAGGGGCACTCATTTCACTTGATCAGTCCTTATGAACGGCCTTGTTGCCTGTCATCCCCATTTCATAGGTATTGATGGGGACACAGGGTGGACGCAGGACTTGCTTGTGGTCCTACTGCATGTGTAAGGCCAAGCTGAGATTTAAGCCAAGTCTGTTTTTAAACTCTATGATTTCTGAATGGTAGGAGGGGTGTGGTCTCGAAGTTTCTGATCTGAATCATCTTTGGAGTTTACACATGAGTGTAAGTTCTCACAGCACGTACGTGTACATGCCTAGGTAGTGAGTAGTTTCCTCACCTGTCATATGGAACTCATATTAATTACTTCCTGGGTTTGTTGAATATTTATAACACAACAGAGCTACAGTGGCCGGCGGCTATACAACAGATGTGGGTTACTGACTCATCCGGAGCTTCCCCTAACGCCATCACCTCCATCACCTCTCCAAACATACTCAGTGCCTTACCTCCAACCTCCACAGCACTGTCCCCTGTGCTCCAGAGGGAGAATGGCTAGTGCCCTCCAGGCATCCTTCCCCCCAGCCTGTCCTGAGTGCCTGGACACAGATCACAGAACTGTCTCCTCTCTACCTCCCCACTGCATCTCCTTATTAGCACTTCTTTTGCCGCCCCCCCCTCCATCCCCCGTCAGTACCAGGGCCTGAACTCAGGGCCTTGTACTCTTGCTTGGCTTGTTCCCTAAAGGCTGGCACTCTGCTCCTTGAGCCACACCTTTTAGTTTTTAGCACACATTTCTTGAGCATAGGCATGAAGGTCAGGAAAGCCTGAGTGAAGACTCATATAGGAAGTTCACCTAGAGGAGCTAGGCAGAGGCGTCTCGTCCCCCGTGAACCCTGCAGGGAGGAAATCACAGCTTCACCCTACAGGGAAGGACTCCATGGACTCCACGGGTGTCAGGCCATTGCTCAGGGAAGCCGGTGCCCAGGCGGACTCGCCTGCCTTCACATCCATCCTGGCCCACACCATGCCACATGCCAGCTGGCCCGCAGTGACTTTGCAGACACAAAGCCAACATGGTATCTGCATTTTGGCTGAGGTTTCCTTATTCTAACCTGCCCTCTTTGTCACGAATAGCACACTCCAGTCAGCCTTCCAAAATGTCCTTCAAAATGGCCCCAAGGTCACCAGTGGTAACCCCTCATGTTCACGTGGATATGCCACGTCTGGCACCTCTCATTGCCTTGCCCACTCTCTTATTGCCTGATACCATAATCCCTCCACCTGCTCACAGTCTGCACTGCCAGGACAATCCAGCCTGTCCCTGGGCCAGCCGCCTCCACATGTGCCTGGGCCAGCGTGTGTCCAGCTGGAATCTGCCTGAAACCCTCGCTGAGGACTGGAAGTGAAGCCTGGGCCCAAGCCAGGGGCAAGGTTCCTGCTGACACTGCTGTAACTGGCTGGTCATTGTCTCCAGACTGGAATTTCCCCCAAGGCTCCATCACTGTCTGTTCCCACCCAGCCTGTAGGGCTAGAATCCTAAAATATTCCTGTGACTTTGTACTTAAAGATCTTAAGACTTCATTGGAAAATAGTTCTGAGGACTGACATTCAGTGTGAATGTCCACTCAAATAAAATAAGCCAATCCTGCTGGGCCTAGTCTGTAATCATAGCTACTCAGGAGGCTGAGAACTGACACCGAGGTTCCCAGCCAGCCCAGGTAAAAGTCCATGGGACTCTTATCTCCAATTAACCACCAGAAAACAAAGCAAAACAAAGCAAACCACAAAACTAGAAGTGGAGTTGTGGCTCAAAGTGGTAAAGTGATAGCCTTGAGCAAAAAAGCTCAGGAATACCACGTGCCCAGGCCCTGAGTTCAAAAACCCACAACAGACAAAAAAAAAAAAAATGAAGGAAAACCAGTACATCACTACCACCCAAAGGTGGTGGCCATGTCATGCATCTTAAGCTATAGTGCCAGTGTACACCTGCTCATAGTTTCCACCAGATGAAGCAGACGGAACACAGGCTCTCCACAAGCTCCACTTTGATGTGTGGGTGACACATATCCTAAGTGGAGTTTAACTTCCAAATCTTGTTTCTAAGCAGCACATTGTAGGGTAACCAATTCCTGGGTCCCACCTCTGTCTATGGAAAATGAGTCACCTGAGGACTGGAGATAAAGAAGAAATACCTCTTGGCCTCTTATTGGAAAAGGATCACCTGCTGGGTGCCAGTGGCTCACACCTGTAATCCTAGCCACTCAGGAGGCTGAGACCCAGAGGATTGCAATTTGAAGCCAGCCAATGCAGAAAGGTCATTAAGCAGGTATGGCTCAAGTGGCAGAGTGCCTGTCTTGAGTGAAAAAGCTAAGGCGAGACCCCCAGCCCTGAGTCCAGGCCCCCGTACAGGCATCAAGTGAATAAATAAATAAATAGGAAGTAGTTATTTCTCCTATCTTCCAGAACACCCTGGGATACAAAGCTCTGCCTGTGACAAGTCCCTGTCAAAGTATGTCCCCTACAAGAGCAAGAACCATCTCCTCCCTCACTGGCTTTGGCATGCTGTTCCAGGAGCAGGGTGGGTATTCTTCAGCTCAGGTCAGAGTGCCAATGAGCCTGCATCCTGCATGTTGGCTGCCAGGCAGGCTAGACGGCAAGGAACTGCATGTGGGTATTCTCAATGGACTGGAACACACAGAGGCAGCCTTGACCAAGATTCTAACTGGAATGGGACTGTGCTGCCGAGGAACCCTGCCCTCCAGGCTATGGCACAACTGCCCCCGAGAGGCATGCTCAGAGAGCTCAGAGAGACCCCGCCAGGCCTGGAGGCCAGCTGCCATTTCATTCTATTTGATTATTCGGAGTCAGAACAAATGCTGAGAAAATAAAGTTCTATCTTCTGCCCATCTGAATTTGGAGGTGAACTATACTTGCTTATAAGAAGCGAGGAGGAGCCAGGTGCCGGTGGCTCACACCTGTCATCCTAGCTACTCAGGAGGCTGAGATCTGAGGATCCCAGTTCAAAGCCAGCCTGGGCAGGAAAGTCTATGAGACTCTTATCTCCAATTAATCACCAGAAAACCGGAAGTGGTACTGTGGATCAAGAGGTAAAGCATTAGCCTTGAGCTGAAGAGCTGAGGGACAATGCTCAGGCCCAGAGTTCAAGCCTCAAGACTGACAAAAATGCAAGGCCACAAGGGTTTCAGCCCCCTGCCACTCATCCCTGCTGCCTCCTGCAGGAACCCCTGGCACCTCCTCTTCCCTGAAGCACAAATGGTCCCCGGCTCGCTGCCTGCTGGACCCTCTGGGAACTTCAAAGCTCTCTCCTGCAGTAGGAGAAACGCCATTAGCAGGTGTTGGGGCAGCTCAAGCCAGGCACCATTCATATAAGACAGGCCCGTGGGCTTCCTGGCTTGGTGCTGGCCACATGACTGACTCATGAGGCGAGATGAAGACATTTAAATTAGGAACTCCCACCAGCTCAGCTTTTGTGCGCATGCCCTGCTGGGGACCAGGGAAGGGGATGGAGAGAGATGGAGGTGACCATCATGGCCCCTGGGCTGGAAGAGGCGGGGCCCCCACTCCCCTTCCCTGAGGTGTCCCAGGTCCTCTCCTGCTTATTATGGGATGTGTGTCGTGGTACTGAAGGCGGCTAGAAAGGGGGCCACGCTGCCTCCTTCCTCCCTTACTGCCCAGTGGAGTAAGTGACCGGGTCAATGGCGTTTTCTACAGTTGGTGCTATAAGGACTGGCATCTGGCCCCAGGACCTGGGGAAGTCACCCTTCTGGGTTGGGCAGGACTTTGAAGGAAGAAGGGAGGGGCCCATAAAGAGACCTTACAAGGCATGGAAGGCGTCAGTAACTGCTTTGAACTCCTTTTTGTAGACTGCACATCCGCCTATGGCGTGATAAGAGATGCACAGTGTGATAAGACATCATTAATGTTTGGACACTCTGGCCTTGGGCACCTGGCCAGACTCTCAGCTGTGAGTTCTCCTGGGCCTGCCCGCTTCCCAGAGGCCTTGGATGGACTGGGGCAGCCGAGCCCTCTTCGGAAGGCCAGGCATCTTTCTCAGGAGCATGAGCGAGCTGTTGGGAAGGCAGACCAGACTCTTGATCGCACTCACCAGAACTGAGCTGCTTAATGATGAATTCTATTTGGCGGACCATCTCTGCGTTGCCTTCTTTGATGAAGCAGCGAAGTATGTCTTCCATTCCCTGTAGCAAGAGGGAACAGTTAATACTCACTGTTTCATAGGGACTCGCCACTTTTCAGAGGGGCACATTGATCTTTCTTTTTAGGGGTGACATGTATAATTAAAGGAAATATGCTGCTTGGTATGAAATATTGTGTGTGTGTAGGTGCTGGTCCTAAGCGCTGTCTCTGAGCTTTTTCTGCTCAAGGACAGTGCTCTCTAGAGCAATAGCTCCACTTCCGGTTTTCTGGTGGCTAACTGGAGGTAAGAGTCTCAGAGACTTTCTTGCCCAGGATTGCTTCAAATTGCGATCCTCAGATTTTAGCTTTGGAGTAGCGGGTTACAGGTGTGAGCCACAGGCACCCAGCTCAAATCAACTTCTTTGTGTGCATGTAGTAGTGCTGTGATTTGAACTCAGTGCTTCACAAGTCCTAGGCAGGTGCCTTTACCCCTTGAGCCACTCTTTCATATCACTTGACTTCTCCCAGCCAGCTTCCTCAACTATAAAATGATGAAGCTGGATGTTGTTGGCTTATACCTGAAATCCTAGCTACTCAGGAGGCCGAGATCTGAGGAGCCAGGTTCACTGCTAACCCAGGCAGAAAAATGTGTGAAACTCTTATCTCTAACCATCAAAACGCCAGAAGTGGAGGTGTAGCTCACTTGATAGAACACTAGTCTTGAACGAAAAAGCCAAACATGAGCACAAGGTCCTATGTGTAAGCCCTAGGATTGACACACACACAAAATTAATTAAAATGATGACCAGTCCTTGAGTTGATCTGACCTTTTAAAAAGCTAATGCATGGGTAGGCACTGGTGGCTCACGCCTGTAATCCTAACTACTCAGGAGGCTGAGATCTGAGGATTGTGGTTCAAAGCCAGCCTGGGCAGGAATGTCCCTGAGACTCTTATCTCCAGAAAACCAGAAGTGGCACTGTGGCGCAAGTGGCAGAGTGCTCGCCTCGAGCTGAAGAGCTCAGGGCAGCACTCAGTCCCCAGAGTTCAAGCCCCACGACCAAAAAAAAAAAAAAAGCTAGTGTATATAATTGATATTGGTTACCTAGACATACACATTTGTCAAGATGCACTCAACTATACATGAAAGCCTGTGTGTATCATCACATCATTTACACATTATACCTAAAAATGCAGTATCTGGTCCAATGGTGGCACAATGTAGATGGTGGGTAAATAGTGAGACTGTGCCTGCTGGTCTGGCAGGAAGTGGCTCGGCCTGTGGCAGCTGAGCTGAGGGGATAAGCAAGGTTCCTCAGTGACAATCTTTGGACAGCACCTGACAGAATAAGGACACTGCATTGCAAGGCAGAGACAGGTGAGGCCACAGAGACACCTTGAAGGAACAATCTGGAAGGGAGAGAGAACTAAGAATGAGTGAGTTGAGAGCAGAGAATTTCAAAGAGGAGCGTGTTGCCAGGACTTGGGGGCCTGCTTGTCTTTTCAAAGACACGGTCACTAACCAAGTATACCACAGCCCTTGGTTGCCCAGAGAACTGAATTTGTTCTTTCTGCCTCAGAAATGGAGCTTCCCCTTTGTGTTCCACAGATAAGAGCCAGCAGGGAAAGAACACTGTCAAGCAGAAGTGATGTGCACAACCCCCATGTGCTAAGATCAAGATCACCTGCGCCACGCAGGAATGGCCATGTCTCTGGCACTTTCGCCAGAGGAACAAGACAAAGAATCCATGCAGCCTCTCTCCCAGCTTTTCCTCCAAAATTTACAACTGCCTGTGATTATCTGCTTGTATCTTTTTTTTTTTGGTCAGTTGTGGAGCTTGAACTCTAGGCCTGAGCAATGTCCCTCAGCTCTTCAGCTCATGGCTAATGCTCTACCACTTGAGCTACAGAGTCACTTCTGGTTTTCTGGTGGTTTATTGGAGATAAGAGTTTCACGGACTTACCTGCCTGGGCTGGCTTTCAACTGTGATCCTCAGATCTCAGCTTCCTGAGTAGCTAGGATTACAGGTGTGAGTCATTGGCACCGGGATTTTTTTAATGTTCAGGATAACTTTTTTTAAAAAAATTACTGTGAAAGTGATGAAGAGGGGAGTTATAGTTACATAAGTAAGGTAATAATTTGCTGGGCGTCAGTGGCTCACACCTGTAATCCTAGCTACTCAGGAGGCTGAGATCTGAGGATCCTGGTGCAAAGCCAGCCTGGGCAGGAAAGGCTTGAGACTATCTCCAATTAACCACCAGAAAACCGGAAGTGGTGCTGTGCCTTGAGTTGAAAAGCTGAGGGACAGCACCCAGGCCCAAAGTTCAAGCCCCACAACTACCAAAAAAAAAAAAAACAGTAATGAGCACATTTTTTTTTTTTCCAATCCTGGGACTTGAACTCAGGGCCTGGGCACTGTCCCTGAGCTTTTTTTTGCTCAAGGCTATCACTCTACTACTTGAGCCATAGTGCCACTTCCGGCTTTTTCTGTGTATGTGGTACTGAGGATTCGAATCCAGGGCTTCATGCATGCTAGGCAAGCACTCTACCACTAAGCCACATTCCCAGCCCATGAGTACATTTCTTCTTAATCACTGTACCCCCTTCCTCATTTTCTCCCACTTACCACTCCCCTCTCCCTCAAGTAAAGTTTATTTCCCACACCGTGTCTAGTGAGTATCTTTGTTGCATTAATTCAATCCTTTGTCCTGCTGCTTCTGTAATTTTCTTTCCCATTCATGGATCAGATAAGCTTTTACAAGACAAAGGGTACAGAAAACTAAAACAGAAAAAAAAAAAGAAGTAACAGCATACAGGATATAACAAGAATCTTGTTTCCAATTCTTACAGTCCATTTTTATATACTTCATTATGTACGGTTCTATGCACTTATCCGCTTGTATCTTTACAGATCTTTTTATTTTCATTTGCTTTCTTCCATAAAGCTCTAGCTCAGCTGTTACTTGGACAAACAATAAACTTTCATAGTTAGGAGGAGTATTTGGAGATAATTTTTCTTTCAACAAAAAACACTCCAATAAGAAATTCCATTTATTTTTAAAAACCACATATATTAGGTAATGTTTAATCTAAATTATAGAAATGGATACTCAAAAAAAAAAAAAAAGGCTGGGAACATGTCTTAGTGGTAGAGTGCTTGCGTACTATAGTATGCATGAAGCCCTGGGTTCGATTCCTCAAAACCACATAAACAGAAAAAGCTGGAAGTAGCACTGTGGCTCAATCAGGGACAGTGCCCAGGCTCTGAGTTCAGGCCCTAGGACTGGCAAAAACAAAAAACAAAAAAACACTTTTATTGGGTGTGATAGCTCATGCCTGTATTTCTGGAGCTTGGAAGGCTTGAGGCGAGGAAGACAGGTTCAAGGCAGCTTGGCTATAAAGTGAGACCCCGTCTCAAATGAACAACAGTGCTATATTATCCTGAAAATAGTAACTTGTGACTTGAAGTAATTCTGGCCAAATAAAATATGCTCAGGTAGATGGGGAGGACACTGACTGGGACTCACCAGCCAAACGTGTAGACATGAGAACAGCATACCCAAAGAAGAGAATAAGGAACTCACGCTGGACAAGCAGCTGTGGTTAAAGACCACTGCCAAGACACAGGAGGAGTAGCCCTTTTCTGAAATGCCTGGGACTCTAGTTCAGATATTGCAAATCTGCATATGAATGAGGAGATTCAACTCCAAACATAAAATTCATTTATGTTTTACATACATCTTACAGAGACTTGAGATATATATATATATAATTTGTTTGGTTCTCTGCAGAGGGTGCTCTTTTATAAGGCAAGGTCTCAGCCTTCTGAGTAGCTAGGGCTATAAGTTTAAGCTACTGGCACCCAGCTTCAAGTTTCCTTTTCAAGGTCAAAAACTGTAATGCACTGGACACTTGGAACTTTGACTCAGACTTTTAATCCTAGTTACTTGGGAAGTGGAGACCAGGAGGATCCCAGTTTGGGGCTAGCCTGGGTAAAAGGAAGTAAGAAATCATCTCAACAAAACCAGCAGGGAATGGTGGCAGGCACCTGTCATCCCAGCTATGCAGGAAGTGTAAATAGGAGGATTAGGATCCTGGACAGTAAGGATAAAAATGTGAGATCTTGCATTAAAACTAACCAAAGCAAAAGGGGCTGGGGGTATGGCTCAAATAGTAGAGTGCCTGCCTAACAAGCACGAGGCCCTGAATTCAAGCGCCGGTACTGCTCTCCCCTCAAAAATCAAAACAAAAACTCCAAATATTAAAACCCATTGCAGCTGAACCATGCCAAATGTAAACATTTCACCAAATGTCTTCATTACTATTCAACCTTTCTTCTGCACCACTCTCTCTCAGATGAGCCTCTCCTTCTGGGGCTCTCCTGACATTGACATCAGGTCCCTAGGCTCTGCATTTTCTCCCATGTTGTAGGGACACCCTGATGGTCTGCTCATGAGGACCCTGTCCTGTGGCTGCCTTTCACTTGTGCATGTTCTGGTGTGCTTCGGGTAAGTGCCCTGCCAGTGAGCTGCACCCCAGCCCTCCTCCTCTTTGGAGGCTATGTCAGTTCCCTTCTTTCTTCCTCTTCAGCCTACATGGTTTTTTCCTGTCCTCTTCCTTCTCTTTTACCTAGATGGCCATAATTCAGAATTTAAGTTTATTTTCTCTGTTCTGTATTGAAAAAAGTAGCAGTATTATATTAAAAGTAGGTGGCAAAGCCACGCACTGGTGGCTCATACCTCTAATCCTAGCTATTCACGAGGCTGAGATCTGAGGATCAAGATTCAAAGCCACGTCGGGCAGGAAAGTCTGTAAGACTCTTATTTCTAACTACCAAAAAGCCAGAAGTGGATCTGTGGCTCAAGTGGTAGAGTGACAGCCTTAAGCTAAAAAGATAAGGGACAGTGCCCAGGCCCTGAGTTCAAGCTCAGGACACCAACAAAACAAAACCCAGGAAGTAATTAAGGTCCATTGTGATTCTATAGAACAGTTCTTGAGTAAATGTTCATCTCAGGTGTCAGTGTTGACGAGATTTTAGAAGATCACCTAGATGGCTGAGCAATTCTAAGTAAGCAAAAACACCTGGGGAATGTTCCCGGGGCTCAGACAGAATCCAGCCTGTGGCAGGAGGAAATGCCTTTAATCCCTTCTCCACACATTCATCTGCACTTGGTTACCTTGATTTCACACAGTGTAATGAAGGAGGAAAAGGCTTTAGCAGCTTTTCTCTCTAGATGCAGAAACACTTGCCCTCTCAAAATATGATCCTAATTACCGGGCCGTTATTCTTTTACTTCAAATATCAGAACAAATGCCCAAGGACTGGGCAGTTTTATAATCCACGTGGCTATTCTCAGAATATCTGCCAACCTCGAGAAAATAACCTGCTAGAAATTTTCTAACACTGTGATTCTTTTTTTGTTTTTGTTGGTCATGGGGCTTGAACTCTGTGCCTGGCACTGTCCCTCAGCTCTTCAGCTCAAGGCTAGTGCTCTACCACTTGAGCCACAGCACCACTTCTGGTTTTCTGGTGGTAAATTGGAGATAAAAGTCTCACAGTCTTTCCTGCCCGGGCTGGCTTTGAACAACGATCCTCAGATCTCAGCCTCCTGAGTAGCTAGGATTACAGGCATGAGCCAGCAGTGCCCAGCTGACATTGTGATTCTTAACTACTAAGAATTTTAGGGACCCCTTGTGATTCAACTAGAACCCACAGATTCTCTCCCTGTAAATTTCACGCACATGTTTTGTATGCGCGTTCAGGGGTCTGCAAGCTGTGTGCAGCCTTCCCGGGAGTGCGCGGAGGCGGCCACGGCCTGCCGTGTGGCAGGAGCCCTTGCGCTGGCAGGCGTGTCCTTACCATGGCTCTGGCCTCCTCACGAATGGACGGGATGGAAAGGATGCTGTACAGAGCTCCATTCACATATGGCTGTATCTACAAGGGGTGGAAAAAAACCTAGTCATTTTCAAGTTTTCAAATGCCAACACAATTTTATCAGACACCACTCTTGAGGACAATCTGGCTAATGGGGAGGTGGGCATCCCAAGGTCTTGAGAACTCAGGATGTTTTCAAAAGACAGGACTTTCATTTATCTGTGACAGCTACAATGAGTTCAAAGCCAAACCCATCCCTCTCTCCAAAGCTTCCTCCTGCTATACTTCATCACTTCAAGAAAGTCAGCTCGAGTCTCTGCTGACTCCTTTCTGCTTGCTCTCAGTTTGGTCTCTGAGCCGATTCAATGGAACCCTTCTTTTCCACAGCCACAGCTGCTGTCCTTGCTCAGCCATCGCGGGGCCATGACCGAGACTACAGCAAATCTCTAAATTATTCCACCTTTGATGCTTACTGTTCGACCTAATCATCCTATCACTGCCAAAAGTCTGCAACACACACGGAATAAATCACCCCTCTCCCCACCTAGGAAACCTCCCTTACACCCCCCATGGAGACTCCCCCACATAGATCTTCCGGCTTTGGTGTGTGAAGCTCCCCTGGCTGGAGAAGCTCTCCTTCTATGTTTTACCTGACAGCTGAGTTAACCTTTCAATCCCAGATCAGACCCAGGTCTCAAACGCAGGTCTCCTTGGAAGCCATGCTGGAGCTGACCCATGCTCACCTCCACTTCCTGAACCTCCTTCTACTTCTGAGCTGCTTCCATGGCTTTTTCCCATGCTACTGAGCTCTCCTGTATTTGGAGCTCTGAGGACAGGACTCTATTCCTCCAGGAGACCCTAACGTGAAATGAGCACTGGATGGCACACGGCTGAGTATGACAAATGAGCTCCCTTTTCCGTGGAGTATGTGCTCCCGCCTCCACGGCCAGCAGTCCTCACCACCCACCACCCCTCAGCGCTGGACCACACTGTCCCTGTTGGCCAGTCTTACTGTCTGTCATCTCCCTGACTGCGAGTGATGCTGAACATCTTTTCATGTTCAAAGGCCATCGCAAAGTGTACTATGCTGTGAACGGTCTTCTTTCCCCCTTTACTCTTGTCTTTGTTCTGACAGATTGTTTGACTTCTACTTGTAAACTTAAGAGAAGCGTTTTACTTATTGGCACATTAAACCTGTGTAACTTTCAACTCTGATTTTGGGGTCTTCTCCATGCAGAGCTCCCCTGTGTGTGCGGCCCTGGTCACTGCGGTCACAGCATGTGCCAGGCAGTAGCAGTACAGTGGAGGCCACTGAAATGTCTACCCTCCAGCAGCTGGCAAGTAACATGGTAGGCTGCAAGCCAGGGAGCGTCTCTAGTAATGAGACTTAACAAATAAGGCGTGTGAAATACCCCAGAAAGGTTCCAAGTCCAGGGACCAAGTTGTGATCTGGATGAGCTCTAGACTCCCGGCCACTTACGCGAATTGAGCACACACAGACAGTGTCATGTCTACTCTGAGGCCACACGATGTGTCTATAGTCAGATACTAACCCACTGGGGGAGTGTGGGTGTGAGCAAGGATGTAGCAGGACAGATGAGGAAAATGAGCCACACCTGGAGGGCAGTGGGCCAGAGGACGAAGGTGAGGACAACTCCTGCCTCCAATGTCCAAATTATAAACAATTTGGTCACTTGTAAAAGTACCCAGAAGGGGGAATATTCACATACTTGCAAAACGTGTTAGCACTCTCCAGCCAGACTCCTGCCTGTGAGGGTACCGGTCCCGAGGACCCCATCACCACCCCGGCCCAGGGCCAGCAGCGCTGACTGAGTACCTCGTGGTTTTCGTGTCCAAGGAGGTCCGAAAGTACTTTGAGTACAAGGCCCGCCACCTTGGCACACATGTTCTTCCCTGTAGAAAGCAAGGCAAAGCACAAAGTGACATGCTGCCCTGGCCTGTCAGGTACTCTCAGGACAAACCTTGGCTTCGCTGCGTAGAAGCTGAGTGACCTTAAGCAAGTGGTCTAACCACTCTAGGCCTCAGTTTTCTCTTCCTTTCACACCTGGTTCAAAGGGCCATATAGAATGAAGTAAGCCAGCATATAGGCAGGGCCCGGTATGCACCCCAGGGCTCAGGAACTAGTGGCCATGCTGCCATCAGATGCTGAGGCCTTGTGGGTAAAGCAGATAACTGGTATGAGCAATGTCCTGTGGCCCAACATCATAAGCTACTGAGAGAAATCCACGCTCATCAAGAAAAGTCATCAGAATGTGACAGGAGTATTACAAGGCTTTCTGCACAGGCATTTTGGGAGAAGACAGATGTAACAGCCATTCCCAGTCAAAAACACAAGTAGGAAGCTTAGAGTACAAGGCACCAAAGGTGAAGCATTTCTAACCAGTGCCCGTGAGCCGGCCACGCGTCCAGTCGCTTTCCTCTCCAGACCTAGTGGACCTGGCGCCTATTCTAAAGAAGCTTCTGGCATTCCAGCTAACAGAGCACTAGAACGAGCTGGTACGTACACAGAGGTGAAGCCACACCTCAGTTGAGTACAGATGCAAGCAGCTCCAAGCTCGCATCATCCTCTACCTCCAGGCCTGGACAGCTGTGAGCAACCAACTCGTTTGTGTCTACCACCAACTTGATCCTGGGCAATATGGGAACCCTATCCTCTGTCTCCAGAGAAGAGATCTTCATTCTTAACCTCCTACCTTTGAATAATGCATTAAGATCAGGAAAAATGTAATGAGTTTAATTTCCTCTTCATGCAGACATGACCATATAAATAAAACATTCTTTCTAAGGCCAGAAAGGCATTCTGGCTTTGGGGACAGACTAGCTTCCTACCTAGCTGGAAATGCTTTCATACTCTTTTGTTGTCTTTCCATGAGGAAAGCAGCAGCAAGCCCTCATGGACAGCCTGGATTCCAGATTCCTGGTTAGGACCTCTCCCATCCCCCAGAACTAGAGCGCATGGGTGAGGAGGGGCTGCCACACCTGCACTGCGGAGGCAGAGGTTCATGAGCAAGGCCACCGAGTACTCCAGTGTGTAGTCAGACAGGCAGTCGGGGTCCTTCAGAATATCAATCAGCCAGAAGATGAGGCCATCTCGAATCATCGCCGTCTGTAGTGGGCGCCTGCCATGAAACAGCCTCAGGTGAATGAACTGACAAAGGACATACATGGAAGAAGGTGCAGAGGGCGCTACTACAGTCAAGGTGTACAGAAGGTATACTATGAGGCTGAAATACACCTGACTGTAGTCAGGTGTGCAGAAGGTATACTATGAGGCTGAAATACACCTGACTGTAGTCAGGTGTGCAGAAGGTATACTATGAGGCTGAAATAAACAGAAATTCTCCACCTTTTAAGGCTATCATAAAGAAAAAAAAAAGTAAAAAAGGAGGCCTCCACTTCAAAAGTTTCCTTTTCAAGATTTAAATTTAGCAGAATATTACTTTAAATATTTAGTATGCATTTATGAATAGCTTCTGGTCTATTTAACCCAGGAAATAGGACCACAGAAATACATCTTAGGCATAATGAGCTGTAGGAAAATAAAGAAAAATTAGACAGGCAAAAATCCAGGTCAATACCATCCACATTCAACTCTCTGTAGAGTAAGATGGTATAATAATTTTCTATTCAAAGTCTGATGTAATATCTCTCACCAAGTCTAGGTGGGAGGCATGGCTCAAGTGGAAGAGCACTTACCCAGTAAGCATAAGGCCCAGGTACCAATACCAGAAAAGAAAAATCTTACAAAATCCAAAGTTTCCTCCAAATGTATAATGGTGAATGTCATTATAGGACAAGAATGTGGTATCACCACAAGAAACCACTTGAATTATCTGAACACCAGAAGGACTAGCATGTACCTATCCTGGTCAATATATTAGGGTAAAATAACCACCTGGGGCGGGAGAACCAATCTGTTCTTGCCATCTTCAAAAGCCTTCAGCTGACCTGAGCAAGGGGTGTGTCTTGCAGAACAGTAAAACTTAAATTACTGTTCAGAGAAAAAAAAATTGCAATAAATATGAGTTACCTTGAGTGCATGGTCACTGTGTCTTAAAGTAAGCTACGTGCTCCTTAAGGTGTCCACAGCTCTAAGAAAGTGTCAACTCTAAATTCTGGAAGCTCTTTTTTAGTCTACAGAGTCAGCACAAGCTGCAGACAGCATCCCTGTCCCCAAAGCATATACACATGCTTCACATTTCAGGTTTCTGGGTAATTAGACCTAGTACCAACACATTTAATTGGAAGAAAGTGTGTTCAGAAAAGGATGGACCAAAAAAGATAAGAATGGGAGCAATCAGAGTCATTCATAAAGTTAACAAGAGAGGGAGATAGGCTCTAGAAGTTACTATGTGACACAACAATTCCAGTAAAAAGAGGAACAAAGTAGTCAGGCACTAGTGGCTCACGCCTATAACCTCACCTCTCAGGAGGCTCAGATCTGAAATTAGCCTGGGGGTAAAAAAATCTGTTAATTGGAGATAAGAATATCTTATTACCCAACAAAAGGCCAGAAGTGGAGGTGTGCCTAGAGTGGTAGAACACCAGCCTTGAGCACAAAGCCAAGTAAGAGCATGAGGTCCCATCATCAGTACCAAAAAAAGAAAAAAAAGGAAAGAAGTACTGACATGTCAAAATGAACAACCCTTACTGACTACAGTACAGAAATGTACAGGACAAGCACATCTGTGCAATGGATGTGGTGGCTGCCGGGGCTGGGGCGGGGATGAGGAGGTACTGTTAAGTGGTTTGAGGGTTTTTTTTAGTGGGGATGGAAATATTCTAAATTATGATTATGGCTGTTCAACTGCAAATCTGATAAAGATCACTGGCTTGTCACTTAGGCTTGTGAACTATGTGGCATATAAAAATACACTTCAGTAAGTTATTCATTTGTAAAAAGCTATAGGTGGAAAGAATAACCCTGGGGATTAGAGGAATGGCTCAGGTAGTCGAGCATCAGATACTGAGTTCGAGTCTTGATCTCTAACAACAACAACAACAATAACGGAGCTATATGTGGACACAAGAAATGGTTCTAGCATCTGAATTTTGGATGTCTGATGCACTGATTCTAAGTCTTAACAGGTGCAGGCCAAGATTAGTGGTGAACTGCTGGATGAGCCTGAGGAGCAGGACACCCTAACCTTATCCCCCACAGGACCAACCAGCAACTGTAAATGTCTGGTTTCACAGGGGCTGGGAGCAACCTGAAAACTCTCCATGTGTTTATCTTAAACTTGCTTCATGCTGGGGACACAAATCCAGCCCTAAGCTGGTACCAATGACCTAACATGCATGGGGACAATAACAGTGCTTTCACGCGATGTGTACTTAGCACAGCAGCCTCAGCAGGATAGCTTAGATAGATAAGCTACCCAGCTCTGTCTTGAAAAGTCAAACAGCCTCTCTTAAGCACCCACAGGAAAGGATCATCCGCCTGCTGGCTTATTATAGGAGTTAAATAGGAAGTCAATCATGGCTTTAAATACCCCCAAGCTGACTTCACAAACACTACCACGAACCACTGTAGGGTCATTACCTGAGGCTGAACTTCTGCAGGGCCCCAAGAACATTCTCTCGGGTGATGACATCCTTGTCCTCCTCTTTCAGCCTTCCCTCCAACATCCGGAGCACCTTGGTGTTCTGGGCAAGGTAGAGGCGACCTAACAGTATACCAGAGATGAGACAGAAGAGATAAAATTACTCTGGTATGTTCTAAAAACACCTTCTATGAGAACTTTTTTTTTTTTGTCAGTCCTGGGGACTTGAACTCTGGGTTTGGGTGCTGTCCTTGTGTTCTTCAGCTCAAGGCAAGTGCTCTACCACTGAGCCACAGTGCCACTTCCGGTTTTCTAGTGGTTTATTGGAGATAAGAGTCTCACAGACTTTCCTGTCCGGGCTGGCTTTGAACCGTGATCCTCAGATCTCAGCCTCCTGAGTAGCTAGGATTACAGGCATGAACCACTAGTGCCCCGCTTCTTCTATAAGAAATCTGAAAGTAGTAGAGCACTAGCCTTGAGCGGAAGAGCTGAGGAACAGCGCTCAGGTCAAGTTCAAGCCCTACAACTGACCCCCCCCCCAAAAAAAAAAACCCAAAAAAACCAAAAAACACCTTAAAGTATATTTCTTCTGAGGCCAATGTGGTGGCATATGCCTGCAATCCCAGGCTTGGCTATCTAAGAAGACCCTGCCTCCTAAAAAAGAATGTATTTTTTCTAAAAGTTGGTTTTGTTCAACCAATTACATAATGAATAGACAACTTCATTTCCTAGCAGGGTGCCAGTGGCTCACACCTGTAATCCTAGCTACTTAGGAGGCTGAGATCTGAGGTTCATGGTTCAGGGACTGCCTGGGCAGGAAAGTCTGTAAAACTCTTATCTCCAATACTACACAGAAAAAGCTGGAAGTGGTGCTGTTGGCTCAGGTGGAAGAGTGATAGACTTGAGCACAAAAAGGCTCAGAGATAGCGCCCAGACCCTGTATTCAAGCCCCCCAAAACCGGCAAGCTCCCCTCCCCCAAACCAAAAAACAAAAAAAACCTTCATTTCTCGAAAGTTAAAACAAGTCCCACATTATGTGGGAACATTCTTCAGTGGCTGAAATTCTGAACCTAATAGATTTCTGAGGAGAAATGGGAGCGTCTGTACATAAGCCCCTTGGCCTTTCCAACAGAGGCAGCTGAGTCTTGTGGCCATGTTTCCTGGGCCTGTAGAGAGACCTAGAACAGGCCCAGGGCTGATGAAGGTGGGAGCCCTCGCTGGGGCCCTCTAATGAGTCCAGAGTGGTCACTAGCCTGTAGTGTACCCCTAAACTGACACTGAGATGTCCGTTTGAGACCTAAGTTTTAAAATGGTCCTTACTGCATACCTGGCTGATAATAAATGCCAGCCACATGGACAGGAAAATCAATGAAAGAGTCAAGAAATAAACTTTGGAGTATCATGTATTATCCGTAACTTGAAAATTCCTTTATCACATTAAAAAATAGCTCATGATTGCAATCCTAGGCATTCAGGGGGCTGGATATGAGGATCAAGGCCCAACGCCAGACTGGACAGGAAAGTCTGTGAGACTTATCTCCAATTATCCTCCAAGAAGACAGAAGTATAGGTGTGGGAGCCATCCTTGAACAAAAAGTCAAGTGAGACCATGAGGCCCCAAGTTCAAGCTGTACTGGCACACAGTCCCCAAAAAGCTCAAACTAAGAATGTCTGAAAGATAAAGTAATTTTGTTAAAATCATTTTAAATTTGGTTAGGGTGGCATTTTATTTGGGGAATGTTCAAGTTCTTTGGAGCTATTGCAGGCTATTGGAAATGCTGCAGTGCTTCCTGGAATCAGCCTTTAGGTAGAAAGTTACAGAAAAAGGGGGCTGGAGGTGTGGCTCAGTTGCAGAGCACCAGCCTAACCATGTTCAAACTCCAGCGCCACCAAGAGAGAAATAAAAAGGAAAATTAGAAAAAATGACTTGTGATGTACTAAGTATAAAGCCAAAAAGGTTATAAAATAAATTCCAAAGGCCACAAAAATCTGCCCTGACAGAACTAAAACAACATGACAAGAAGCAGTGTACACAGGGGATGAGGTAAAGCAACCTGGCATGGCAGGGGCGGTGTGGGGAGCGCGCGAGCTTGCCCGGGGCCCGCTGGTCTCACCTTCTGCCAGGGATGCCAGGGCGTTGATGAGCCTGGCCATGTACTGGCGTACCGCCTCGCTCTTGGAGTGCAGCAGCTGCAGCACGCTCCTCTGTGGGGACAAGCGTGGGACACGTGTCAGGAGAGGACAAGACAGGTTGGCAGCCCCTTGGCTGCTCTGGCTGTGCTCTTCCTTGGCTTGAATTTACCAGGGGGGAAAATAAATACTCCAAAGCCAAACACTTCATCTGGAAGTCCTGACTTCCAACTGATATTTGCTGAGACTTGGCAAAAGGAAGTTATCTAGACTTCTAAATTAAATGAATTATGCAACCTATTACACTCACAGGAAGCCAACTGTTGGCTGAACTGGATGCTGGGTTTTTCCTAGTTTAGGGGGGTAGCGCCCAAACGCAGCTCATGATGCTCCCGCCCAGCTCCACAGAACTCCAGCAAATAGTCTTGTTTTTGGTTTTGTTTTTTTAAGAGGTAACTTTTTTGATGGGTGCCAGTGTTTACACTATAATCTTTGCCTACTCAACATCCAGAGGATCACAGTTTGACACCAGCCTAGACAGAAAAGTCTGTGACTTCATTTCTAAAATAATCTGCAAAAAAAGCAGGGCTGAAAGCATGGCTCAAGTGGTAAGCACTAGCCAGGCAAGCAAGCGGACCAAGTGCTAGGGCTTGAGTTCAAGCTCTAGCAACAACAACAACAACAACAACAACAACAACAACAACAACCCCACCATATAAATTCGCAACAGTATGAGAAATAACAACAAAATTCTAGAAGGGGGATTCTGGCCTAGAACAATGGTCCCTGAAGACCAAATGTCAATGCAGCATTGGGCAAGGAGGGATTACCCAGGTTCCATACCTTCCTCTTTTAAAGACCAAATAACTGAGGTATGGAAGCAACTAGGTCCCATGGCCCACCCCACACTCTCCAAGCCCAGAGCTGGGTAGGTGAGTTCTCATGGGAGGGTCTCTGCTTTGGGGCACAGGTGGGCAGAGATCTATCAAAAGACAGAGCAGAGCAGTGTCTGATTGCAAAATGAATGAAGTATTGAGCCACCCCAGCCCAGTTCCAGAATATTGGCAATGCAGCCTTGCCTCAAGGAGGAGATGAGAAGGCTCCCTAGAAGAATATGATGGCGTGGGAAAGAACTGAGAGCAGTGATCCCTCAGTGGGGCACTCTGTGAACAGACCCGCCCACCACTCCATGCACTGCCAATCTCTCTAGGAGTCACCTAAACACCCCAGAGTGCCAGCCTTGAGCTGAAGAGCTCAGGCACAGCGTCCAGGCCCACAACTGAGAGGAAAAAAAAAGAAAAAAAAAGGCAAAAGCAAAAAAATTAGTTTGGAAAAGTATAAAATGATTCATTCTCTTCTAGTAAGAGTCCTCAACAGCTGGGTGCTGGTGGCTCACACCTGTAATCCTAGCTACTCAGGAGGCTGAGATCTGAGGATCGCGGTTCAAAGCCAGCCTGGGCAGGAAAGTCTGTGAAACTCTTATCTCCAATAAACCACCAGAAAACCAGAAGAGGTGCTGTGGTTCAAGTGGTAGAGCGCTCGCTTTGAGCTGAAGAGGGACAGCGCTCAGGCCCAGAGTTCAATCCCCACGACCGACAAAAAAAAAAAAAGTCCTCAACAAGTTGGAAATCCTATTTTAGTCCTTTCTTTGGGGATTTTCTCCAATTCCCAATGTTTTCCCTCTTTCCATGTGAGCCAGTGTTGATTTTCCTAACTTAAGGAGTGCAGCGAGGCTGGCGCATGGTCACCACGCCAGGAGCAGGCTAGGCCCCTTCCTGGGAACGAAGATTCTGCTGGGCCTGGTCACCTCTACCAACCTGGCTGTGGCTGTGACAGTCTAAGAGGTCATTGCTGATGTAGGCTTGCAGCACCGTCTCCCTCTGCTCTCCAGGATGAGATGTGGTCAGGCGCTGGAGGGACAAAAAGTAAAACCAGACCTGGAATAAATTTTCCACATAGCAGGGACAGTTTTGTTCGTTGATATGGGGTCTTGCTATGTGGCCTAGGCCACAGCAGGAGCTGTGGTTTAAATAGCACAGAAAAAAAAAGTGATAAACTGTACAGTGAGCCAAACAAAAGGACTAACACCATCCAGCTCAGTGGGTTAGTCACCAGGCAACCAGCCAACTATCAGGAGCTTAGGAAGCTGGGCTTGCTATGGGGGACCTAGGGGAACACACAGTCTGCAGAGCTGCGAAGGGCACGATGCCTGCCATTATCAGTGTGCATATATCACACCAGTACCTCAACAGCCAAGAGTAGCTCCACACAGCCTTGAGCTCCACACAGGCACCAAATCTGAATGGTTCTATGGGTAGGGCCCATGGCAGACTGTACAGGGCTTGGAATGCATGCCAGGCCAATTGATTAGGCTTTATTCTGATAGCAAGGGGTGTGTGTGCGTGCATGCGTGCGTGCGTGTGTGTGTGTATGTGTGTGTGTGTGTGTGTGTGTGTGTGTGTAGAGGAGATCGCTAATTGAAAATCTGGAAACTTTGGGAAGAAGCCAATACATCTGTCACGATGCAGTGATTTTACATAATGTCCAGAGGACAGAAGAAATTTTAGTATGGAACGTGTGTGAAATGCATGTGCACACATGTGCAGGGCACAAGAGAACCAGGTATCTGATGTGAGCAAATATTACACATCATTTGCTTTTCCAGGCACATCTTACTAGGTAAACATCCTGAGGCTGTGGACCCTGCTTCTGGCCAGGTGTGCAAGGAGCATCCTGGTTCGAGGACAGACACAGGCCAGGCAGAGTTGTGAAGGGGCAGAGCAGCCCAGGGTGCCCAGAGGCCTCCGAGGGAAGAGGACTCCACTGCAGGAGTGTGCCTGTCACCTTCCGCCTGCTCAGAGTAGAGGCAGGGCCAGGGCTGGGGAAGAGCACTGGAAGGAGACAGGCAAAATCAAGCCTGCTCGGTTTTCCTGGCTACCTTGGTTCAGCAAAGCAATGCTGTCTCCGTAAGAGTCATGCACTTCAGGCCATGCCACGTGGCAGACAGGAGGCAAGTCTGCCATCAGGGGCAGAGGAAGCCGTCAGGATGATGCAGCTCATCCTGTTCAACTGGCCCCAACAAAGCCAGAACAGATACCCAGCACAGGGATCTCCCCACTGTCCCTGGGGCACCCTTGGAATCCTCCTCATGTGAGATTTCAGGTTGAAGTAGCAGATGCTAGAAGTGAAGTGTCTCCTAAGGGCTATTTCTGCTCAAAGGATTCTGATGCCAAGTCACTGATACTGACATAAAGCAGCCCAGGTTAGAATGGATCATTCAGGGAGTGGGCCATCTGGCAGTTCTCAAAGTGCAGTCTAGGAATCCAAAGGTTTCAAAATCCTTTCAAGGCATCTGCAAGGTGATCATTTTTCACAGTAACACAAAAAGGTATGATGGGTAATTTCAAGATCCATCTCCAAGGTGTAGTTAGCTGGGAACAGGTGGCTCACACCTGTAATCCTAGCTACTCAGGATCTGAGGATCACCGTTTAAAGCCAGCTTGGGCAGGAAAGTCCATAAGACTCTTATCTCCAATTAACCACCAAAAGGCTAAAAGCAGAGCTGTAGCTCAAGTGGTAGAACACTAGCCTTGAGCCACAAAAAGCTCAGGGACAGCGCCTGGGCCCTGAGTTCAAGCCCCAGGACCAAAACAACAACAACAAAAGGCTGTTTATGTTAATATGTCATTTTCTATTATTTATGTGAATTAAAATAAAAATTTGTCTCCTCAGTTTTCATTTCAAATATGGCAAGTACTGTTAGATAAAGTTCACACAAGCAAAGAGTCTTTGGAGTCCTCCGTCATCCTGAGCATGACCACACAGCTCAGGAAGCAGCGCTGTGGGCAGGGGAGGAAAGCGCCAGTACAGCTCCAGTGCTCTAGAGTTATGGCAATGTGAGCACTGGACAACATGGGGTCCCTGTGGCGCTGCCAGGGCCTGGCTGCACACGCAGACACCTGGACCCCAGGACTGAGCGTGGCTGCCCAGCTGGGAAGGGCCAGGGCGGGCTGCTCCCGGGCCTGGAGACTGCTGCTGAGGTCACAGGACTGTGTGACAGCAACAAGCGCGCTCAACACAGGCTTTTCAGGAAGAGGCAAGGCTACGTTCAGGAGCTGCATTTAACTTCAGTTCTTGGTGGCAGCTGGCAACAGCAGTTTTAAGGAGGAAAGTTACAAGAATACAAGCATGCTTAGCAGCCAGACCACAACCGCAGTGCTGGGCTTCTCTTTGTTTTGTAACTTTAAGGGAAAGGCACCTACCCAGCGCAGAGCCTGCAACAAGAAGGCTTTCAAGCGGTCACTCCCCCAGATCAAATCCTTCTTCAGTTTCTCATAATCCAGGGAGGGCAGCAATGGAACATCCTTCGGTTTCCTACTCAGCATATCAAGTTCAAGGAGAAAGAAAAGGAGAAAGGGGATGATCATGATGTTGTCTGAATCAGGACGGTGAGAGCTGGTATGATGCAGGCCAGCGGTGGTCTCCTCCGCACCTCCACCCCAGCCAGCTCAGCTCTGCCTGCTCTGGATGGGCTGAGGCTTTCTATTACATCCTGGCTAAAGCAAGACTCTCCCTGGGCCATGTACTGGTGGCTTACTCTTGTAAGCCCAGCTACTCAGGAGGCTGAGATCTGAGGATCATGATTCAAAGCCCACCTCAGGCAGGACAGTCCATGAAACTCTTTATAACCAGTTAACCACTAGAAAACCAGAAACGGAGCTATGGCTCAAAGTGGTAGAGTGCTAGCCTTGAGCAAAAAGAGCTGAACCAGACCTTGAGTTCAAACTTCATGACCGACCCACCTCCCAAAAAAGACTGCCTGGACAGGCTTAGGAAACACTGCCTTCAGCCTAGGCCTGGGCTCCTATGATGAAGAAAGCACCTGGGCAGAGCCCAGCAGCACACATATGGCCGTGGGGAGCCAGAGGGCATGTCCAGGGAGCGGCTTGGGGCACACAGATCTGTGGGAAGGGTGTAGGGAAACCTGAAAAGCTTCCTCATGAAAAATGGAAGTGCCCAGAGACGCCACATCTCATGGAAATATCTCCAATTAGGGATCTATCAAGCTAAGCCTGGCCACTCAGACTCCTAATACAAGGGGTCTTCATACCGCTGCTGTTTTTGTTTTTCGCCTTGTGAGTAGGAGGAGCATGGTGTGTGTGAGCTGAATGGGGTCTGGGGTCTAGCTACCATTTTGTGCACTGTCATGTCAGATGCCCTCACTAGGGCAGTGGTGAGACTCAGCTTCCTGTAAATCTACGATGATTTCAAAGTCAAAAATGAAAATCCTGAACCAAGAAAGAAGCAAAACAAAAATCCCCTCAGTATCAAGGAAAAAAAGACATACAGTGTAGTGGAAAGATTGAAGATAAAGGTTACTTTTCCTTCCTTCCTTTCTTCTCTTTTTTTTTTTTTTGTGCCAGTCCTGGTGCTTGAACTCAGGGCCTGAGCTTCTGTTTAGCTCCAGGCTAGTATTCTACCGCTTGAGCCAGAGCTCCACTTCTGGCTTTTTCTGGTAGTTTATTGAAGATCTTGCCCAAGTTGGCTTCGACCCTCAATCCTCATATCTCAGCCTCCTGAGTGGCTAGGATTACAGGTATGAGCTACTGGTACCTGGTGGGTAGAATACAATATGAAAAGATTATATCTTAATTTTATTTTCCAGTCTGTAGCATAGGCTTGCCTTGAATCCTCAGTCCTTCTGCCACAACTTTTCTAATGCTGTGATTACAGCTGTGTGTCACCAACCCTAAAAGTTTCTATTAGACACAGTGAGAGTCTCACAGCAGGTGCAAAACAAAGGAACAGAAGGTAACAGATGAGCTTTCAGTACGCTTGAGGACAGCACCTTCTTCAGTAGAAGCCTAAAGACACATGCACACTTGTTGCTCCATGTCTTTTCCCCAAAAAAAGATTTTTTTTTTAATATATGCTGGGGCAGCTTGAACTTAGGGCCTCAGTCCTAAGCTTTTTTTGCTCAAGGTTGGTGTTCTCCTGCTTGGGTCATAGAGCCTACTTCCAGCTTTTGGGTGGTTTATTGGAATCTCAGAGTTTTCTTGCCTGGTCTGGCTTTGAACCATGACTCTCAGATCTCAACCTCCTAGTAGCTAGGATTACAGGTATAAGTCACCAGTGCCTGGCAGAAAATATTATTTTAAGTGAAAAGTTAACAGAGCTACTTATGCAATCCCAACCTTGAATCATTGGTCAGAATTCTTAAATCATGCAAAGGCTTTGAAATATTAAGATTAAGGAACATTTCAAGAAGAGCAAGAAAAGTTAGGCACTGATGGCTCATACCTGTAATCCTAGCTTCTCAGGAGGCTGAGATCTAGGGATCACAGTTCAAAGCTAGCCCAGTAGGGAAGTCCATGAGACTCTATGTCCAATTAACTACTAGAAAACTGGAAGTGAAGGGCTGGGAATGTGGCTTAGTGGTAGAGTGCTTGCCTAGCATGCATGAAGCCCTTAAGTTCAATTACTCAATACCACATACACAGAAAAAGCCAGAAGTGTGACTCTGGCTCAAGTGGTAGAGTGCTAGCTTTGAGCAAAAGAAGGTCAGGGACCCTAAGTTCAAGCCCCATGGCAAAAAAAAAAAAAAGCAACTAGAAGTGGTGTTGTAACTCCAAGTGGTAGAGCCTTTAGTGAAAAAGCTCAGAGACAATGCCCAGGCCGTGAGTTCAAGCCCCATGACTGACCAAAAAGAAGAAAAAAAGTAGAAGACGATGACGACAACAACAACAACTGTGACTAAATCAGCAGAGGGTGCTGTACATGCAGAAAGAAGACGAGTGTGCGTGTGTGTACTGTGCGATGTGGGGTGGAGATCTGGTGTAGTTGGATCAGTGCTGATTTTCTGACTTTACTAACTACACTGGCTTGTGCAAGACAATTCTATTTTTGTTTCATTCTGTTTGTTTTGGCTTTCAAGCATTTTATTTTGAAATAATTATAGATTTAGAGGCTGGGTGAAGGGTCTGTGGGGGTTCTTTGTACTACCTTTACAACTCAGAACTATTTTCACATGAAAAGAATGTTTGTGACTTAAAATTTAAACAGGCTCTTGTTTTAGGAAAAAAACATTCCATTTTTAAGGCCAAGTCTGACCACCTCCATGCCTGGGGTGGGCTATATTGAGTGTCACCAGTATGGCAGTATCAGGACTGCCCCCAAAGCCCAGTACAAAGTGGCCAGCCACTCCCCCACTGACCAAGAAAACTGTCACTTCTAGCCATGTGCCTGTGGCTCACGCCTGTAATCCTAGCTACTCAGGAGGCTGAGGTCTGAGAATTGTGGTTCAAAGCTAGCCCGGGCAGCAAACTCCAGCAAACTCCATGAGATTCTTATCTCCAATAAACCACTCAGAAAACCGGAAGTGCACAGTGGCTCACGTGGTAGAGCGCTAGCCTTGAGCTGAAGAGCTGAAGGACTGTATTCAGGCCCAGAGTTCAAGCCTCATGACCAACAAACAAAAAACAACACACACAAAAAAGAAAACTGTCACTTCTTCCCTGTTCTTAACACCTCCCACAACTCCTCCCCCTTCGCTCTACAGGTGCCCCTGTGCCTTAAGTCACTTCTAGAGTGTTCTTGGTTGTCCTGGCACCACCCTATTTGCCTTACGTATCGACCCACTGGCATCCTCATAACCATACAGTGGAATTACTGCTCTTCAAAGCTAGAACGCAGAGAAGTTATGTAAGTAAGTGTTCAAAGTCACCAGCCAGGAGCAGTGAAGGGATTTTAACCAGCAGTCTGTTCTGGAAAGCATGGTATGCTGCCACCAAGTGGCAGAAGAGAGCAATGCAGAGTGAGTGTCAGCCTCCGATAGGGGAGGAGGCAGAAGTGGGTGGCCATCTCAGCCTTCAGAACTATCTTCTAGTCTTTCCCCACAAAACTGGCTTAGAAGTTCCCCAGAAACTATTCCCGTCCTCATGTCCAAAGCCAAGGTTTCTACTTTCTTGCTGCAACACACTTATCAGATGCATGTTTAGACACTTCTGGTGACAGTCTGATTGATGTGGCTGAGGCCTGGGGCACAGCGTGAGACCGCACAGAACACTCAAGACCCTGAAACGCTCTGCACAACTGCACTATACGGTAAGAGCAGGTTTTCTCACTTGACGCTACATTACCCAAAGAAACAGAACTAATGTTAAAAGAATCTAGCTGAACTGCTTTACTGATAAGCACTGGTATTTCCTTCCACATTTACAAGTAGCTGAGTTTTTATATTCCAGTTTGACATCTATCCTTTTTTTTTTTTTATGTCAGTCATGGGGCTTGAACTCTGGGCCTAAGTGCTGTCCCTAAGCTTTTCAGCTCAAGGCTAGCACTCTACCACTTGAGCCACTTAAGCCACAGCACCACTTCTGACTTTTTCTGCTAATGTGGTGCTGAGGAATCGAACCCAGGGCCTCATGCATGCAAGGCAAGCACTCTACCACTGATCCACCTTCCCAGCCCATACATCTACCTATTCTTGTTAATAAAAATTCCAAACAGTGATTACTTACACAGGGGCCAAGGAGGCTCGTAACATGGTTGAGGCCTGAGAGGAAAGGAGAAAACAGACTGCATTAATCACTGATAAGAACACATTAAGCAAAACATTAATTTTTAATCCACTAGATTTGGTTCTCCAACTAAAGTAATGTATGACTTAAAAGCTAGCAGGCCCTGGGGACACCTGTCACAAGCCACTGCCCTCAAGTTTTGAAGTCTCCATTTTAAAGCCAAACTTCATGTAGCATGGCAGGTCCTTCATCTGACAGCAGACTCCCACAGACACCTCCTCTGACCCCAAGAAGAAGAAATGCAACGTGAACTAGTACATGCTCCTTGCTCTTCTTTGTTAACATTTCTATTTAAGTATAAAAATAACAGCTGCACTTTGTACCAAGTCAGAAGGAGAGCACCAGCAATCCCCTCCCCCTCATCTCTTGCAGTCCCCTCTGAGCAGGTCACTGCTGCCTTCTAGACATTCCCGCTGCCCTGATGTGGCTCACACATCTATGTATGCAACATATTTTTCTTTGTGCGGTATTAAACATGCATTAAAATAGACATGAGGGAAAATAACCAAATGTAGTTCAAGTATGGGGCTTATTTGGACCAACTCAAAAAAGCCAACTGTAAAATGCTATTTTGAGGCGTGAGGAAATCTGAGCATGGGCTGGACTGGTGAAAAATAATACTAAGGATTGGTATTGTTGTATTTGGCATTGTGTTTGTGAGTTTTGTTGGCTTTGAAACCCTTTATCTGTGAAGAGATGTATACTGAATTATTTCCTGGTGAAATGATATGCTTGGAAATGGGTCTCAAGAACTCCAGGCAAGAAACCTAAGTAGAGGAGAAAAAAGGAACAAAGCTCGGTCAAATGCTGAGGCTGGGGATGAGGCTGCCCAGAGGCATGGAGGTCATCGCCACTGTGAGCTAATGTCACCTGGTGTTCCCAGCACTGGGTACAGAGCAGCACTCAATCAACACTTGTTGGATGATTGAAGACACTCAACAATGTCACCTAGTGTCACTCCTGAGACCTCTATTGACAAGCGGCCCAGGCTGAGACCCTGTTTCTGATTACTCCCCTCTGCCAGGCTCACAAGCCACAGATTCCTAGCTCATACACATCATACCCCTTTTTAAATGGCCCCCAAACTATTCTTGTCTTTCGCCCTGACTTATTCCAAATAAACTGAATTAAAGTAACCTATTTCTTCAACTCAGAAAATAAGTTTGACACACTATCTAAATGACTCCTTTAATATACTAAGAGATCAAGAAAGTAAGCCAGTAAGCCAACTGGGGCAAATCAAGCTACACAAAGATATTAGCACAATATATATAACACACAGAAATGTTTCAGGAATTAGTAACGTTGCTAATTCCTATTTCCCCAAATAAAAATCAACACTTCCCTTTTTCAAGAACCATGGACCTCTCATGAGTCAGACAAGCATTACTGAGGCTTCATAGCTAATTAAATTAAGAAAGGCCAGGGGGCTGGGAAGGTGACTCAGTGGTAAAGTGCTTGCCTTGCATGCCTGAGGCCCTGGGTTTGATTCCTCAGCACCACATAAGCAAAAAGAAAAAAGCCGGAAGTGGCGCCGTGGCTCAAGTGGTAGAGCGCTAGCCTTGAGCTGAAGAGCTGAGGGGACAGTGCCAAGGCCCAGAGTTCAAGTCCCATGACCGGACCCAAAAAAAAAGAAGAAGAAGAAGAAGAAAGAAAGGCCAGAGGTGAGGGTGGCCCGGGGCTGTGGCCATTCACTCATTAGCCAGCACTTCCTGACTGGCCTCCGCCAGGCCTCCTCCTGGCACTGGCAATACACAGGTCAACAAAGCTAGTACCTTCCATGACAGCACCGATCTGAGGGGGAGAAGGAAGTGGCCAAAGAGCTCTTTGAGCCTCAGTTTCCTCATCTGCACATGATGACAATTGTTATGGAGATTAAAGCTATTCCAGAGACAGAGATCAGGAAGACTGTGTTTGAGGTTGGGGACTAGCCCAGACCAAAAGCAAGACTGCATCTCAATCAATGCTGATTCATACCTGTCATCCTAGCTATGTAGCTGGCATAAGTAAGAGGATCACGGTTCAGGATGATCAGAACATAGGTGTAAATCCCTACTAGAAAAAACATCTATAAGCCGGGCGCCGGTGGCTCACGCCTATAATCCTAGCTCCTCAGGAGGTTGAGTTTTGAGGATTGCGGTTCAAAGCCAGCCCAGGCAGGAAAGTCCATGAGACTCTTATCTCCAATAAACCACTAGAAAATTGGAAGTGGCTCATTGGCTTAAGCGGTAGAGCACTCGCCTTGAGCTGAAGAGCGCAAGGACAGCGCCCAAACCCAGAGTTCAAGCCACACAACCGACAAAAAAACAAAAAACAAAAAAGAGCTAAAACAAAAAGGGCTAGGGAAGTGGCAGAATTTCTACCTAACAAACTGAGACTCTGAGTTCAAATCCCAGTACCACCAACAAACGGGCCACATCAAACCCAAGACAGTTGGATGACATGTCATTTGCGAAGGACACAGAATGCTAGGTTGCACAGGTGTGTCAGAGGGCTCAGTATCAGGTGAAGGAAAGTTGTGATTAGGTGTTCTCCATGCCCTGGGGTGAGCAGTCCTTGGGTGAGGGACTTGTCCACCTCGGCCAGCCACCATTGTTTCCAGTGAACAGATGCATGTAGCCCCAGGTTCAGGCCCTGGGAAAGTGACTTCCAATACATGGAGATGGGGGAGCCACTCTGCCATGCACGGAGCATTGGAAACCTGGCTCAGGTGGTCACCTAGAGATAAGGTGCACCAGGCTCCACACCAACATGTAGTGCACGATTCAAGTTATGTGCTGAGTAATAAAGGGCTAAGGTCCAAGAGAGGCATTATCCACGACTACCAAAGACAGCAGCTCCAGCATCATGATGTAATAGAAAATCAAGAGATCACATGGCATTTGCAGTCTGTCGTTGGCCCAAATGTTGAAATGTCATCGTGTGACAGGCTGTACTTGTGTAATCCTAGAAAATTGCTTGTTTTCTTTATCTCCTGTGCTCCAGGAAAACCCTGACTCCCCACTAGCTTGCTGTTAACATAATCTGATTTATCTGGATCCCAGTTTGAGAACCTGAGAAGTCAAAGACAGGGAAGGGTAAACCTGGGGTACGCCAGGGCCACCCAGGGTCACCCAGGTCACTGGAAAGGATCTTCCCGTCAGAAAGCCTAAATCCTGCCAATACTAATCCTTCTGGCAGCCCCTGGCCAGCTGCCAGCTCTGATAAGGCTGGCAGCCTTTGCAAACAGCTCTACCAGGGCACAGGAAGCAGGTAAGAGTAGAGGCGTGCCTCCTGTCTCTCCTAGTGTTTGAGGGGAAAAGGGTGACTCACTGGGTTGTGGGATTAAGGAAGTCATAAGCATCTACAAGCAAGGGTAGGGTCAGCTCTGGGTGCTACCCACATGTGGTAGCAATGGCCCCAGCCTAGTGGGTTTGCTTCAGGAATTCCACAGTCCAGAGTAGAGAATCTGCTGGACACAGTGGCTCATGCCTGTAATTCTAGCTACTCAGAAGGCTGAGATCTGAGGATCACGATTCAAAGCCAGCCCAGGTAGAAAAGTCCCCATGAGACTCTGATCTCCAATTACCACTCAAAAAATCAGAAGTGACACTGTGGCTCAGTGGTAGAATGCTAGCCTTGAGCACAAAGAAGCTCAGGGACAATACCCAAATCCTGAATTCAAGCCCCAGTACTGACACAAAAAAAGCAAAGCAATGCAAAGCAATGGCTGTGGTGGAAGTGGTGCCATGGCTCAAGTAGTAAAGCGCTAGCCTTGAGCTGAAGAGCTGAAGGACAGCGCCCAGGCTCAGAGTTCAGGCCCGACGACCAACAAAAAAGAAAGAAAATGGCTGTGGCTTGCTAACCCAGTGCCTCCTCCTCAATTTCTAACGCTTGGACAGTCTGCACCTCAATGCCAGGAAACGGCAAGGATGGCTGACGAGGCTCATGTCCATGACACTAATAATGTGTTATGGAACTAAACTTTGGCTGCACTGAACCCCTGGCTCCTTTAAACTATCCCTTAACCTTCAATATACAGGAAACACAGGACACTTGTAGGTAGTAAGGTGAATGGGGTTTTACAACAAACTTGAAAAACACCAATTATATGAAGAATTAATAAATTCCAGAGAGGGCAGTAGAGAGCAGCGGCTGGGAAGTCATCATTTCTGGTAAACACTGTCCCACACCTGGCCTACAGCTGGCTGTCCAGGGTACACAGAGGTCACCAGCCCTCAGGGAATGACATAAAGCACTTTATCCTGGAGGACTGGACAGGAAGTTGTTTTTAAAACTGGGATAGCCAACATTTGCTTTGAAATATGGCTGATCCTCTAAGATTTCTGCATGCTAAAACCCTTTAGCCAGAATCTAAGTGGAGACTATGCAATCTTCATCATCTGTCTGTCCCCATGTGCAGAATGGCCACCATGACCAGCTCTATGCGACTTCTGAGAACACAGGAAACTTCTTTACTCTGTGACCCCCTTCCTTTTCATGGAGTCCCAGGGAAGCGCCCCAGGCTTCTAGGGCTTCTAGGATAACTGCAGCAGTCTTTTTTTCTTTTTCTTTTTTCCTCTTGGTTATGGGGCTTGAACTCTGGACATAGGTGACCTGGGTGTTGTCCCTGAGTTCTTTGTGCTCAAAGCAAGCGCTCTATCACTTTGAGCCACAACACTACTTCCTGCTTTCTGCTAATTAAAAGGAGACAAAACTCTTACAGACTTTCCTTCCCCGGGCTGGCTTTGAACTGCGATTCTCAGATCTCAGCCTTCTGAGTAGCTAGGATTACAGGCGTGAGCCACTGGTGCCCAGCTGACATACATTTTTGTTTGCATGCCAGCCTTTACCCTTTTTTTTTTTTTTTTTTGGTCCGGTCGTGGGGCCTGAACTCTGGGCCTGGGCGCTGTCCCTCAGCTCTTCAGCTCAAGCCTAGTGCTCTTACCACTTGAGCCACAGCGCCACTTCCGGTTTTTTTCTTTTTGCTTATGTGGTGCTGAGGAATCCAACCCACGGCCTCAGGCATGCAAGGCAAGCGCTCTACCACTGAGCCACCTTCCCAGCCCCTACCCTTTATTTTTTTTTTAAGCAAATTTTTGTTTTTTTTTAGTTGTTTCATGAGGCTTGAACTTAGGGCCTAGGCGCTGCCTCTGAGCTCCTTCACTCAAGGCTAGTGCTCTACCACTTTGAGCCAGCTCCACTTCCGGTTTTCTGGTGGTTAATTGACGCTAAGAGTCTCACAGGGACTTTTCTGCCTGGGCTGACTTTGAACTGCGACCCTCAGATCTCCTCCTCCTCAATAGCTTGGATTACAAGCGTGAGCCACCAGCGCCAGGCAAATTGTTTTCTTTGAGACAAATTCTTCCTATATAGCCCTGGATGGCCTCCAGCTCATAATCCTCTCCCTCCACTTCCTAAGTGCTGGGATTACAGGTATGTATTAACTTAATCTAAAAAAAATACTTTATGAAAAATGTATTATGTATGGAACCCCTCATTTCAAGGCGGTGGTTCTGACCAACAGGGTGCCCCAACTCCACATGTGCACCTGGCCTTACTCCTAGGCTCGACACCAGGTGTGAGCTCCAGAGCCTTGCGTGGGTTCCTGCACTCTGATGGCTTCCCTAGAGACACTAGGGTCTCATACCCTAGTGGCCATGCCCTGGGTCTGAAGTCCTGTGTCACCCCACGTCTCTAGGATGTGCTGTCCTAAGAAAGACACGACATGACTTGGTAACATTTGGCCTCAGATATGTAACTGGAATCACAAGGCTACATCAATGACACAAGGTGAAATAATCTGGGTTTTTTTTTTAAGAATATAGTTTTTAAAAAATATTTGTCCTTTCCTGATACTGTCAGGAAAGTGAAGAGAAGACTAGGTAATGCTCAGGATTACAGCAGCCCTAACTGGGCCACTGGTGGCTCACACCTGAAATCCTAGCTACTCAGGAGGCTGAGATCTGAGGATCACAGTTCAAAGCCAGCCTGGACAGAAAAGTCTGTGAGATTCTTATCTCCAATAAACCACTAGAAAACTGGAAGTGGTGCTGTGGCTCAAGTAGTAGAGTGCTAGCCTTGAGCCGAAGAGCTGAGGGACAGCGCCCAGACCCAGAGTTCAAGCCCCATGACAAAAAAAGAAAAAGGAAAAAAAAAAGATTACAGCAGCCCTGATACCTCAGTATGGCACCAAATCTAAGGCCACTGAACCAGGAAGGACTCACAGGGCATTACTGGATCAACTGGCAGAAAACAGATAGGAGATTAGATAAGACTAGAAGTGAAATTTACAGATGTTGATAATTACATGGTTTTATAAGAGAATATACTATTGAACTCAAGCTTGCTAGACTAGGTAGGACTCTACTATCTGAGTCACAGCTCCAGCTCTGCTTTTCTTTTTTTTTTTTTGGAGTCCAGTCGTGGGGCCTGAACTCTGGGCCTGGGCACTGTCCCTCAGCTCTTCAGCTCAAGGCTAGTGCTTTACCACTTGAGCCACAACGTCACTTCCGGCTTTTTTTTTCTGCGTATGTGGTGCTGAGGAATCGAACCCAGGGCCTCAAGCATGCAAGGCAAGCACTCTACCACTGAGCCACCTTCCCAGCCCCAGTTCGGCTTCTTTACTAGTTATTTGGGGAGATAGAAAACTTTTCTAACCAAGCTAGCCTCAAAGAAAAATCCTCCAGCAGCCAGGCGCAGGTGGCTCACGCCTGTAATCCTAGCTACTGAGGAGGCTGAGATCTGAGGATCACGGTTCAATGCCAGCAAGGGCAAGAAAGTCCGTGAAACTCATCTCCAATAAACCACCAGAAAACCGGAAGTGGCGCTGTGGCTCAAACGGTAGAGTGCTCTCCTTGAGCTGAAGAGCACAGGGACAGCACCCAAGCCCAGAGTTCAAGTCTCAGGACCGACAAAAAAAAAAAAAATCCTCCAGATCTCAGCCTTCTAAATAGCCAGAGTTGTAGGCAAGAACCACTGACAGCTGGCAGAGAATACTCTTTTTTTTTTTTTTTGGTCCGGTCATGGGGCCTATACTCTGGGTCTGGGCACTGTCCCTCAGCTCTTCAGCTCAAGGCTAGTGCTCTACCACTTGAGCCACAGCGCCACTTCCGGCTTTTTTTCTTTTTGCTTATGTGGTGCTGAGGAATCGAACCCAGGACCTCAGGCATGCAAGGCTAGCGCTCTACCACTGAGCCACCTTCCCAGCCCATGCAGAGAATATTCTTTTTTTTTTTTTTTTGGTTCTGGTCGTGGGGCCTGAACTCTGGGCCTGGGCGCTGTCCCTCAGCTCTTCAGCCCAAGGCTAGTGCTATACCACTTGAGCCACAGTGCCACTTCCGGCTTTTTTCTTTTTGCTTATGTGGTGCTGAGGAATTGAACCCAGGGCCTCATGCATGCAAGGCAAGTGCTCTACCACTGAGCTACCTTCCCAGCCCAACAGAGAATATTCTTAATCAGAAGAAATATATGCTGGGTGCTGATGGCTCATGCCTGAAATACTAGCTACTCAGGAGGCTAAGATCTGAGGATTGAAGTTTGAAGCCAGCCTAGGCAGGAAAGTCTGTGAGACTCTTATATCCAATGAACTACTCAAAAAAGCCCGAAGTGGTGCTGTGGCTCAAGTAGTAGAGTGTTCCCTTTGAGTGAAAGAAGCTCAGGGAGAATGCCCAGGCCCAGAGTTTAAGCCTCAGGGTGGGCAAAAAAAAAAAAAAAAAAAAAAGGAAAAGGAAAAAGAAAAAGAAAAACACAACAATACACAATAACAACATATATAATTTTTGTACCCATTAGAAAGTAATCTTTGGGCCGGGCGCTAGTGGCTCACGCCTGTCATCCTAGCTACTCAGGAGACTGAGATCTGAGGATTGCAGTTCAAAGCCAGCCTGGGCAAGAAAGTTCGTGAGACTCTTATCTCCAATTAACTACCAGAAAAACTAGAAGTGGCACTGTGGCTCAGGTGGTAGAGTGCTCGCCTTGAGCTGAAGAACTAAGGGACAGCATCCAGGCCCAGAGGTCAAGCTCCATGACTGACAAAAAAAAAAAAAAAAAGGTGGCTCAGTGGTAGAGGGCTTGCCTCACATGCATGAGGCTCTGGGTTTGATTCCTCAGCACCACATAAGCAGAAAAAGCTGGAAGTGGTGCTGTGGCATTAGTAGTAGAATGCTAGCCTTGAGCTGAAGAGCTGAGGGATAGTGCCCAGGCTCAGAGTTCAGGCCCCACAACTGTGGGGGGAGTAACCTTTGGGCTGGGAATGTGGATTAATGGTAAAGTGCTTACCTAGCATGCATGAAGCCCTAGGTTCAATTCCTCAGTACCACATAAACAGAAAAAGCCAGAAGTGGTGCTGTGGCTCAAGTGTTAGAGTGCTAGTCTTGAGCAAAAAGAAGCTCAGGGATAGTGCTCAAGCTCTGAGTTCAAGCCCCAGGACTGGCAAAAAAAAAGTAACCGTTTATGAATCTGAGTAAAGGGAATACCTGTGTCTCTCCTGCTATTTTAGCAACTTTTCTGAGTCTGCCATTATTTCAAGTTAAGGAAAAAAACAGGCCAGGCACCAGTGGCTCACACCTGTAATCCTAGCTACTCAGGAAGCTGAGATCTAAGGATCAAGGTTCAAAGCCAACCATGGCAAGAAAGTCCATGAGATTCTTATCTCCAATAAACCATCAGAAAACCGAAGTGCCTCGGCAGCTCAAGCCTTGAGCTGAAGAGCTCAGGGACAACACTCAGGCCCAGACTTCAAGCCCTACAACAGAAACAAACAAACGAACAAATAAAAAAAAAAAAAACCTGATCAAACAGACTAGCGTGCCTATTTTAGGCCACACTACTCACCAGAGTAAGGATTCCATCTGTCTTTCCAGTCCAGGCTGTCCCTGGCAGCTCACACAGCACACACCCCCTCACTGCCTAAGAGGCCATCCTCAGTGCCCTCCTCACACAGCCTTCTCTCCCTTGGTTTTCTATACCTGCATACCCAGCTGAAAAGCAGCCTCTAATGTGATTTTCTCTTGCAATTTCACTTTCCTTAGTTCCATGCACTTTAAACTTGGGGGAACAGACCGGAGTCCCCCGGTTCAAGCAGAGCCTTACCGTCCCAGGCCTGGTGAAGTCCACACTGTGAGCCAGGCTCTGCCGCATCTGGTTGCTGAAGAGGCGGACACAGACACTCTGCAGGTACTCGGGGGTGATCTGCAGGGGGACGGAGGACACCGTGAGGCATATGCACCTGCTACTGAGCCAGCTCCCAAGCCCGCTGACGGCTCCTCCCTGCTGCACAGGGTGGTTAGGAGGTGACTGAGCTGGACATCATTTGGCTTTGGCCTCAGAGCTTGTGGGAATTACTACACTGACCTGACAGATGAAAATTCTTCCTACCACAGGTGTGATCACAGGCCATCACTCCTCAGACAACACACCCTACTTTTTGTCAGAACATAAACATTTTTTTTTTAGTTATGTATGAGGAGGAAATGTACTCATTTACATAACTCATGCAACTGTAACCCCTCTGTACAGTATCTTTACAATAAAAAATTTATATAAAAAAAGAGGAATAGAGGGTGATATAACAAAAACGTGTGTGTGTGTGTAGTCATTAGTGGTTTCTCTCCCCCATCCCTTCTTAATGGTCATAGGCTTGAACCGAGGACCTGGGTGCTGTCCCTGAGCTCCTTTTGCTTAGACTAGTGCTCTACCACTTTGAGCCACAGCATCACTTCCAGTTTTCTGGTAGTTAATTGGAGATAAGAGTCTCATCGACTTTCCTGCCCAGGCTGGCTTTGAACTGTAATCCTCAGATCTCAGCCTCCTGAGTAACTAAGATTACAGGCATGAGCCACTGGTGCCTGGCTTTCTTTCCCCTTTTCTGTTTAACAAAATATGTGTTGTTACTGTCGGAGCCTATGGATTGTTTTCAGTGTTTTAGAATGTATAGTTTTTCTAACATACTTAATGTGTGTACTAGATATGAATATATCCATAACTTATGTTTGCATGTCTTAAAATCTAGTAAATGAAACCATACCATGTATATTACTTTTATATCTAAACCACATAACATGTTTCTAAATTCTGACCTTGGCTCAACATTTTCACAGAATGATAAGGGACATAGAAATAAAGCCAGTCACTAACCAAAAAAACCCCTTTCTTAAATGTTTTTTTAATTGTAAAGATACTGTACAGAGGGGTTACAGTTACATGGGTAAGATAATGAGTACATTTCCTATCAAGCACTGTTACCTCCTCTTTTATTTTTCCCCTACCATCCCTTCCTTCCCACCTCCCCAACTCCCCCCCCCCCCCCGAAGTTGTAAAGTTCGTTGTTTTTGTTGTTGTTGTTTTTTGTCAATCATGGGGCTTGAACTCTGGGCTTGGGCGCTGTCCCTCAGCTCTTCAGCTCAAGGCGAGCGCTCTACTGCTTAAGCCACAGCACCACTTCTGATTTTTGAGTGGTTTTTAATGGAGATGAGAGTCTCACGGACTTTCCTAACCAGGCTGGCTTTGAACAATGATCCTCAGATCTCAGCCTCCTGAGTAGCTAGGATTACAGGAATGAGCCACTGGCGCCAGCCAGCTGTGAAGTTCGTTTTCAACATAGTGTCTTATATGTCTCATTGTTACAATGGATCAACCTGTGTCCTTGTTTCAGAATTTTGTTATTTCCCTTTCCCTCCCCAAATTAGAAAAATGTATATATAAGATGCAGGGAACCGGAATCATGAACCCCAAGATAGAAACACAGAGGTTTTTTTCCTTTGTCGCTGTTTTTAATGTACTATGTGATTTTTTTTGTTTCTTTTGTATGTTCTTCCCCCATGGTATATAACCCCTGTTGTCACTGTATTTTATTCTGGTGACATAAACATATTTTAAACCACTTCTGTAAGTTGAGGAAGTAAAGGCCCTGGGTAGCCATCACGTGGTGGAAAGAGCCTTAGGCTTCAAATCTGAAGGCCTAAATGGGTCCTGTCAGGTTTGCACTTGCATTCCTGACCTGCTGAGACCCCGCTGCCCATTTGCCCGGGTCACAGCGAGGGGAAGGGAGCCACAGGCTCGCCTGCTATAAAACAGGAGGCTGGAAACACCTGTTGAATGAATGAGAGCCATCACAGTAGCCCTGTCCGGTGCTTGATGACTGTCTCTGTCAAGGCCTCCATCGTGACATTTTCCTTCATGCCTCCTGTCCCTCTCTCTGGCATAAAGTCACAGCCCTCCAGCCTCACCTCAGACCTCATGTGCGCCCTCACACCCAGCTTCAAAGTCTGGTCAGAGGTGTCAGCTGTGTAGAGAAAATGGGCATTCTGGTACACATTAAATGTTTAGGAAAGTAAGTTAGTAACATTTATCAAAATTGTAGTGTCCATACCTGACTTTTGGGGTGCATTCACAGGTATGTGACATACACAAAATGTTCACTACAACTTGTTTTCTTTTGGGGGCCTCAACTAAGTAGGGCTTCAACTAAGGACCTTATACTCCCATTTGGATTTTTTTGTTCAAAGCTGTCACTCTACCCCTTAAAGCACACCTCCACTTCTGGCCTTTTGCTGGCTAAGTGGCGGTAAGAGTCTCACAAGCTTTTCTGCCTGGGTTGGCTTCAAACATAATCCTCAGATCTCAGCCTCCTGAGTAGCTAGGATTACAAGCATGATCCACCAGTACCCAGCTATGAAATGGTTTTTCTTGTTGCCAGATAATTTCCCAGCTGGCAGTAATACAAAGACAAAGATATAGTAGATGATGAGTGAGGATTGTGGATAAAGTACCACAAGCAGCCCAGTGAGGTCACGAGCTGTCCGTATGGCGGGTCTGTGCACACTGGCTTTGTGAAACAGAGGGTTAGCGAGCCACATCACACAGGCCCCCAGCGCTTCTTTTCTCCAACAGAAACATACACAGCTGGGGTGTTCCTTACCATCTTGCCACTAACCGTGGCTTCCAGCGAGTCCACCAGCTCGGCTGTGACTCCAATGAGGTTGTGGTAATCGGCTTGAATCTTATTGTACCGCTTCAGGTACGTCATGGACCGGCGCTCGGCTTCTACCAGCTGCTGGTGCAGCTGCTGCAATATTTCTAGGATGGTTACAACGAGAGTTCAGGTGAGAACAGCAGCAGCAAACCCAAGCAACAGCAGCCGATCCCCAAGGTTCCACATGGATCAGACAGTTATCCACTGTAACAATGAACGTGGCACTCTGGGTTTTGAATACTTTCCTGTGTCATACCAGGTGAACTTACGAAGTGCCTGTGGCCACTACATGACCTCTTCCTGTGTGTAGGTCAACCGAATCATCAATGGCTTTCCTAACAAGGTCACTTCCCTTGGTGGAGTCCCAGACAATTCTGTTTAGTTCTATGGCTAAGATACAAGACTGTTATTTCTTTCTATACTCAGCTCACAGCTCACAGGAGCCAGATCTGTGTCTTCCTCTGTTTTGTCACTGAAGTTGTCTAGGACAATATCTGCAGGGCAGTTCTTAATTTTAAAGGAAATAAAGGGTATTGGGCAAAGTAAGAATCCAAGATGAGGGAAGGTTCTGTGGTCAATTAGTTAAAGCAGAGAACCACTCCGGTCAGGCCTGGGGAAAAAGCACCTGGAAGCACCTGGAAGGTTGCAGTAGCCCTGGACACTGCAGCCAAACCACCGATCAGAGGAAGGGCAAATCCACACCTGCTGTCTACACGTTGGGGCCAAAACACTATGGTTAGGACGATGGCCCCCAAAGATTCATATGTTAAAACCTTTGTCACAAGGTTAGAGCTAAATGGAGTTAGCTCCAGAATGTCCAGCCCATCTCTCCTGGGTTTCCTGGATCATGATAATACACAGTTCACTCCACCATGTGCTTCCCATCACCACCACCAGAGGCCTTCACAGAGGGCCAAAGCACTGACACTACCAATGGGACTGGAACCTCCAGAACCGTGAGCTAAATAAGTCTTTGCTTTATAAATTAACTGCCTCAGGTATTTCATTATGGTGATGCACAGATGACTAATGCATGAGGCCACCAAGAGCAAAAACAAATATCTAAGCCTTTTTTTTTTATTTTCATACTGCTTTTTATTTTATCTAATAATGAAAGTTTGTTTTTGTTTTTTTTTTTTGGGTCGGGTCGTGGGGCCTGAACCTTGGGCCTGGGTGCTGTCCTTCAGCTCTTCAGCTCAAGACTAGCACTCTAACACTTAAGCCACAGCACCACTTCCAGCTTTTTTCTTTTTTGCTTATGTGGTGCTGAGGAATCGAACCCAGAGCCTCAGGCATGCAAGGCAAGCACTCTACCACTGAGCCACCTTCCCAGCCCCTATCTAAGCCTTTTTTTCTGACATTACCAACCAACTCTCTCCTTAGTGACAAATCTAAACTATTATTCATTTGTCAATTCCTGGTAAGTGAAGAGTCAAATAAGTTAGTAATTCTTCTTCTTTCTTTTTTTGGGTCTAGTTGTGGGGCCTGAACTCTGAGCCTGGGCACTGTCCCTCAGCTCTTCAGCTCAAGGCTAGCGCTCTACCACTTGAGCCACAGCGCCACTTCCAGCTTTTTTTTCTTTTTGCTTATGTTGTGCTGAGGAATCGAACCCAGGGCCTCATGCATGCAAGGCAAGCGCTCTACCACTGAGCCACCTTCCCAGCCCATAAGTTACTAATTCTTAAAAAAAAAAAAAAATTCCACTGAGTGCTGGTGGGTTATCCCTGCAATCCTAGCTACTTAGGAGGCTGAGATCTAAGAATTATGCTTTGAAGACAGCCCAGGCAGTAAAGTCCATGAGACTCTTATCTCTACTAAACTACTTCCAGAAAAGCTGGAGGTGGAGCTGTGGCTCAAGAGGTAGAGAACTAGCTTTGAGCAAAACCAGCTCAGGGACAGAGTCCAGGCCCTGAGTTCAAGCACTATGACTAGCACACTGGCACACAAAGTTTACCTTTCTAAAAAGCAGCACACACAAAAAAGGACCCCCCCACCCCCCCACACACAATCGCAGGCAATTTTTTTTTTTTTGGTCGGTTGTGGGGCTTGAACTCTGGGCCTGGGTGCTGTCCCTCAGCTCTTCAGCTCAAGGCGAGCACTCTACCACTTGAGCTACAGCACCACTTCCGGTTTTCTGGTAGTTTATTGGAGATAGGAGTCTCACAGTCTCTCCTGCCCGGGCTGGCTTTGAACCGCGATCCTCAGATCTCAGCCTCCTGAGTAGCTAGGATTACAGGTGTGAGCCACTAGCACCCGGCTAATCACAGGCAATTTTGAAATCATCTTTGACAGTATTCTTTAGAAAGGATAAATGTGGCATTTCACAGACCAAATATTTCACTATTGGTAAGAATTGAGGACTGTGACTTTAGTCCTTCTTGCTTTTACTTATGAAAAGCAAGAAGAACGAGCAGGTGGTACACCCCCATAATCCCAGCTATCAGGATGCAACAGAATGAGGATTGAGGTTTGAGGCAAACAAAGGAAAATTTAGTGTGAGATCCTATCAGAAAAAGGATATAAAGCACAAGGACATGGTGTGGCTTGAGCCGTTTAGAGCATTGCCCAGCAAGCTGGAGATAGGAGTTCAATCTTCAGTAATGAAAAATTTTTAAATGAAATCATGAAGCACACCATATACTCCTTCCAACATAAAAAAACAGTTTCCAAAATGTACTAACAAGGACAGAGCAGAAGCAAAGTGCCCCAAATGAGGGCACAAGTAGGCAGTCATTAGTTTTCCTCCTTATTCTCTTACTAAAAAGTGGGCAGTTCTGGCAAAAACCATTGCCCATGGCAAAACATAATTTAATACAACCTCCAAACTGGAATTCTTACTTGACTGTATAGAATGGAGGTAGAATGTATAGAATGGACCCTCGCTGCCTGGGTCATGACACTGAGTGGCAGTAGTCATGGCACGAGGGCCATTACTCGGAAACTCCACCTGCTCCACACCTCAGTTATCTGCTAGGTGACACTAACCATCCTGTAAAGTGGACCCCTGACTCTGCAGATAACATGACTGCAAAATTCTGTAAATATTTGGGGCTTTTTTTTTTTTGTCATTCTGGGTTTGAAATCACTTTCTGGGTAGGTATACTTGCGATGGAGCCATGCTTTCAAGCCTGGTTTTCATTGTTCGGTTGTTGGTTTTGCTGGTACTGAGGTCTGAACTCATTGCTTAGTGGCACTTTACCACTTAAGCCTTACCTCCAGCCATATTTTTGCTAATTATTTTGCTAATGGTGTCTCATGGAGTTTACCATGCAGCCTGGCTTGAAATCATGATCATCTGGATCTCAGCCCTAAGTAAACAAGATTACAGACCTGAGGCTCCAGCACCAGGTTTCACTGGTTATTTTTGATATGGGGGGCGGGAGGGGGGTGTACTAACCTAAACTTCAATCCACCTATTTTGGGCTCCAGTTATCTCTGGGATGGCAAGCATGCACCACTGTGTCCAGCTTCCTTCTATTAATATGAAATCTCATGGACTTTTCTGCCTAGAACTATGATCCATCCAATCTCAGCCTTCCACATAGCAAAGGATAAAAAGGCCACTGTGCCCAGCTATGCTATGATCTTCTCTGCATGGACTGGTTGCAAACATGATCCTCCAGATCTCAGCTTCTCACAAATTTTAGGATTACAGACATGAACTACAAGTGATACATAGACTCACTAAAGTCTTCATTTGCCAAGTGCAAAAATTCTCTGTCCCTTCTCACAGCTGAAAGCCTGAAATGACAAAGTTATTCTTTCAAAAGTTGTATAAATAACTTACCTTTGTTATTTTGTCCATTTTCTTTCTGGGATGAGAAAGAAGTTCAGAAAAACAGGTGTTCAGGATACCAGACATGGTGTGGCTAGTAAGAGAAGGCCCTGCAGCCTGATAAAGGGAGGCTGCTCAGGACAGTTCCCACATTGCTGCGACAGCCAGGACAGGGATTTCCTCAGAACCCGGTCATATCCCTCCTTCTCCACCTTAGTGACCTGTGTGCATTGGCCTTCACTATACCCACAGCCTCTTCTAAAGGCCTCCCACTGCCACCAAATACTCTAATTATGCTAATCTGAATTCAGCCCCACCAACATGGTAACCAATCCTCAAGCTTTGTCCCAAGGACACTGAGGCTGAACGAGGACCATGGCTAAGGCTGCAACCCCTGAAGCCAGGTGCATGGCTTCAAACCTCAGCTCCCGTGAGTCTAGACACCTGGTCAAAAGCCCATCTGAACTATTCTTAATTTTCTTTTCTTTTCTTTTCCTAGTCCTGGGGCTTGAACTCAGGGCCTGAGCACTGTCCCTGAGCTTCTTTGGCTCAAGGCTAGCACTCTCCTACTTGAGCCACAGCTCCACTTCTAGATTTTTCTGCTTATGTGGTACTGATGAATCAAACCCAGGACATCATGCATGCTAGGCAAGCAGTCTATCACTAAGCCACATTCCCAGCCCTATTCTTAATTTTCTGGGAACAGCTTTATTGACATGCTGCATGGTTTACCTAAAGAGGCTGGGTGCTGGTAGCGCATGCCTGTAATCCTAGCTATTGAGGAGGCTGAGATCTGAGGAATGCGGATCAAAGCTAGCCCGGGCAGGAACGTCCATGAGACGCTGATCTCCAATAAACCATCAAAAATCCAAAAGCCATGCTGTGGCCCAAGTGGTAGAGAGAGTACTTGCCTTGAGCTGGAGAGCTCAAGGACAGCACTCAGGGTTCAAGCCCCATGACTGAAAAAAAAAAAAAAAAAAAGAATATGCAGCTCACTGGTGGAGGGGGATGCTGGAAGGAACAACTCTGATCAAATGCAATAGGCACATAAATAGTTACATTAATGTGCAACCCCCTTGTACAACCATTTGTAGATTTTTCTAAATGGTATATAGGTTGGGTGAAGGGAGTTCAGGCTAGTAATCCTAGCTACTCAGGAAGCTGAGATCTAAGGATCACAGTTCAAAGCCTGGCCAGCCAGGAAAGTTTATAAGACTCTTAACTCCAATTAAACACCAAAGAACCAGAAGTGGAGCTGTGGCTCAAGGAGTAGCCAGAAGCAAAAAAGTCAGAGATAGAGCCCAGACCCTGAGTTCAAGCCCCAGGCGTGGCATTTAAAAACAAAAACAAAAATGGTATACAGTTCAGTGATTTCTCAGTATATTCAGAACTATACAATTACCACTAAGAGAAGTTTTTGTCTTTATTTTTTTCTATTTGAGGGAAGAGGAAGTTGATCCCCAGCACTAAAAAAGAAAAAAGGGAGGAAAATCTTTGTTTGAATGGGAAATTAAATCCATATACCATGGCCCCTAATCTCCAAACTGACTGACTGATCTTCTGCAAAGGGAAAATTTTCCCAAGTTCTTTTCTAAGAAGACAGCTTCCAGGCCTGTGGCATGAAAATAAGACCCTGGCCACATCTCATACAGCCAGCAGCACAGAAGCCACCCCTCTTAGCCATCCATCCCCCTCGTAAGCACAAGAGCAATGACCTGGCCAGGAGCCGCCCTGACCAGTGCGCTGCCCAACACCAGGTGGGCTCCAAGTGCTCTGAAAGGATACATAGATGGTTAGAAGCTTTGGTGTGTTACTGGCTTTAAAAATTAAAGATAGAAACTTTTCCAGCTTCATCTTTAACTCTGGTGTCCAGGAATCCTGAAGGAAAAAGAATGAATGAATGAAAACACAAACTCTCTAAACATCATCATTATCCAGGCGCAGCTGGTAGAGAAACAGCCCTGCCACTGGCTGACAACAAAGCAAGATAGCATGTTGGGTTGTGAGACATGGAGACAGGTTTCAGGACAGATGATCAATTCATTTACTGAATGAACCTATTTCTAGATTCAAGTGCCCACTGCAGGGGGAAAGACACTTGCACATGATTTGACTATTTCATGGATTTAAACAAGCATGACAAGTCACCCTATTAAGCTGAGTGCCAAAATAACTCAGTATAGTTTAGGCATGTGCAGCACTGGCAGACATAACACAGTTATTGCTACGTTACCAAAAGACCCCATAGAAAGGGAGCTGTGTCCACAGAGCTCTATCTAGACAGGAAGAAAGGACAGATACTGTTTCCTGTCACAAATACCTTGTGGATTATGATATCTTTATGATAGTTTTAGTTTGATTTATCCCTTGAAAATAAATAATAATGTTCATAAAGAAGGAAGAAATGACAGAAATAACTAAAGAAGTGAGGAAAATGATGATCTTTCTTTTTTATTTTGGGGTGGGGGGGGTCCGGTCGTCGGGCCTGAACTCTGGGCCTGGGCGCTGTCCCTCAGCTCTTCAGCTCAAGACCAGCACTCTACTACTTGAGCCACAGCGCCACTTCCGGCTTTTTTTTTTTTTTTTTTGCTTATGTGGAGCTGAGAATCAAACCCAGGGCCTCAGGCATTCAAGGCAAGCGCTCTACCACTGAGCCACCTTCCCAGCCCCTAAGCATTTTGTTTAATCAGTAAATACATCTTTTCAAATTAATTGCTTCTGTGAGGAAATTGCTAATGATGGGGACAGTTCTAAAGTATAGTCTCTCTGGCATGAATCTCCCATTTTTTTCCTCAACTGTTCTGATTTCTTCTGTGCTTTTAGCTTTGAGATGAATGTGTCTCATGTCTGATGGGCACTGATCCCACAGAGGAAGTGGGAAGAGCTAGCAGTGCAGGCCTGGCTCTGCTGCACAGTCTGGGAAAAACCACTCTCTCATACTGTTTCTTCCCTGTAGAACACAGATTCTAAAGCAGGTGAGTGGCTGGTCCTTTCCATCATTCAAACTTGCATTTGAAACTCAATGCATGAAGAATGGACAATGGATTTCTGTGGCCTGGGGAGGCCCACAGCTCACCTCCCATGCCTTCCCTGTGGCCTCCTCTCCTCTGTAGAGCAGCGCATGCAAGGATCCCTTCAGTGTCTTCAACTCTTCACTAGTTAAGCTTTACTCAGTCCTTGCCACATCAGTCCTCATTGAGAAGTTTTCCAAAAAAACAATCAATTGTAAAGCTGGTTGCTGGTGGCTCATGCCTGTAATCCTAGCTATTCAGAAGGCTGAGATATGAGGATCATGGTTCAAAGCCAGTTAACCACCAGAAAAAACAAAAAACCCAAACAAACACAGCTATGGTTCAGTGGTAGAGCACTAGCCTTGAGCAAAGAAGCTTAGGGACAGTACCCAAGCCCTAAGTTCAAGCCCCACAACAAAAAATAAATAAATAAAAATGCAGGTTACATAACTATTTCTGCATAAAAGAACCCATCACAGTTTTTATAATTTCCTTTTCTTATTACACGATAGAACGGACAGTCTGAAAAAGCAATAAAAGCAACTAAGAGGCTTGGCGACAATGAAGGTTATCCTCCTTAACAGTAGTAGTCTGAGAGAAAATGCAGAGACCAAACATGAAGCAAAAGCAGGAACCCTAACAGTTCAGAAGCATGAAAGATGGTTATTACATTAAAGATCACTACAGGATCTAGCTGGGCAGGAATGGGGGCAGACACCTGTAATCCTAGCACTGAAGGGATGAAGCAGAAGAATTTAGAGTTCAAGGCCAGCCTGGACCAAATAACAAGTTCCAGGTCCACCTGAGATACATAGTGAGACCCTGCCTCTCTCAAACAAACAAGGTAACTAGAGACTCTTTGTTTTTTTGTGCCAGAATTTGGTCTTGAACACAGAGCCTGGACTCTCTTAGCTTTTTTCACTCAAGGCCACAGATATACCACTTGAGCCACAGCTCCACTTTCAGCTTTTTGGTGATTAATTAGAGGTAATAGTCTAACAGACTTTCTCACTCAGCTGGCTTCTGTGATCCTCAGCTCTCAGCCTACTGAGTAGTTAGGATTACAGGCATGAGCCACCAGAGCTTTATGCTAACTTCAGAATTTTAAAAGCCTGAACTTCAGTTTTGACAGCTGCGAAAAGCAAAGATGATGGAAGCTAACAGGAGATCCTAGAACAAACCTGGGATCCCAAAGGGCTGCACCAACAGCTTCAGGTTCAGGACAAATAGCCCATGTGCAGAAAGGAACAGTAAGGAACTGCACCTGTCCCAACCTCTGCACTAGGTAGGTAGGGGACAGACTCTCACTTGAGGGTCTTCATCCCCAGATGAGACTGCAGCCTGGAGCTGCCCCATCGGTGCAGTTTCCAGAGTCTTTAGCAAAGAATGTGGTTTCAAATACTCCTGGGTTGGGCTGGGCAGCTCAACACCCTGACAGCAAAATCCAGTACCACAATTCAAAAAAAAAAAAATCAGCTGGGTACCCATGACTCATACCTGTGATTCTAGCAACTCAAAAGGCTGAGATCGGCTGGGAATGTGGCTCAGTGGTAGAGCGCTTGTCTTGCATGCCTAAGCCCTGGGTTCGATTCCTCAGCACCACATAAGCAAAAAGAAAAAAGCCGGAAGTGGTGCTATGGCTCAAGTGGTAGAGTGCTAGCCTTGAGCTGAAGAGCTGAGGGACAGCATCCAGGCCCAGAGTTCAGGCCCCACGACCGGACCCAAAAAAAAAGGCTGAGATCTGAGGATCACAGTTCAAAGCCAGTCCAAGCTGTGAGACTCTAATTTCCAATTAACAAGCACACACAAAAAAAACAACAACATGGAAATGGAGCTGTAGTTCAAGTAGTAGAGTGCTAGCCTTGAGCAAAAAAGAGACAGTATGCAAGCCCCGAGTTCAAGCCCCAGCCCTAGGTGACAGGGCAATACAAAGATAGATCTTCTCTGGAAGTACAAAACTACATGCACACCAAGAAAATCCCTTCCAGACTCAAGTAAAATGAACTCAGAGGCTAGAGGTGTGGCTCCAGTGTAGAGTACCTGCCTAGCAAGTGCAATGCCTTGAGTTCAAACCCCAATACTGAAAAATGAAAACAGAAATCTATCCCTGGAAAAACAGAAATTATACAAAAAGCTAGACATAAAGTGTGTCTTCTCTTATATTATGTTCAAGATTATGTCAGTGCATGGTTCTGATTCATTTTCATAGATCTATGCTATTCCATTGTGAGACTATTAACACAAATTATTTATGCATGTTCCTACTGATTTGTAACTGGATTGCTTCTCTCTTTTGCTACATGAACACTTCCGTACCTCTTCCAGATTTATCTTTGTGTTTAAGAACACACACCAGGGCTGGGAAGGTGGCTCAGTGGTACAGTGCTTGCCTTGCATGCATGAGGCCTGGGTTCGACTCAGCACCACATAAGCAAAAAGAAAAAAAGCCAGGAGTGGTGCTGTGGCTCAAGTGGTAGAGCACTAGCTTTGAGCTGAAGAGCTGAGGGACAGCGCCCAGGCCCAGAGTTCAGGCCCCATGACCGGACCCAAAAATCAAAAAAAAAAAGAACACAAACCACAGCTATGTAAAAGGCAACCAAAAAGTAATGCAAACACTACCCAATAAGAGAATGACCAAGTAGACTTGGGCTACAAAAAAAAAAAAAAAAATTGCAGGCAAATTTTATTTTTTTAAGGCATTTTTCATAAACTACCAGTGCATGTACAGTGAGGGCACAATGCTGTCCAGACACTAACATAGAGTCAAAGATCACCACCTACCTGGAAGAGTTCTTTAAATGAGGGGTGCACCATTGGGTTGGGCACAAAGGGGAGGGCGTAGTACGGAAGAAACTCAGTAGTCTGGCTCAGTGCGGCCCCTTTCGTCTCTAGGTAGGTTTTGAAGTAAGAAATCCTCTCATCCAGCTCCTGCTTGTCCTAGAGGAAGGCAGGCATTTGGTTGAGGCTCAGGGTGAGGGCTCAGTCACCCACCCCATACACCCCATGAGGCTCTGCAGGTCCTCGCCACGTTGCTGGCCATGCTGCATGTGGCCTGGCAGGAGCACTGTGCCCAGTGTGTCTATCATCCCTAACACTTACACATTAATGAGCCACTGGCAGGAGCACCATGACTACATGGGAGCCAGGGCGAGTCAGCTCCCACCTCAGGCTCCTCTCTCCTGGGCAGAGTGAGGACCTCAAGGCGCTAGGCTCCCACCAGGCCCATGTGGGCCAGCCCTCCCAGCCTCCCTCACACCTGCACACCTCTTCATCCATGAGGTTCTGAGGCCCTCTTCTGATCACTGCACCAAACAACAATGAGGGTGTTTTTTTGTTTTCTGGTCAGTCGTGGGGCTTGAAATCTGGGCCTGGGCGCTGTCCCTGAGCTTTTTGGCTCAAGGCAAGTGCTCTATTGCTTGAGCCACAGTGCCACTTCTGGTTGTCTGGTGGTTAATTGGAGGTAAGAGTTCACAGCCTTTCCTGTCCAGGCTGGCTTTGAACCATGATCCTCAGATCTCAGCCTCCTGAGTAGCTAAGATTACAGGCAACAGGCACCAGCGCCCAGCTAAACAGTGATTTTTAACCTTACCTGAGTTTTACCTTACCTCAAAACAGAAATAAAACAAAAAATGGCCAGCAATGGTGAGTCATGCTTGTAAGCCTAGCTACTCAGGAAAATGAGATCTAAAGCAAGCCTTGGCAGGAAATGTTGTGAGACTCTCATCTCCATTTAAGCACCCCAAAAAAAAAAGAAAAAGAAAAAAAGCCAGAACTAAAGCTGTGGCTCAAGTGGTAGGGCGCTTGCCTTAAGCTGAAGAGTGCAGGGACAGCACCCAAGCCCAGAGTTCAAGCCCCAGACAACAACAACAAAAAAAGCTCAGGGACAGAGCCCAGGCCCGAGTTCAAGCACCAGGACTAGCACAAAGAAAAAACAGAAAGTAAAAAGAAAATCTCTCATAACTGACTTTTCCCTTTGTTGGTCAGATTCTGAGGCACAGCCACAGCTTAGGTAGCTCCCTTCAGGAGCCCCTGATATTTCAATCAGCTCACACAGGATCATGTGACCAATGCCAGCTCTCCCGGCCCCTCAGCCCTTGCCTCTCACCTCACGCCAGCTCTCCCTGGTAAAAGGCTGAAGAAGCACTGTTCAACCCTGGAGTCTCCCAAATACCATACAATTTTCCTCTACTTACCGTTCATTTATGTGCAGTAAGTAATCTAGTGTTCTCTCAGTACTATGCACACATATATGTGTATGCTTATATGTTTTATACACATATATATAATATATACACAAAGTTTCCAATTTTTTTGGTGCAAGAAATGTACATAAAATTAATATATCTTTGAATTAGGAAATGATTAAACTGCCCCATAGATAAGAAAATTAAGAGCCAGGAATAAGAGCAAAACCACTCCTCAGGACACAGCATGCCTACATCCTGAAAGCAGTATGCTAACACGTCACAGAACCTGAGCAACGCTCCTGGGAAGAGGACACAGCCACCCCCAAAGTCCACCTACCGGCCTCCCCACAGAGCGCTTGAGGAGAAAGATAGCAAAGTGGATGTGAACATAGAACTCCAGCTTCTGCGCAAGGGAGTCGTTCTCTCGGATGGTGCTGGGGATGTGCTCCTCCCACAAATCAAAGAACACCTTCTGGTCTCCATTGTCAAATGCAGCCAGGAGATCCTTCTATGGAGAAGACATCAGACTGAGTCCATCGTAGAGGGTGCTCCTTCTCCAACACCCACAATTCTTGCCCCCCACCACCAGACACACACACTCCTTTCCAGAGGAGAATCGAAAACACTCAAGCACCTCAGCTCCTTAGGCTGAGATCGCTGAGATTACTGTGACTGCTCCCCATTTTCCAGCATTTGCCATACCAAATCTGGACGCACTAGGAGCAGACGAAAACTCGGGTCTCTGAAATGGCTAGAATCAGCCAGAAGACAGAAATTAGAGGCCAGAGAAGTGAGACACATGCATCCACTGAGAACAACTTAGGGAGACTGATCACGGCTCATGGGAACGGAGACGGCTTTCTCCACAGCACCCAGGCCTGGTCAAGGGGCAGTCAGGGACTAAGAGAAGATGGCCAGGGAGTAGCCTGAACTCCAACTCCTCAGCCTTGAGGTTTGGATTCCAAACCAAGTGTCTACTTCCGGAAGTAAGACACACAGAAATGAGTGTGCTGAAGTAACAGAATTTCTCAAAGAAGATGCTTACCATCTGGGGAAATGTCATGCCCTAAACTCATCACCTGCTCAGAATCTTGCAAATGGGCTGCTGGCATCCAAAGATGGCTGAACTGAGGACTTAGGGCCCTTCCTCTGGCAGGGATGCTGTCTTATTTGCTCCTAGCCCCTCCCACCTGCCAAATGAATGCAAGCACTCTGAGGGACTTGGTCTGGCTTGGTTTTGCCTGTCTGTTGCTCCATCCCACTACCTAGAATTAATAACCCCAAACCTCTCAGAATGAGGACCATAGTGGTCTCAGTTCCTAAACATGGCATGGTTTCCTTTTTTTCTTCTCCTCCAAAACTGTGATAGCTCTTATGTAGTCACACATTTCTCCAAGGTAGGGTGCGAAGATTTAAAGATGATGCCTTTCAAGTCACCCATAAACACTGGCATAGTCTAAAGGAACTCTGAGCAGGTCCCCGGAAATGATGTCAGTGTTCTGCAATGGCAACACCTTGACTGTCCACAGAAAGAAAATAAACAAAAACCTGAATCATAAGGGCCTTGGAGTCCTTTAAAGATCCACCTGCTGTTTTACATAGTAGCTTTCCTTTCATTTTGCATTCCTTTGAAAAGGTCTTCAAGGTGTCCTCAAATTCAGCAAAATCTAAATACTATAAAAGAAAACATAATTAAACAACAATAAAAATAAAAAAATACAGTCAATAAACGGGCAAAGGTACTTCTCCAAAGGTATTTCTCTAATAAAGACCTATGAAAGACCAACATAGACACTTAAAGGTACTCATTATCACTAACCATTAAACCACTAGAGAAACTCAAGTCAAACCACCCGTCACAGTGCCTATAATTAAAAAGACAAATGAAGCCAAGTGTAGGTGGCTCACGCCTATAATACCAGCTACTAAGAAGGATGACACTTGGAGGGTAACTGTTCAAAGCCAGCCTAGGTAGAAAAGTCCATGAGACTACAGATCTAATTAACAAGCAAAACGCCAGACTGGAGGTGTGTCTCAAATGGTACAGTACCAGTAATGAACAAGAAAGCCAAATGACAACATAAGGCTGATACCAGTTTTAAACACACACACACACACACACACACACACACACACACACACACACACACACACACACACACACACACACACACACACCAGACAAAAGGGGACTAGAGGAAATAGTTTGGAATCGAATTTAAAATTTATTTATTAATAGGTATTCTAAATGCCAAGAAAGACAGCGTCATAGAAAACGTTTATTTTCAGAAAAGTTATTTCAGAAAGAAAAATGTGAGCGGTAACGATATCATGTGTACAGTGAAATCATGTGTACAGCAGTCTGAAGGCCTGAGGCTTACCCGTTAGTTGTCCCTTGACAAAGGATCACAAGTCAGCCTGTTGCTAAGCCATTAAAATATGGAAATGTGCCAGGCGCCGGTGGCTCACACTTGTAATCCTAGCTAATAAAAGGCTGAGATCTGAGGATCACAGTGCAAAGCCAGCCCAGGCAGGACTATCCATGAGACTCTTATCTCCATTTAACTACCAGAAAACTGGAAGTGGTGGCTCAAGTGGTAGAGCACTAGCCTTGAGCTAAAGAGCTGAGGAACAAGAGCCCAGGCCCAGAGTTCAGGCTCCAGGACTGACAAAAAAAAAAAAACCAAAAAACCAAAAAAACAGGAAAATGTTCCCTTGAGCCTGAAGCACATCCTGCCGTGATAGTGCTAGAAATGTATTTGCCATCTTGCCAACAAATGCCAAAGCTGCACTTCCAAGGCAGGAGGCTCTTAACTTCCTTCTGCTCCTTTGGGGCTAAGGGGCAGTGTAATCACACAATACATGGCAACCATCTCCTTAGCACCACAACACATAGACTGAGGGTCTTACTCCTCAAAAGCTTTAGGTGCAGGAAACTTAGATGCCTATTAACAGGAAACAAGTAAAAGAAATTCTAATACAGCCTTGCCATGAAATATCTACAGTACCCAGGCAGACCAGGGTAGACTGTTCATGCTACATTGTTGTTAATGTGCAAAAGGGAAATGACAAACAAGGTGTTATTATGGCATAGCCCCCAAAAAAATACAAATGTGAGGATACTTTAACCATTCAGAGATGAGGGCTGAAAAAATAAAATGTTAAGCCATTAACAGTACTCTGTAGGAGAAAAATGGGAAAATTCTCTTGATACAGTTCTGTTTTGCTTGAATCTCTTACCATGAGTACGGCTTGCCTTTATAATTTTTTTTCTTCTGTGGAGTTGGGGATGGAACCAAGACCTCTCATGCTAGGTCAGCACTGTACCACTGAACCACATGCCATCCCTATAATTTTCTTTTTTTTTTTTAAATTCACGTGCCAGGCAACAGTGGCTCACACCTGTAATCCTAGCTACTTTGCAAGCTCAAATCTGAGGATCACAGTTCAAAGCAGGTCCAGGAAGGAAAGCCCATGAGAATCTTATCTACAACTAACAAGAGCTGGAAGCAGAGCTGTGGCTCAAGTGGTAGAGCACCAGTCTTAAGCAAAAATGCTAATGGACAGCACATAGGCCCTAAATTTAAGCCCCAATGTAAGCACAACATAAAATAAAGAGAAAAGTAGCTGTAGGATTTCAGTTTAGTTATATAAACAAAATATAAAACAGAAAATTATAAGGGAAATACATTAACAGATCTAATGAAATGACAGAAATATTAGAAGATACAAAAAGAATTTGTTTCATTCATTTATGGGTCTTTCTGTGTAGTCCAGACTAGCCTCAAACTCAAAATCCTCCTGCCTCAGCCTCCAAATGCTAGTACTACATGTATCACCATGTTCAGCTTGTTGCAGTATTTTAGAATGTAATTTTCTGTGATATGTGTTTTCCATAACATACCTACCTCCTTCACTAGTCCAAGTAATTCAGACTCGTGGGCCAGAATATCCCCCATCCTGAACTGCTTCTGGTAATTCTCACAGCAAAAAATCTGTACAAGATAAAAGCACAAGACAAAGACTTCACTCCAGCCATCTGAGAAATCATGAAAGGGAGGCTATGGTGTGAAGAATATGGCCTCCAAAGATGTCCTCTTCCTAATCCCAGAATTTGTGAGTGTATGGGGTTGTTACATGCAAGGGAATTAAGGTTGCAGCTAGCACTAAGATAGCTGATCAGGTGACCTTCAATCAAGAAGTAAGCCCAGATTATCCAGGTTGGTCTCAGGCAATCAAAGAAGATAGGAGGGCCAGGGTCAGAGCTGGGGGATATGAGAAAGACTCAGCTGGTCTCTGAAGGCTTTGAATAGGAAGAAGGGTCATGGAGCAAGAGGTGGCCTCCACAAGTGAGGAAAGGCTAGGAACAGACCAGCCTCACACCATAACATTAGCATCTGCACTACAGTGCCTCCATTAGAGGCTGAATCAAGCATGGTGTGTGGCTATACACACAGGCTGCCGTAACACACTTTGACTGCCAGAACTGCAAGATAATACATTCTTGTTGCTTGTAACAGCTATCCATGAGATGCACTAACAGGAGTAGTGCCTATAGTTTCCTCCCAGGCTCTTCTCTCCCCACTGGCTGCCCATACCCCCAGAGCAAATCTGGAATGTAGATAAAACAGAACTGATCAGATCCACTGCAGTTCTAAGGATACATAGGTCTGGAACCTTACAGTGCATGTAGTTTGAATTACCCAGACACAAAAGATTTTAATCAGAAGATTAAATTTAACATCCCTGGTGTTCTGGCTCACTGTCACTGTCTTGGGGGCTTTATCTCTCCCAAAGCACAGAAATAGCAACCATCTGCCCCTCCACTCAATCTGATATCTACCCTATGAATACTGACCCTCCTTGTCTCTTGCTTTGGACCTTCCACATGAAGGTGGACTCCTTGGTCCCAGCTCTCAAAGACCTTCACAGCTCGGCTTCCTACCCTCTCCCATCTGTCCTGCAGACCTGAGCCATGTTGGTCACCATTCAGTCCAGGTGGACATGGACAGTCACTCGATACCCATAGCATGCATACTGGATCACACTGATGCTAATGAATTTCTTCCAGCTTGCATCTGTAGCAGAGTCTGGATTAGAAGTCAAATCAAGTACCGGGTTTTTCGAACAAGAATCAAGGTCATGGGCTAAGAGTATGAAGTTTGTGGGCAACTTGAAGAGAAGTTGGGAACCCAACTGGTGACCATGCCAAGAAGGGTTTCTGGTACATCCTGTTCTCTCTGCCCGAAACACTTTTTCTCCCCTTTTTTCAATCGGCTAACCTGTCTGTTTAATAAATATCGCTTCTTTGGAGAAGTCCTTCATGACTAGCATGAATAAGATTCGGCTATGATCAACTGTCAGTGAGTACCGGCCACTGTTAGCTAATCTATTACTTCTCACATTGTTAGAAATTACAAAATTGGGGCTGGGAAGGTGGCTCAGTGGTAGAGCGCTTGCCTTGCATGCATGAGGCCCTGGGTTCGATTCCTCAGCACCACATTAAGCAAAAAGAAAAAAGCCGAAAGTGGTGCTGTGGCTCAAGTGGTAGAGCGCTAGCCTTGAGCTGAAGAGCTGAGGGACAGCGCCCAGGCCCAGAGTTCAGGCCCCACAACCGGACCCCCCCCCCAAAAAAAAAGAAATTACAAAATTGTCCCTGAACAATTATGAAACAATGGTTTATTGAGGGTTTGCTGTATGCCAAGCGACATGCAAGATGTTTCACATTCTTAAAAGCTGAGGGGTGTCACTTATATTCTCCTACAGATGTGGCAACTGGGGCTCCCGTAGCCACTGCTACGGACAAAACAGGAATTTATAGTACCATACAACATTTAGACCACCCAACTCAGAACTCCCTGGGATGCCTGAGCAAACAGACGTTACCGAGCACCAAGGGTGGTGTGATGTTTAGAAATCTGTCTTTTAAAGGACCCACACTGAAGTTTGAAAACCCAGGGCGTTCTAATGCGTAGAAAGTCGGGCAATTTTCAGACCCGCTTCCGGTGGTGGTGGCAACTTCTGACTTTCTAGGTGAGAAGAGACTTAAGGCCTCTTAAGGGCCGGATGAGGGGATCTATCGGTACGGTAAACAAATTCGCACAGCAAGTTCGTGAGCGTTAGTCCCGGCTTGATCTGGGGCCGGTGGAGGTGGGACTGCTGATGCAGGGCTGGGCGGGGTGGGGGGGAGTCTAAAAGTCCCGGGCGCAGCGGCTCCCGTCCACTACTCTGCGGGACGACTCGGTGCCGCGCACTGCGGTAAGGTCGGGACGACCTGCGGGACGCAGCGGGGAGCAGCCTCGGGCGTCCCGGAGGCGCTCGGGCCCTCACCAGACACGAGCCCCGGACGGAGCGGGGGCGCCCCCGAGATGGTACCACTGCTCCTCCCCGCTCCGGGACCACGGTGTGAGCGCTTACCTGCTCGGCTCAGCCGCGGACGTCGCGCTCACCCCGCCGGGATGCCGCCCCTCGCCTCGTCACCGGGGCAACCGCCGCTGCCGCCATCCGTGGTCACGTGGGGCGGCGCAGCCAATAACGCGCAGCGTGGCCGGCGCGGAGCATCCTGGAAGGAAGGGCGGCCGGGCCCTAGTGGCGGAAGTGAGGCTTCCCCGCCGGGCGTCCGTGTGCAGGCTGGGCGCTGGACCTCCGCGAGTCTGTGCACCATTCCTTTCCGCAGACGTCGCGTAGGCGAGTCTGGATCCGCTCGTCCTGACTTCCTAATCCTTCATTCGTTCCCGCACACGTCGCTCCAGACGCAGAGCCCGCCCCTGGGCGGGGCCGGGAGGCTCCACCCTCCCGCCAGGCCGCTGCCCGCCTCCGACCTCGAGGGCTGCCGCGTGGCACTCGCGGTCCTGGCGCTGATGTTTGCAACGAGGACCCGGGACCATCGCAGAACCCCAAATGACGCCCCAGATCTTCCTTAAAGTTCGGAACCAAGGTTGCCCCCCACGACAGCCGTTTACAGGGATCCTAGAGGAACTTGGTGTTTTTTTCCATGTGAAACTGGAATTCTTTTTTTAAACCAGAGCGCAGATCTTCCCGCTCTTTGAACTTTGTGTCTTTGAACTGCAATTAAACAGCATTCTGGTCACCTGCTAGTGGCCCCAGTCCTCCTGGGGATAGGAGAGGCGGCAATAAAACTCTTCTCCTGGGCTGGGAAGGTGGCTCAGTGGTAGAGTGCTTACCTTGCATGCGTGAGGCCCTGGGTTCCATTCCTCAGCACCACATAGGCAGACAAACCGGGAAGTGGTGCTGTGGCTGAAGTGGTAGAGCGCCAGCCTTGAGTGAAGAGCTGAGGTCAGGCCCCACGACTGACCAAAAAAAACCCAAAAGACCACAAACAAAAAAACTCTTCTCCCCTCCCTGCTGGTGCTTTCTCATTGTTCCAGCATGAAGGCTGGAATTCAGGGCTTTTCCTTGTCTTTTTACGCACAAGGCTGGCACTGTATCATGTAAGTCACACCTTCCCTTCAGCCTTTTACTAGTTCATTGGAGAGAAGAGCCTCATGGATCTGTCTGCCTGGGATGGCTTTGAGCCCAGATTCTCAGATCTCAGCCTCCTGAGTAGCTAGCATTACAGGAGTGAGCCACCAGCATCCAGTCTCCTGCTAGTGTTTTTATGGCAACTGGGATTGTCTTCAAAGGAAGGCTGTATTTAACAAAAAGAAAAACCTCATCCTGTCTAGGAAATATGCTTTGAAATTAATTTTTCTGGGCATAATATTAGTAACACTGTCAGTACAACTATGTGCCATGGAATGACAGATAAAATACAGGAAACCCAGTTAAATTTAAATTTCAGCTGCACGTGCCAAACACTGTAGCCACTGTTTACACAGCTCTCAGGAGGCTGAGGCAGGAGGATTGCCAGCTTAAGGCCTGACTAGGCTACATACCAAGACCCTGAGGCTGGATAGATCTGGGAGAATGAGTCCTTGGAAACAGCAGCCAGAAATTCAAAGACAAATGCTGTATTACTGAATAGCTTTAAGGCACAAAAGCACTATTTTTGTCTTAAGTCTTGCATTCTCTCATAAACTTCCATATTTAGTAAAAAGAAAAAATAAATAGAACATATCCATTGATCTTCCTTGAATGTCCAGCTGGTTAGCATGCTCTAAGATTGAGTAAAGAAAAGAGACACATAACCGGGTGCCAGTGGCTCACACCTGTAATACTAGCTACTCAGGAGGCTGAGATCTGAGGATCTCAGTTCAAAGCGTGAGCAGGAAAGTCCATGAGACTCTCTCTCTTTTTTTTTTTTTTTTGGTCAGTCGTGCGGCTTGAACTCTGGGCCTGAGCGCTGTCCCTCATCTCTTCAGCTCAAGGGAGCCACAGCACCACTTCCAGTTTTCTGGTGGTTAAATGGAGATGAGCCTCATGGATATTCCTGCTTGGGCTGGCTTTGCACTGTGATCCTCAGATCTCAGCCTCTTGAGTAGCTAGGATTACAGGCATGAGCCTCCAGCGCCAGGCCCATGAGGCTCTTTATCTCCAATAAACCACCAGGAAACTGGAAGTGGCCCTGTGGCTCAATGTGGTGGAGCGCTAGCCTTGAGCACAAAAGCCCAGGGACAGCACCCAGGCCCAGAGTTAAAGCACCACGATGAACAAAAGAAAAGAAAAGAGACACATTCTGGGGAAGGACTTCTTTGGACATAAAAAGTGTCTGCTAAAAGAAATATTTACTTCTGGGATGGACACTTGTCTTGAGCAGTGACAGTGACAGAATCCATCTTTGTCTAGAGGGAAGTCCAGGCATCAATGACTCAAATTTGGGGGAGAAAATCCCAATTATATCAGAGACCCAAGGCTAAACTTTAGGTCTGAGCCCAACTGATAAACACTTATTCTAGAGTAAATTTGAGCCAATCCCCAACCTATTTTCCTCTCCCCCTCAGCCCCCCATTTTGGTGCTGGTACTGGAGCTTGAACAGAGAGAGAGCCTTGTGCTCAAGCATGGCTTTTTCACTGAAGGCTATTATTGTTCTACAATTTGATCGAACAGCTCCATTTAGTTTTTTGTTGGTTAATAGGATATAAGAGTCTCACAGGCTTTTCTGCACAGTCTGGCTTCTAACTTTGACCCTCAGATCTCAGCCTTCTAAGTAGCTAGGATTGCAGGTATGAACCACGAGCACCTGCACCAACTTTCTTCACCACAAATACCCATGATGTTAAAGCACTCATTGCAGCCGGGCACAGGTGGCTCATACTTGTAATCCTATCTACTCAGGAGGCTGAGATCTGAGGATAGCAGTTCAAAGCCTGCTTGAGCAGGAAAGTCTCTGGGACTCTTTTTTTTTGGTTAGTTTGTAGGGTTTGAACTCTGGGCCTGGGCACTATCCCTCAGCTCTTCAGCTCTAGGTGAGTGCTCTACCCCTTAAGCCACAGCACCACACTTCCAGTTTTCTAGTAGTTTATTGGAGATAAGAGTCTCATGGACTTTCCTGCCCGGGCTGGCTTTGAACTGCAATCCTTGATCTCAGCCTCCTGAGTAGCTAGGATTACAGCGTAAGCCACCAATACCCTGCATGTTTGGGACTCTTATCTCCAATTAACTACCAAAAGAGCCAGAAGTGCAGCTGTAGCTCAAGTGGTAGAGAGCTAGCCTTGAGCAAAAACAGCTCTAGGACCAGCAACAAAACAAAACAAAACAAAAAAACACAACAAAATCAACAATCCCATGGCACCTGTTATAACATGTGCCCCACCATATCCGGGTTGTGTACTACCTTTCCTTCACTTTGCTTTTATTTATTTATTTCTTATTTTTTGGTGGGTCATGGGGCCTGAACTCTGGGCCTGGGCACTGTCCCTCAGCTCTTCAGCTCAAGGCTAGCGCTCTACCGCTTGAGCCACAGCGCCACTTCTGGGTTTTTTCTTTTTGCTTATGTGGTGCTGAGGAATTAAACCCAGGGCCTCATGCATACAAGGCAAGCGCTCTACCACTGAGCCACCTTCCCAGCCCAAGGCAAACCTTTCCTATTTGGAGAGTTGAGCTTTATGTGCTAAACCATGCCATCATCTAATGTTAGCTCACCTGATGCACACTTGTCCACCTGTTTCTATACAATGCTACAGTGAAGAAACTGCTGTCCCCATTACAATAGCCTGAATGAGTCCATCTTCTCAATTGTTCAGGTTTTGTCTTAGATAAAATAGACATGAAGCACAGAGAGTTTAGGAAACTTTTCAAAGTTCACACAGATGAGCTGATGGCTCACACCTGTAATTCTAGCTACTCAAGACACTGAGATCTGTGGATTAAGAACAAAGCCTGGGAAGACAAATCTGAGAGACATTTATCTCCAACTGAGTAGCAAAAAGGCAGAAGTAGAAGTATGGCTCAAATGGTAGAACCCCAGCCTTGCGTAAAAAAAGCTAATCAAAGCCAGGCGCTGGTGGCTCATGCCTGTAATCCTAGCTACTCAGGAGGCTGAGATCTGAGGATCATGGTTCAAAGCCAGCCCGGGCAGGAAAGGCTGTGAGACTTTTTTTTTTGTCGGTCGTGGGGCTTGAACTCTGGGCCTGGGCGCTGTCCCTCAGCTCTTCAGCTCAAGGCAAGCGCTCTACCACTTGAGCTACAGTGCCACTTCCGGTTTTCTGGTGGTTTATTGGAGATAGGAGTCTCACGGTCTCTCCTGCCCGGGCTGGCTTTGAACCGCGATCCTCAGATCTCAGCCTCCTGAGTAGCTAGGGCGTGAGCCACCAGCGCCCGGCTGGCTGTGAGACTCTTATCTCCAATAAAAACCACTACAAAACCAGAACTGGCGCTGTGGCTCATGTGGTAGAGTGCTTGCCTTGAGCTGAAGAGTGCAGGAACAGCACCCAAGCCCAGAGGTCAAGCCCCACAACCGAGAAAAAAAAAAAGAAGCTAATAAAGAGGATGAAGCCTTGAGTTCAAACCCCAGTACCAGCACACAGACACACACAGACACAGACAGACAGACAGACAGACAGACAGACAGACACACACACACACACACACACACACACACACACACACACACACACACACACACACACACAGAGTTTCACATAGGAGAATTGGAATAAACCCAGATCTTTGCAGCACTGAGCCCTCCCTGGGGTTAAACAACAATAAAACCCATCCTGCTTTGTTTTCCTTTCTAAGTGCATTGCCTTCCTGCCAGGATTGGGGTCACTGTGGTGGCAATTACGTTTATGGGCCCAACACTGCTCTCCCTTTTGGTACCTGTATGGCTTCAGCTTGACATAACCACGGCCATCTCACGTCATAATTGCACGATTGCCCCTGAGTCATCCTGGTTGGTTTCCCCTCCAGTTTCTCAGCACACTATAAATAGACAAAACCTTTAGAGTGGTATGTGGTGCAACAGGATTGGATCTTGGTCCGGGAATGTGCCAGACTCCTTAATGTTAGCCTGAGATAAACCAGATACATTCTGACTTTGACAAAGTCGCTTCTGTCCTGATCAGTTTGTAAGCCCCATCTCTTGACTCAAATTATGGAAGTCTACTGGTCTTGCTGCCACTCAGAATCACATTTCTGTCAGTAAGTTCCCAATTATTTGCACTGCATCCAATCCTGGATCTTATCTCCTTCCTTCTTTGGTCTCATGATACCTTGGGGCCAGCTCTTATATATTGGGAGTAGAGTGTTCCAGAATAGTAACACATCCCACTCGCCCCATTCCTGACCACATGAATGAGCAGATGGTCCAGAATGGCCCCATCCTACCTCATCCCTCTGCCATCATGACTGGTCCAGTATGAGCATGTGAATGGCTCCAGACTAAAAAAAAAATCTTCCCTGGGGTTTTTCTGTTGGTAGTGGAATGGGTTATGGCAAAACGAGACCCCAGGGAAGCCTACAGCCATGGCCTTGGCTACATAGAAATGTCTGAAAAATGGAAGTCATCATCCAGAGACACACAAAGAAGGGACACCAGGATGCATCCAATTTCTGGTTCCAGACTTAGATTTCCCTGGAGTTAGCTGCCTTCATTTTTTCAGCCCTTCTATTTATTCTGTGGGCTGCATTCCCTCCAGCATCCCTCCAACCAACCACTGTTTTCTAATTAAATGCTTTGAGATGGATTTCTGTCACTAGCAGCCAAAGAGGCCTAACACACATTTCTGCGTGTGTGTTTGAGATGGGAATAATGGTTTTCCTACTCTCACACACATAGTACGTTACTTCATGCGCAACACCAGTGGTGTGGAGGTTTTTCTGGTCAAGCCATCCTCACCACTGGGCATGTGATGATTCAATTCTGAATAAAGCTTCCTGCACTCAGCGTCATCGCCCATAGGAGAAGAGCTCAGTGCCAAAAACAATGCCCTCAACATAGAGACCAATCACAAGTTGTGGGCTGTTACCTGTGTTTTGACCCAATGGCAATAAACCAGCACCTCCATATTAATTTGCCAGGATGGCTCAGTGAACTCAGGAAAACACCTTTACTAGTTTGTTAAACAGGATATCACAAAAACACAGATACACAGGCAGATGAAGAGGTCCAGAAGGCAAGGTGTGAGACGAGGGCACCGAGCTTCCGTGGCTCCTAAAACCACCATCATGGTTCAGCAATTCAGAAGCTCTCCATGCCAACTGGTACTTTGCCACTTAAGCCACCCCTCTGCTTCCAGCTTTTTGCTGGTTAAAGAGTCTCAATGAGTTAAGTGCTAGTGGATCACACCTACTACTCAGGAGGCTGAGATCTGAGGACTGTGGTTCAAACCCACTCAGGTAAGAAAGTCAGTGAGACTCATCTTCAATGAACCACCAGAAAACTAGAAGTGGAGCTGTGGCTCAAAGTGGTAGAGCACTAATCTTGAGCAAAAGAACTCAGTCAGGGACAGTATCCAGGCCTTGAGTTCAAGCCCCACAACTGACCAAAACAAAACAAGTCTCAAGAAATTGCCTGGACTGGGGCTGGGAAGGTGGCTCAGTGGTAGAGCACTTGCCTTGCATGCATGAGGCCCTGGGTTCAATTCCTCAGCACCACATAAGCAGGGGGAAAAAAGCCGGAAGTGGTGCTATCGCTCAAGTGGTAGCATGCTAGCCTTGAGCTGAAGAGCTGAGGGACAGCGTCCAGGTCCAGAGTTCAGGCCCATGACCGGACCCCCCCGCAAAGAAAAGAAATTGCCTGGACTGTTTTCAAACCTCAATTCTCAGATCTCAGCTACCCATGTAGTTAGGATTCCAGGCATGAGATACCTGGTTCTAGCTATGGAGGCTTCTTTATGTAGGCATTATTAACTCTCCAGCCCATCTCTGGTTCTGAGAGGGTGGCAGGGTATTACTGAAAGCTCTAAGCTTCTAATCACGGTTTAGTCTTTCTTTTTTAGTGCTATTTCTGGGCATTGAACTCAAGGCCTGGGCATTCTTTCTGAGCTCTTGTGTGCAAGGTTAGCATTCTACCACTTGAGCCACTGCCTCCATTTTTGCTGATTAATTGGAGGTAAGGGTCTCACAGACTTTCCTTCTCAGGCTGGCTTTTTAACCACGATCCTCAGATCTCAGCCTCCTGAGTAGCTGGGTTTACAGGCATTAATCACCAGTACCTGGAATGGCTTCATCTTTCTGGTGACATCACAATGTCCCATCATCTAAATGAGGCTCCAGCAATGTGAGACTAATTTTCCTATAACAAATCCAGAGGTAGCATCTTACCAACAGCTTCAATTGTCAAGGTTCTGGGTTTGTTTCTGAATTCTCTTATCTTTAGGTTACCACTGCAACAACTACATACTGTTTGAGACAGTTAATACACATTAAATCTGTCATACTTCCTTAGTTATAATTTAAGACTTCCTTCAAGTCCTGGAAATTTGTGTGATGTTTAATACAAACACCAAATTGGAAAAATCTCCAAGCTGAATTCACTCTATTTAATGCATTTGATGTGGGTGGGCTTGAGCACAAAGGATGCTTGTGTCACATCTGATTAGGCGTACGGCTATGTGTTCCATGGGCTCCGAGCAGCACACTGAGCGAGTACCCAAACTTCCACATGCTTAAGACTAGCTCAAGCACTCATCTACTCTATGTCTTCTTGTTTGACCTCTGCAGTTTTCCCAAAGCAGCACACACACCAATGGAACCATGATGACTTCCTACAATATTGAATTATGAACATTTCAAATATATGCAAAAATAGAGGATAGTTTAGTTGACTCCCCATAAACCCATTACTCAGATTCTAAGATTATCAAGAAATGCTTCATAGGTAAAAACTTGACCTCTAACTAAATCCTTGGAATATTCACAACACTTCAGCCAAAATCTCCATCCACACACTGTAGGATAGACACCAAAGGGACTGGCTGAGCACTATTCTGAGGGGTGAGGGGAGCAATCAGACGTCTGCAGCCTGAAGAGCCAGCCCTGAGCACTCTAAAGGTGGGAGGTTGTGCATCTCTATGACACTGTACACAATGCATGAATGAATTCATCTGTAAAGGTATAGAAGGCAAACATCTGGCTACTGTCTGTGGTACAGAAGGGCAAAGAATGGAGACCACATCAGGGAGAGAAAGAGCTGGTCATCATCAACCCCCGAGTTGGATAAAGGAAAAATCCTCCTAGATTAAGTCCAATAACTCTGTCTGGTAGCAGTTTTGTTGTAAGATCCTATAATCTAGATCCAGAGTCCATTTCTGAATAAACTCTGGGCCTGGATATAATAATTGGGATGGAGGAGGAACCCACAGAAATCCCAGGCATCCATCTAGATGGGAATTACAGTAAGATGTTAAAAAATATATTTCCTTTTGGAAAAGTTAGGTTTGGGTCATGCATGCCAAGACTTGGAGGAGGCAGGAGGATCTTGCGTTTGAGGCTAGTCTGGCCTACATAGTAAGGCCCTCTCCCCAAACAGCAAAATCAAACCCAAACAACCAAATGGCAACAACAAAAATATCACTCATATTTAGTGGAAATTTACAGCTATTTGAATGGAAGAACTGGGTCTTGCTATCTTTCCTGTATCATCTCCCCAAAGCTGTTTGAATCACGAGGCTCATGTATGGGATGGGGAACACAGGCCAGAATGAATCTACCTGAGGGGAGCTGCTGGTGAACATAAAGCAGGGGACCCATGAATGTGTGGACACCAGAGGATCCACATGGACCTTGAAGGGGGTGTCCATGTTACTAAGTTTTTAGGGGCGTTAGTCATATCACAGCCCCATTTATTCAGTGGCCTCAATAGGCCAAACTGGTTTCCAGGAGGATAGTTTGCAAGCAAGCATAGCCAAGACACCAGTGCGTTCCCCTCCCTTCTTTGGTGCAGAGCACTGGGGCTAAAACTCAGGGACTAATGTTCTGGCTTGGCCTTTTCACTCAAGGCTGACTGATGCTCTTCCTCATGGGCCACAGCTCTACTTCTTGCTTTTTAGTGGTTCATTGGATATGAGTCTCACAGATTCTTCTGCTCAGGCAGACTTCGGCCTGCTAGTAGCTAGGATTATCGGCATAAGCCATCCATGCTGGGTATAAGTGAGGCTCTTTTCACTCGCATTGACAGTGACATACACTCAAGATTTTAGTGATGACTATGGCCTATTTGTAAGCAAGTTTAAAAATACAAATGGAGGGACTGGGAAGGTGGCTCAGTGGTAGAATGTTTGCCTTGCATGCATAAGGCTCTGAGTCTGATTCCTCAGCACCACATAAACAGAAAAAGCCAGAAGTTGCCCTGTGACTCAGAAACAGAAAAAGCCAGAAGTTGCCCTGTGACTCAGGTGGTAGAGCTCTAGCCTTGAGCTGAAGAGTTGATGAGCCAAGGGATAGCACCCAGGCCCAGAGTTCAGGCCCCAGGACTGGCAAAAAAATAAAATAAAATAAAAATAGAGCTGGTAGCTGGTAGTTCATGCCTGTAATCCTAGCTAGTCAGGCAGCTAAAATCTGAGGATAGACAGTTGAAGCTAGCCTGAGCAGGAAAGTCCATAAGACTCTCATCTCCAATTAACCACCAAAAAGCCAGAAAAAACTAGAGTTGTAGCTCAAGTGGTAGAGTGCCAACCTTGAATAAAAAGCTAAGGGTCAGCTCCCAGGCTCTAAGTTCAAGCCCTAGTACCAACACACATAGACAGACAGACAATCTCTTTGCAGGCATGTGTTGTGAGCCTAAAAGGAAGTGCTTTGGCTAGAACTGGAAGAATTCTAACTGGGCACATTTGTGTGATTCCTGGCAGGCAGGCACACCTGTGTGCAAGATGTGGCACACAGAGACTACCTTCTGAGACCACCGCTATATGAAGCATGCCTCCAAGAATCCTTGTAAGCCACAAAGCATCTTTTGGCTGAGTCTAAACCCCAATCCTACTTGACACCAAGGAACCCACAGAATCTAGGACCTCACAGCTGAGAATTGTCCTTGAGCTAGGCCACGCTGAGTGCAAAGCATCCTTTGGAGCTCCTTTCTGTCTGATGCCATTCCTTTCTGAAGGATGACTGACAGCTATGGCCTGGGGAAGACAGAATCTCGTGGGACTGACATGTCTCTCCAGGGACTGACAGAGAACTTTCTGGCAATGGAAGTCCTCAGGCTCCACCCCAGGTCGACCCTGACAGTTCTAGCCCTGGCCAGCAATCTGGGAACCAGCCTCGATGGGAGCTGGGGCACGGTGACCCCCCAGGCGCCATGGGAGGAAACAGGCCATAGGGCTGGGCCTCCAGGCTCCAGGCAGAGGAGTGCTGGGAGCTCCCTGGGTGGCTAAGCACTCCTCCTCACTCCTCAGTCCCTGAAGGATCAGGCTTACAGGGGTCTTGTGCCTAGGCCTGGGAGCAGCCATCCTGACCCCACTTGGCTGAGGCACCCCACCTTTCCCGGGCACTCACTTCCAGGAACCCGGACTGGCAGTCAGCATGCAGACATTTCCAAAAATAACAGGCTGTGGAGGGGGCTCTGCCCATGGCACTGCTCACCACCCCAGCTCCTCCCAACACTGACCCCAGCCGCCCTTCCCTGCAGCCCGCAGCCCTCCCCTCCCCTCCCCGCTGCTGGCTCTCTAATCCTGGACCACCCCTCCCCGAACTCCTTGCAGAAACTAGGAAGGGCCCCTTCCCTTTCCGCAACAGACATCTGTCTCAAAACAAGCTGAACGATCTTTCCTGGCGCCCATCCCTGGGAAGCCGGCAGGCTGTCCCAGTCCTTGGGCAGGGCTGGCCGGCCTCCACCCTCAGCTCTCTGGCTGAGGGTTAACTCTTTTGGTCACTCCTGAGTGGAGAAGTAGAGGGGACCCCCAGGACCTGGTCTGGGGGGGGGCAGTGCTCCAGAGTCTGGTTCCAATCCTCAACCCCTGTGGCTGCACCTACTCTTGACTTTGTAGAATCTCTCTGATGGACCAAAGCTCACGCATCACTTCTCGGTGGACCTGACTTCCCACAGGTTCTCTTTCTAGGCCTCCCTGCCTGCCTCCTGGGGCAGATTTGCAAGCAAGGAGGGCAGCAGAACAAGGGCCTACTTTCCTCTCAGTGGGTCTGGGGTGGGGGACAGCACTGTCCTCCTCTGACTGCTCTTGGACCTCTGCCAGGGGGAGGGGTCACAGGCTTTTGGGAAGGTGCTGTAGCAGGTGGGATGCAGTTCAGTGCCCAGTGTCCTTATTAATCACACCTCCTCCACATACTTGAGTAGGGGCTGAAAGCTGTCCAAAAAGAAAATGACATGAGCCCTGTTCACCTTTTGTATTCATGAAAATACAGTCTGAGGGCCTGGAGCAGTCCTGACGCGGGTCCGCCTGCAGCCATCCAGATTACAGAACACAAGCCACCTGGCAGGCAGCACCGTGTCATCAGCTGAAGAGGCCAAAGGGAGGAGAGGCTCTGGATGGAAGGTGTCTTGGTTTGGCTCTGAGTGATTAAGTCCAGTCAACTACCAGGTGGGGAAGATGATGGAGTTCCACTGGTATCCAATAAAGGAAGTTTCTTTCCAGATGTCTTCTTAGGAAGTTGATTGGGTTCATCCAGAAGTAGAATCTGGATAAGAGAGGAAGAGGGGCAAGGTCTCAGAACTTCCTGCTAAGGGGGCTGGGTGCTAGTACCCATTGTAGGAGGATGGCCAGGTTCTGGGAAGTTTCTGGGACTGACCAGAAGTGTCCTGTAGTTGGGAGGAGGGGAACCAATAAGGGTAGGGAGGTGTTGCTTAGGAAAGGATGAAGGTGCAGGCTCCCTCCAGCATGAGGTTTGTGGGTCAGAAACATCCACCAGAGGTAGGCTGCTTCCTGTGGCAGGTGCAGCACTGTGCCTCAGCTTCTCTTTTTCCATAGCAGTAAAACCATAATGCCAGGTAACTCACTTCAAGTCAGAGGGCTGACAGCAAAATAAAGTGTAGTCTCTACGAAGTGTCCGTCAAAGGAAATCTTGCACCACCTTAGCATTCCTCTTCCTTTTTCCTTCCCAATAGCTGGAATGCAGATGTACTGTTTGAAGCACTGGCGCCATGTTGGACCATGAGGTGACCTTGGGTAAGACAGCCAGGCATGGTAGCCTGCTGAGGCTGCCAGAACAAACCGTCTCAAACTGGAAGCTGAAAACAACAGGAATTTATTTTCTCCCAGAGCAAGAGGCCAGAAATTCAGTATCAAGATGTCAGCAGGATTGGTTTCTTCCAGAAGCTCTGAGAGGAGCATCTGTTACCTGCCTCTCTCCTGGCTTCCAATGGCTGTTGGCATCTCTTGGTGTTACTTGGCTTGTAACTGCATCTCCCCAATTATGGTAGTCTTCTGTGACTATGTCTCTGTGTATTTCTCTCTCTCTTCTCTCTCTTTCCCCCCTCTCTCTCTTTCTCTCCCTCCCTCCCCCTCCCCTCTTAAAGGAAGCAAAAATGCCTGGCTGTCAGAGCCTGAAGAAGGATAGCCGACATCTACCCAGGCCAGCCATATTTTCTGTTCCGGGTGCTCTGGTTTGGGAGATCCATGCAAAGGAGCCAGTGGGAAAACCCCAGTGGAATGTGGGAAGGAGTCTTGAGAGCTGGAGGCATCAGGGGCTGGAGCTTGGACCTGGCTTCCCTGGAGGTAGTGGCACATCTGGGGTCTCTTGAGCTGTCTCTACTGCCTGTCTAGCACCCATGGCCCTCCAGTGTTTTCTGACCTCCAAGCACAGCCTGAGGAGATGTGGACTCCAAGAAGGAACTAATGGGAAGAAGGATGTGCCCTGCCCACATCTGGCCACCCAGATCAGCATCTACTCAATCACACTCTCCACCTGGAGCAGGTGTCAGACCATTGTTCCGCAGAGATGGAACTGGCAGCCTGACCCTGTGCGTCCTGGCAGGCTGAAAGCCATGGCTCATACCCCAGGTCAAGGTGGTAGTTCCTGGGGCAATACTTATGTCTCTGGTGGCCACAGAACCAGGCTCAGTGCAACAGCCTATGGAGGAGAGGGTAGAGCAGCAGGGGACAGGGAGGAGAGTGGTCCAGCTGACTGCTGAGAACCAGACTCATACACCATCTGTTCCTGGACATCCACGTGTAACGGAGCTGAGCAGGGAGATACAGGATGACTGAGATGTGTCACTACCCTGTCCTGTGCCTCCACTTGCCCTTCAGCCTTCCTGCAATGGTCCACATTTGGAAGAACTACCAGAAGACAAGGAAATGAACATACCATGCTCCAAGAACAACTGTGGAAGGATGGGCGGGCTGGCTCTTTGCAAGTCTTCTTGGCACAGTGGGGAGAAGGAGGGGCCCTCACCCTCTAGGGAGGTGGAGGTACAGTTGCCAAGACCTACAATAACATGCAAGGTTAGAGTGGTGCATTGTGGTAGCCCAGTCCCCCCGCAACTTCAAGGTCTTCCTCAGGAAAACCCCTCATGCCTAGGCTGGATGGCTGGGTCCCAGGCCAGGCGCGCTGTGGTTCTGTCACCCAGGCTCACCATCTCCACAGCCAGTACTATACCCAGAATGCAGATCTGGAGAGGGAACGAAGATAAAGGACAATTTCTCTCCATACCTCACCCTCATCCTGGCCCCAAGAGCCCTCAAGTCTCCAACAGGTCCTAATCCACATTTTCTAGAACCATCTGCCCTGTGGGTTCGTGTGTATACCGATCTGGAGGGAATTAAGAGGGACACCATGGACAGACATTTTTCTTTCTTGCACTGGAAAGTGGCATGCCTGGGACAGAATTTTGGAGTCTGCCTCCAACTGGGAGCTTTCCCAGGGCAGGATGTAGGGGAGCCCAAGCTCTGGGAGGGGGCCACTCAATTCCCAGCACTCCTCCGCCAATAGCTCTCCACCCACTTTATTTCAGGAAGCTGTGAGTGCTGCCAGTCAGGGGTACCCATTCATCTTCTCTGCCTGTTCAGTCTTCATGTGGCCTTATAGGGGAGAGGGGGAGAACAGCACAGGGAGGCCAAGCCAGCTGGGAAGAACAGGCAAGGAACCTTGCAGGGGCCTGTTAAGAGGGCTGACATGGGCCATTGGTCTCCACCTTCCCTGTCTTCCCTTTTAGTAAACATGCTTTGTAATTTCCTCTTTCCTATCCCCAAACAAAGATCCTAGATGATATGACATATTTGGCCACATGATTTAAAAATGATCAAGCTGAGGCTGGGAAGGTGGCTCAGTGGTAGAGCGCTTGCCTTGCATGCCTGAGGCCCTGGGTTCGATTCCTCAGCACCACATAAGCAAAAAGAAAAAAGCCGGAAGTGGCGCTGTGGCTCAAGTGGTAGAGCGCTAGCCTTGAGCTGAAGAATTGAGGGACAGCACCCAAGCCCAGAGTTCAGAGCCCACGACTGGACCTCCCCCCCAAAAAAAGATCAAGCTGAGCATGGTAGCATGCACCTGTAGTATCATCACTTTGGGGGCTGAGGGCAGGAAGATTGCTTAAGTCTAGGAGGTCCAGGGTAGTACAGACAATAAAATAAGATCCCATCTTTAAAAAAGTCAAAGAATCAGTCTAATGTTCTTTTTTTTTTTTTTTTTTTTGGGGGGGGGGTCCGGTTGTGGGGCCTGAACTCTGGGCCTGGGCGCTGTCCCTCAGCTCTTCAGCTCAAGGCTTTCTACTCTACCACTTGAGCTACAGCACCACTTCCGGCTTTTTTCTTTTTTTTTTGCTTATGTGGTGCTGAGGAATCGAATCCAGGGCCTCAGCATGCAAGGCAAGCGCTCTACCACTGAGCCACCTTCCCAGCCCTAATGTTCTAACACAGTTGCCGGGCGCTGGTGGCTCACGCCTGTAATTCTAGCTACTCAGGAGGCTGAGATCTGAGGATCCCGGTTCAAAGCCAGCTGGGCAGGAAAGTCTGTGAAATCTCCAATAAGCCACCAGAAAACCGGAAGTGGTGCTGTAGCTCAATGGTAGAGCACTAGCCTTGAGCTGAAGAGCTGAGGGACAGCGTCTAGGCCCAGAGTTCAAGCCCCACAACCAACCAAAAAAAAAAAAAAAAAGGAACATGGTTTATAAACATTACATGTCTATGTTTGACTGCTTAGGTTGATCACATCAAAAGACTACATCAGTCAGTTGTGCAGCTGATACAAGTGTGCAGAGGTAACAGTAGAACAAGTGAGGCAGCCATGTTTGAAAAAAATATGTTCTTTTCAGTGCTGATACTGGGGCTTGAACTCAGGGCTTCTCACTCTTGCTTGGCTCTTTTATTCAAGGCTGGTGTACTACCACTTGATTTACACCTGCACTTCTGGTTTTTTGCTGTTAAATGGAAGGAGTCTTGAAGATTTGTCTGTCTGGGTTGACTTCAAACCTGCATCCTCAGCTCTCAGCTTCTTGAGTAGCTAGGATTAAAGGGTTAAACGAGACTTAGTCTAGCTGCAAGTTCAATATTAAGGTGTTGGTGATGTTGATTGTCCTGGGCCCTCTCCTTGGCTTGCAGATGGCTTCCTTGCTGCCCTCATGTCTTGTTTCTTGGTCTGGGTATCATCTGTGTACTAATTACTAATCTCTGTGTTGGATTATGCTCACACAAATGATTTTATTTTATATTAATTAGTTTTTCCTCAAATATAGTCATGTTCTGAATTTATCAGGCCAATTCAGTCTTTAACATCCCTCATGATTCTTCTTGATGTGCTCTTTTTGTACCAAGTGCCAGAAATTTAACTCCAACTAGCTTGTATTCTGTTCAAACCAACTAGAGAGAAAACTTAATTGCTTAAGGACACAGTCAGGAAGTGTGGATCCCATATGGATCTACCTCTTAGCTCAGCTGCCTCTAGGTAGATACCATATACAGGTACCACATGGTGGAAGGAGCAGCTTCAGGTCAGGATATCCCAGCAGTAGAATAGAGAAGGAGGAAAAGAGAGAGGAAGAGAGAGAAAGAGAGTCAGAGAGAGATGTTCCCAATAGCCAAACATATAGAACAGACTTTTTAAATTTAATCTGATTAGCTCTGATTGGTCTGAATTGGTTATGTGCTCTTTCATGAGCCAATTACTATGGCCTGGTAGATGAAAGATGCTTACTGGCATCTGGGCTAAGAGATGGCCTGTTCCTTTAAGAGAAATGAAGGCATCGATGCCATTTGCCAGAAAGAATGCAAACACTTTCTGGAGTGCAAACATGGAAGCTCACTAAAAATTAGTGAATGGATGAATGAGGATCTTAGATTGTTTCTAATGTAGTATGGAAGTATGAGCTAAGTCCTCTTGTGTATGGTGGGATTTCCCATAGTTCCATTTGGTCAGCTGGCTTTGCCCTGCAAGTCAATGCTTTTCCTATGTCAGCCTTTTCCTATATCAGCTCCACTGCCAGAGCATGACTTTGTATTGAACAGTGGCTTAAGAATGCTGAAAGGCTAAAAAGATTGTGTGTCTCTGTTCAGAGCTGGAGTAAGACATTTAAAGATACTAAGCTTAACAGAGTGTGGTATGCACATCTATGAATCTCAACTAATTGGGAGTCAGAGGCAGGAGGATCAAGAGTTCAAGGATAGTTTGGACCACATAGCGAGCTCTGCCTCAAAAGAGAAAAACAAGAGGACTGTAAGCTCTACAAAATATGGTCTCCTACTAATGTCCTTCTCTGTCTCCACAGTACTGGGGTTTGAACTCAGGGCCTTGCATTTCTTTTTTTTTTTTGGGTCCAGTCATGGGGCCTGAACTCTGGGCCTGGGCGCTGTCCCTCAGCTCTTCAGCTCAAGGCTAGCACTCTACACTTGAGCCACAGTGCCACTTCTGGCTTTTTTTTTTTTTATGCTTATGTGGTGCTGAGGAATCGAACCCAGGGCCTCAGGCAGGCAAGGCAAGCGCTCTACCACTGAGCCACCTTCCCAGCCCCAAAGGGCCTTGCATATCTTAGGAGGCACTCTACAACTTGAGTCACACCTCTAGCTCACCCCACTTCTTTTTTTTTTTGTCAGTTGTGAGACTTTAACTCTGGGCCGGGTCGCTGTCCCTGAGCTCTTCAGCTCAAGGCAAGTGCTCTATAATGCCACTTCTGGTCTTCTGGGATTAATTGGAGATGAGTTTCATGGACTTTCTGCTGGGCTGGCTTTGACCATGATCCTCAGATTTCAGTTGAACTGATTATGTGCTCCTGACTAACTAGGATTACAGGCGTGAGCCACTGGTGTCTGGCTCACCCCACTTATTACCACTAAAATAAATATGCCACAAAAGAAATAAACAAGTCTAGCAGTCTATTCATTGCTCCCCCTCAAAGGGTATTTTAATTACAAATATGCTAATCTATTTTCTTCTGGCCTTGCTTTGCCTATTTATAGGTAATTGGGCCCTGCTATCTTCACTTGACCATGAATCATGACCCTCCCTCCTTTCCTCTGCTGCTGGCTGAGGAATTAGTGGGGTGACTAAACTCCATTTCCATGGAACAGCAGAGAAAGGAGAGAAGCTGAGGTACCTGTGTGCAGGCCACCATGGGTCAGGGCTGATTGCCAGGACTGTCTTCATAGCATCAACTCACAGGCCTGTTAGCTTGGGTATTCTGTATGTCTGTACCATCCTGGTTGCTGCAAGCTGCAAAGCTTGGGCACTGTGTGGGAGAAGGGCTGTGGTCACTCCTGTTGGCCTCTGGAGCCTCTTGGCTCCATAGTAGGCAAAACACCGAGTTCCTAGAAAAAGAGCAAAAAGCATCTCCAAAAATGGACTGCAGCCAAAGTTTTACAAATGCATTTTTTTTTTTTGCCAGTTTTGGGCAGGATCTGGGCGCTGTCCCTGAACTTTTATGCTCAAGGCCACAGTGCTCTACCACTTGAGCCACAGCTTCATTTCTGCCTTTTTGGTGCTTAATTGGAGTCTCATGGACTTTTCCTGCCTGGGCTGCCTCTGAACTGTGATCCTCAGATCTCAGCTTCCTAAGTAGCTAGAATTACGGGTGTGAGCCACCGGTGACTGGCTGCAAAGTCCTTTTGATGGTGAACTGCCATGGAGAGGATGATGGTGGAGATCCTAGTGATGAGGAAGCCAGCAGGCCTGGTACTATGCATCATATGCGCAAGACCTGCCCTATTTCTCACAGCAGGAATATAGCACTTGCAGCTGTGGTTGGTTGATTTCATTTCTGGGGAACTGTGTCCTAGGCGCATGTCCTTTGACTGCCCTCAGACATCTGTCATGCAGTGAGGGCTTTTGCTGATGTCTGCTTTGAATGCTGCTGGGAGAGCCACAGGATCCCACTATTCCCATATCCATACCATCTCAGCAGCAAGGGGTTTAGGGTCTTCTTGGTGCTCTGACAGTGCTTCTCAGTGTGAGCTAAAACCATCCACAACAGTCCTACTGTCAGCTAGACATGCTGGATTCTTGAGTTGGACACGACCTCTACTGAATCACTCATTGCCTTGGTGATTCGGAATAAAGCGCTGCGCACTGGTATCTTACACCTGCAATCCTAGCTACTTGGAAAACTGAGATTTGAGGAACATGGTTCAAAGCCAGCTCAGGTAGGAAAGTGTGATTCTTATCTCCAATTCACTGCCCAAAAGCTGTGACAAGTGGTAGAATACGAGCCTTGAGCACAAAAGCTTTGGGACCTTGAGCACAAAAGCTTTGGGACGGTGCCTAGGCCCTGAGTTCAAGCCTAGGACCTGCACACACATGTGTGCATGCAAACACAGAGTAAATAAAAACAGGGCTGGGATGTAGCTTAGTCGTGGAGTGCTTACCTAGCATGTTCAAGGCCTTAGATTCAGCCCCTAGCAATTATAATGTTTAATAAAATATTTAAATGAAAAAAAGGAAATAAAAGCAGTTGGGCATGCTGGTGCTTCCTATAATCTCAGCACTAAGGAGGCTGAGGTAGGAAGATTTTGAGCACGAGACTAGCCTGGGCTCTTTCTCAAGAAAAAAGAAAAGGCAAATACAAAAGAGGTTTTGTAATTAGACAGACCTGGGTCTGAGTTCCAGTTGCCTCACTTACTGTGTACCCTACTTGTCTTTTGGACTCATTATCTCTATGTGTAAAGTCCATAATACGATTGAAGGGATTAGGGATGCTTATGGGTAAAAGTGCTGAATGGAAAGCCTAGAACACGGAAGCCAAGATACATTTGCCATCTGCCCATCTACCAAATATTTGCAGGGGGCTTATAATGAGCCAGAAACTTCTCTGGACACTTGGCACAGGGCAATCATCAAAAACAAACTTGTGGTCATCATTAAGTTTGTATGCAAATCAGAAAAAAAGATAATAAACAAACATAGGCCAGGTGGCTTCCATCCTGAAGCTAAATCAGATGATTTGATCTGAAACCAGCAGGCATCCCGGGCCAAGAACTTGTGGGGATGCTTTCAGCTTTCCTTTAAAGAGCTGATTGATAAGACTGGTTGGGAGGCAAAAAATAATCACACACACAGAGGAAGCCATTAAGCCTTTTGCAAATGTCAGGGGTCATATACACCCAAGAGCTGCCTAGAGAAGACATTACTAAGGGCAACAGTGAGGTATAAGTTAGCCTCCCTTCTCAGGCTTCTAGTCCAACAGAGGAAGGGATTTGCTTAGACCTAGAATCTGTCCCTATTTTGGGGATGCTAGTTCAAACTCTGCCTAAGCAGAAAGCCTTGGATGCTGTGAACCTTTTAAGCATTTGGGAAATGAACCAGGGTTTCTGAGAGCTGATGGCTGTCCATACCAGGTTATAGAAATGACATTTGACAGGGCTTGGAAGGTGGCTTAGTGGTAGAGTATTTGCCTTGCATGCATGAAGCCCTGGGTTGGATTCCCCAGTACCAGATAAACAGAAAAAGCCGGAAGTGGCGCTGTGGCTCAAGTGGTAGAGCACTAGCCTTGAGCTGAAGAGCTGAGGGATAGCACCTAGGTCCAGAGTACAGCCCCCATGACAGACAAAAAAAAAAAAAAAAAAGAAATGGCACATGTCAGGCACCAGTGGCTCACGCCTATAATTCTAGCTATTCAGGAGGCTGAGATCTGAGGATCATGGTTCAAAGCCAGCCCAGGCAGGAAGTCTGTGAGACTCTTAACCACCAATTAACCACCAGAAAACTGGAAGTGGTGCTGTGGCTCAAGCACTAGGGTGCTTGCTTTAGCTGAAGAGCTCAGGGACAGTACCCAAGCCCAGAGTTCAAGCCTCGTGACTGACCAAAAAAAAAAAAAAAGACTTGTTAGGCAAGGCTTTTCTTGGTCCAACAATTTACCAAGTCCCCGGATGCAATTTTACTATAAATCACTAACTCACCGATCTGGAAAATCTTGTTTCCACACATCAAAGATCTACCCAGATTCCAGCAAGCAGAAGAGCAATGCCCACCACCAGTGGGTTCTGCTGGAGGCCAAGGAGGTTCTGAAATAATGTTACCTTTCTGAAAAGGATAAAAAAGGATACAGAGTTAGGAGTGCAGAGGAAGATAAAGTGGGAGGTTTTACAGGAGGGAAGAGAAATGCTTATTGCTGAGTCTGTCAATTTACTGAGTCAAATATTCTCAGCAAATTCAGAGGCCAGAACCCAGCTTAGTAGAAAGATGAACCGATGGTACAGGCTTTCAATGTTGAATCCTGATATCACAGATGCAATGAGACAGTAAGCCACACTATTTGGAGGTGACAGCAGTGTAGTGGATGCCACTAGAGTGCTGACCTCTCTCACATGGACTCCCTGTAGACTGTGTGGGATGACAGGTTCTTTCAGTGTCTGGCACATAGGTGAGCCAGTAATAATTTGCTGTGACTTAATCTCTATAATAATCCTATTTCCTCTGCACTAATGAGAGTCACCAAAGGACAGGACCAGAATCTGAACCTCAGCCTGGACAAAGTCCATGCTGTATCCACTGTGTGGTTTGGCAGAGAAGGACCTCCACAGCTTTACCTGTAAACTGGACCCTTGAAACAAAAATAAGAAAAACCACCTTTGCTAAGGGCAAGGTATAGAACGAGTGGAGTTGCTTAGAGAAAGTAGCTAGAGAAGAGAGCCAAAGAATAATTTTTTTGGGGGGGTTGGTCGTGGGTCTTGAACTCTGGGCCTGAGCGCTGTCCCTCAGCTTTTCAGCTCAAGGTGAGTGCTCTACTACTTAAGCTACAGCGCCACTTCTGGTTTTCTGGTGGTTTATCGGAGATAAGGGTTTCATGGACTTTCCTGCCCAGGCTGGCTTTGAACTGTGATCCTCAGATCTCAGCCTCCTGAGTAGCTAGGATTATAGGCGTGAGCCACTGGCGCCCAGCTCCAAAGAATAATTTCTAAAGGATAGCAGTCAGATGTAGTGGGATCTGCACAAATAACAAATTCTTGCCCAATCTGTGAAATGAAGGAGAAGTCCAAGACAGGTGGAGAATAAAAGAGAGTTATTAAAAGGCAAGAGTCCTTTAACTTCAGACCATTGGGAGGAAGATTGGATTCTAAGATCAGGTCCAAATTAAAAAAACCATCTACTCCCAGGCACTGGTGGCTCATAGCTATAATCCTAGTTACTCAGGAGGCTGAGATCTGAGGATTAGGGTTCAAAGTCAGGACAGGCAGGAAGGTCTGAGACACTTACCTCTTATTAACCATCCAAAAGTCAGAAGTAGAGGTATGGCTCAAGGGGTAGAGCATCAGCCTTGAATAAAAAAGCTAAGAGAGGGCTGGGAAGGTGGCTCAGTGGTAGAGCGCTTGCCTTGCATGCTCGAAGCCCTGGGTTCAATTCCTCAGCACCACATAAGCAAAAAGAAAAAAGCCGGAAGTGGCGCTGTGGCTTAAGTGGTAGAGTGCTAGCCTTGAGCTGAAGAGCTGAGGGACAGTGCTCAGGCCCAGAGTTCAGGCCCCACGACCGGACCCAAAAAAAAAAAGCTAAGAGACATGCCCATGCCCTGGGTTCAAGTTCTAGTACTCCATGCACACATAATGCCACCCCACCAAAAAACAAAACAAGAACCAACAAAATAACCAACCAAACACCTAACAACATTTACTTCCACTGGCTTCATGGCTGTATATCTCATTTGTCTTGTACTCTGGAATAGTGTGTCCCATGACCCCATTTGGAGTTGGTTGCTGCCAGTTTCCCTGCTTCTTGTATTGAACATGCCACCTCTAGTTCCTATTTGGTCCACGTGACTTTAATTCCAGTGCGTCAGCTCTCAGTACCTGTATTTCCTAAGAAGTCTTCTATGGAAAGACAAACATCAGAAAAACAGAGCTACAGTACCACCATAATCAGATCCAAGTGGCTATTCTATTTTCTTTTTTTTTTGTCCGGTTGTGGGGCCTGAACTCTGAGCCTGGGTGCTGTCCCTCAGCTCTTCAGCTCAAGGCTAGTGCTCTACCACTTGAGCCATAGCGCCATTTCTGGCTTTTTTCTTATGTGGTGCTGAGGAGTCGAACCCAGGGTTTCAGGCATGTAAGGCAAGCACTCGTCCACTGAGCCACCTTCCCAGCCCGCTATTCTACTTTTTAAAGCTATAGCCTTCACAAGATTTAAATTCTGAACCACACTGCCTAATAAAAACTAGTGTTGAATGCCTCCTAAAGCTTAATCTATTATTTTGGAAGTAATGAAATAACTTTGGCAGGCAGCTAGTGAACATATCATCCCGCCTATATTACTCAATTCTGGGCAGTGACATCACTGAGAAACTGAGCATTTTGTGTATTATGGGAAATGCAAGAGATAACTGTCTGAAATGCAAGCAATGTTAAGAGCTTGAACAGGAAGGACATAGCTAATGAGAGGCTAGGAAATGAGATAATCTCTTTTGTAGAATCATCTGATATTGAGGAAATAAGGAATTTACAAACAAGGGGACACAATGAAATTAACTGAGTAGAGCCATCCTTGGGGATCAGTAACCTTTAGACCTGGACTTAACAAGATGGTAGATGATTATGTTAGGGCTGAGCTATCCAGGAGTTGGTTTTTCTGACTTAAAACCTAGCTCCTAGGCCAGGGATGTAACTCAACAATAGACTGCTTACTTTTAATATGTACAAGGCCCTGGGTTCCATCCTCAGCACAGTGAGAGAGGGAAAAAAAACAGTCTCTTCTTCAGAGTCTATTCCTAGCTCAGGTTGGTCTCAAACTCAAGATCAATCTGCCTTAGGCACCATGCCTGGCTTTAGAGGGAGGAAAAAAAAAATCACAGACTGAAAAACAAACCAACGATGTCTTGTCTGGAGATTTTAATATATTTATTTCAAAACCAAGTTCTGTGAAAGAGCACACTAAATAGTCATATATCTTCTCTTCAACCAAAGACTTGGAGACAAGGTTCTTCAGATGAGCGCAGAGGCAATGATACATGCATTGAGTGGCAGTCTCAGCACAAGGTCCCTCACGGGCATTTCCAAGGTGAGCCTGGAGTCTTCTTCAGGTAAGCCAACGAGATCCTGGGAAAGAAGAATGGGTTGTGGTGGTGGGAGTTGGCATCATACTTTGTTTCAAAATTACTTAAAAACAACTCCTCCTCCCCCCAACATACAACTACCAGCGGTTGTTATCTAGAACCAGTCCCCAACTCTGCTTCTGCATCCAGAGACAATCTGTTCAAGAAGCTGATTCTTACCAAGAGACCACTAAGCTGTTCCACAGTTAGCTGCCTTGAAGTCCATAATTGGGAGGTTTCCATGAGGAACCAAGAAAGGCTGCATTGAGCTGAGCGATTGAGGTCAATCTGTCATGGTCTGAGCAGTCACAATACACTGTTGCATGCTTGGTGAATAAAACTTAGGAAACCAAGGCTGAATGCTAATTCTCAATGGCAGGTTTAGGTGGTGGCGAAAGCAGTATATATATCTCCCCTACTCTGCCTCACTCTCTGAGGCATGAATACATTTTCCTACTAATAGCAAAGATTCTGTCTTAATATGTGGCTGAGATTTTTGTAAAATTGCTATCAGTGTGTAACACTTACCATGCTAGATTTGCAACCAAAAATGTTTTTTGTTTTTTTTTGGGGGGGGTGGGGGGAGTTGGAGAAAGAGTAATGGAGTGTGAACTCAGGACCTTGAGCCATGCTCCCAACCCTAAATGTATTTTTATATTTTAGCAGACTAAGATAAAGTTCTTGTTTTCCTTAAAGAATAATAAATTCATGCTTTTCTAAAACTGTAATAGTACAAATCATTTAAAAAATCTGATTATAAATCAATCACATGTACCTTCAGATATGTGGTAACTATTATTCCAAAATTCTAGAAGTAACATGTCTTTAGTAGCTTTGATGTACAATTGGTCCATTAAATAAATCAGTATTAGGCTGCTGGTGTGCCTCTGAAGTGTGACCTTCAGACCAATGGCCCTCTATGTCTAAATGACCCAGAGCAAGGAGCTTAGAGTGGAATGCAAATCAATTTCATCACTAAGCAAACTGTGTGGTTCCACAGGATATTTTTCTTCATGGAAGATACACTCTGCAGCAAGCTTCCTATCTCCTTATGAAACTATAAAAATAGTTACAGACCAGCCACTTTGAATAACAAGGTAGAGTATTGGGGGCGAGAGTCAAAGAAGAAAGAAAAAGGGAATTTTTGGTTCCATATGCAGAAAGGGGTCAAAAAGGGGGGGAAGTTTTAGATACATAAGATGTGCACACAAGAAGAGGAAAAGTGAGACCACGTTTTTGTACAATGCATTTGTAAGGTCTCGATGAAGGGGCTTTCCCTTGTAAGTGGTTTTGGTGAGCACTCACCTCTGGTCCTTAATCATCAATGTATTCAAATGGTTCTGGAGGTTCTGGCTCTTGCTCTTCCTCCTCAATTTTCGGGCCATGTGCGGCTACAGGTTCTACCAGCTCTTCAATGTCCTCACTGGTATCCTTCAGAATTATGATGCCCCCAATGGAGAGCTGAAACACAGCGCAGCATGAGCCTCACTCACATTTCCAGATGCTCTACAACTTACAAGGGCAGGCAGGGACCTGATAAACGGTGCTTGGTGATTTGCCAGGAAATGACTGAGGGGAAGCCACACCAGGGTAAATCTTTACCCTGTAACTGCTATATAACCCCTATGTAGTATTTAAAAACATATCCTATGCTGAGTCCCAGTGGCTCATGCCTGTCATCCTAGCTATTCATAAGGTTGAGATCTGAGGATCATGGTTTAAAGCTACCCTGGACAGGAAATTCTGTGAGATTCATCTCTACTTTATTATCAAGGAAATTGAAAATGGAGCTGTGGCTCAAGTGGTAGAGAACTATCCTTGAGCAAAATAAGCTCTGGGACAGCACCTAGGCCCTGAATTCAAGCCCCAGGACTGGCACCAAAAAACAACCAAAAAAACCCAAACAAAAACTTCATCCCAATAGCTCTAAAGGCAGCTCTATTTGAATGTTGCATCTCAATTTAGGAAATGTTTCCTACCCAAAGACCTAATGAGTAACTTTACTTTGACTGCAGGTACAATATTTATTATTCTTTTCCTGAGACTGGGATTTGAACTCTTGATCTGATGTTTTGGCTCACTGGCTTATGCTTTCACACCTGAGCCACAGCCTCCAACCTTGAATGTTTATTATTTTAATCTGGCATTCCAGTGCATTCCAGTGCAACAGCCTTTGACCACCATCATCATCACACATAGATACACAAAAGTAAAAAAACTGCTACACTCTCGATCTGCCTTTAACAAGCTCTCAGTTGATATGAATCATTGATATGAACAGTATTAGAAACCTAAAATTATGACTAAATAGCATATTGGCCATCATTTTGGATCCGAAGTATATAAAAAGCCAAGTTTCCCCCAGAAATTCTAGAATGATGGAGAAAATAACACAGCAAAGACACCTTCATGTTTCTTTGTAATCTCTTTAAGTTCTGTGATGCAAGCCAACGAGAAGACACATGGGAACGAAAGAAAAGTAGACGGCCGGGGGCAGTTCTATTCAGCTGTCTCTCAATATATTAGCAGAAGGTAAAACCAAACATCAAACTCTCTGACCATCTGTGGTGTGCTAATCTCATTCTGTTTGTTTGCCTGTGTCAAAGGAAATGGAAAGCTGTGCTCCCTAATTTAATCAGTCAATATTGGTGGGTACATCTGGGAAAAGTGTATTTCTACCACAGCACATTCTGGGCAGGCAAAACAGCACAGGCTCATCAGTGAAATGACTCACATGCCTACAGCTGTCTCTGTAGTTGAACCTAATCTGATTTTCACTCTCCACCATTCTGCCCTGCCACGTTGCAAACCTGCTGTGCCTTTGTGAACTGCCAACTCCTTCCCCCTCCCAACATACAGAGCCACAAATATGAGTCCATAACTCAACAAGGTTGCTTTTCTTGAAAAAAAAAAAAAAAATGCATTTTGTTAATAGACTCTGCCTTACTGCCAATTCCCAGGACAAGAACAGAGTTTATAACCACTGCCCTGATCTTCCAAGGCTTGAAAATTTAACCAAATGGAGATGAGCTTCTACCAAACAGAAGAGAATGCCCATGCACAAAAGGACTGCTTAGGCTTTGGAAACATGTAGCTCCAGGATATGACTATTTCAACCCTAACAGGAACAAAAATAACCCAACTCAAATTCTGCAACAATCACCATAGCAATGCAGGTTTACTAATGCTTCATAGCCTGGAGAGAAAGTTCACACTCAGGAGGGAATAAGATATAAGAACAACTGAAGACACAGACCAGAGCACATTTCCTATGAAGCAGAGGAGCACAGCACACAGCTGCCGACTCCACACAATCATCTAAGGAAGGATCTGATGACCTCGCCATTGATGGTGGGCATGGGACACCAGGAGTTCCTTCTTCACATACACACTGTACACTGACATACAATATGTAAAGAACTCATACTTTTTTTGGGGGGGGGGGGGGGGAGTTGGTCGTGGGGCTTGAACTCTGGGCCTGGGTGCTGTTCCTCAGCTCTTCATCTCAAGGCGAGCACTCTACCACTGGAGCCACTTCCAGCTTTTTCTGTTTATGTGGTGCTGAGGAATCAAACCTAGGGCCTCACACATGCAAAGCAAGCCCTCTAACACGGAGCCACCTTCCCAGCCCTAAAACTCACTCTTCTAAGGTAAAAGTTTTAGTACATACACAAATCTGGGTAGCAACCTCTACTATCTGACCTGATGACATCTGCACGAATCTAACAGTAACCCTGCACCTTTCAGCGACTACGATCACTCTCCCTTTGTGCCCTGGAAAGTGTTGATCTAACTTTGGTCTCTATCAATTTGCCTATTCTGAACATTTCCTCTAAATGGAATTATGTATTATGTCTCCTTTTATGTCTGGCTTCTTTCACTTAATACTTCTGCAATGTCTGAACATACTATAGTCAAGTCATTACAATGGCTGCATAATATTCCATCATATATATCATTATCAATTCACTCATCAATGGATGGACATGTGAGTTGCTTCCATTGTTGGTTGTTATAAAGAATGATGATATGGGGGCTGGGAAGGTGGCTCAGTGGTAGAGCGCTTGCCTTGCATGCCTGAGGCCCTGGGTTCGATTCCTCAGCACCATATAAGCAAAAAAAAGAAAAAAAGCTGGAGGTGGCGCTGTGGCCCAAGTGGTAGAGCGCTAGCCTTGAGCTGAAGAGCTGAGGGACAGTGCCCAGGCCCAGAGTTCAGGCCCCACTACCAGACCCAAAAAAAAGAATGATGATATGAACATTAATGTACAAGTTTCTTTCATTTTACTTGCACCATTTTCATGTACCTAAGACTAAATTTGACTTTTTGAGGAACTGCCAAAACTTTCCCCTTTTTTTTTGAATTTTTTAATTTTTTTTTCCCTGTAAGTGTTGTGGCTTGAACTCAGGGCCTAGGCACTGTCCCTAAGCTTCTTTGCTCAAGGCTAGCGCACTACCACTGAGCCATAGTGCCACTTCTGGCCTTTTCTACTTATGTGGTTCAGGGCTTCTTGCATATTAGGTAAGCACTTCACATTCCCAGCCCCTAATTTTATTTTTAAAAATTGTATTTTTATTATTCTTGTAAAGTGGATGTACAGAGGTGTTACAGTTACATATGTCAGGTAATGAGTCCATTTCTTTTTGAAGTGTCACCTCTTCCCTCATTTTCTCCCAGTTTTTCTCTTCTAATCTCTCTTCCCTACAAGTTGTGTAGTTCACGTCAACAGTGTCTAGTGAGTATCACTGCTGCATTTGTTCACACTCTTTCCCACCATTTCTGTGCTCCTCCTTACACTCCCCAAAACAGACAGACAGACAGACAGACAGACAGACAGACACACACACACACACACACACACACCCCATTTGTCTTATATATAAGACAAAAGGTACAGAAATAAAAAGTAACAAAAAAGGAAAAATATCCAAAACCAAAGTAACAAAAAACCTTGTTTTTATTTCTCAGAGTTCCTAAAACTTTTCTACAGTAAGTAATAGTTTATATGATTACATCCTTGCCAACATCTCTCTTTTCTCTCTAATATACCTACTATCTATCCATTCAAATTAATTATACTGGTATTAGGGCTTGAAACTCAGGGCCTTTTGCTCTTTCTTGGCTGTTTCTTCTGCTTTTTTCCTTTCTGTCAGTCATGGGGCTTGAACTTATGAGCCTGGATACTGTCCCTGAGGTTTTTGTTTTGTTTTTTTCTCCCTTTTGTTCATGGCTAGTACTCTACCAGTAAGCCACAACACTGTATCTGGTTTCCTGATGGTTAATTGGAGATGAGTCTCCTGGACTTTCCCACCCATGCTGGCTTCTGAACTGTAATCCTCAGATCTCCACTTCCTGAGTAGCTAGGATTACTGGCACCTGGGATGGCCTTTTCACTCAAGACTGGTTCTCCACCACCTGAGCCACATCTCCAGCTCCAGCTCTTGGCTGGTTAACTGGATCTGTTTCATGGACTTTTCTGCCTAGGCTGGCTTTGAACCCTGCTCTTAAGATCTTAGGCTACTAAGTAAGTAGGTTTACAGGTGTGTCTAGCCATATCTTATATGTATTGCCACTGTTATCTCTGTTCAGGTTATTACTCAGCTAATGGATGACAACTCTGACAACTCTACCTTAGTCTCTACATCTGTTTGCACATCCACAGATGGATTGACTGTTATAGCTGTCTGAGAGGTATTTTGAGCATAAGCTCAACAATCACTGAATTTCAAATTGTAGTTTACCAGTGTGTTCATACAGCCTCATGGCCTTGAACATGTCTTTATGATTTTAGTTCTTTAAAACTCAAAAATGGGGGCTATCTCTAGGGGGGTTCTGTGGCTGATGCCTTAATCCTAGCTACTCAGAAGGTGGAAATTTGAGGATTATGGCTTAACATCAGTCCAGCTAGGGAAGTCCATGAGACTTCCATGTAAAAAAACTGAAAGTAGAGGTGTGGCCCAAGTGGTAGGGTACCAGCCTTTACCCAAAGAGCTGAAGGACCATGTCCAGGCCTTGAGTTCAAGCTCTAGTACTGGGGCACATACACACATGCACAGTTATGTGTGTCCACATGCACACATACACAATTAAGTATCTCATGTACCTCAAGTATTTACTAGTTGTGCCTTAATATATCTGTTTAAGATATATCTCAACTGGCAAGAGAAATTCACAGATGCTGTAAGTGGAACATACCACTACAATGAAATGAGTTGCAGCTCAGACAGTGAGTACATATCTTTGGGGGTTGTCAGTTTACTCAATTATTACTATAGGTGAGGTAGTACTAAATCAGTGGAAGCACAATTTTAGGTGTTTTATTAGCAACAACCTATTTAATGTTTACAGCATCCCCCAAAGTTACTTCCATATAAATTTCACTGACGAAGAACTGAAACACAAACAATTCAACAGCTTGTCTTGATTTCATGGCTAAGAAATTATCAAAGAGCTAAAACCCAGTTACATCTACTTCCAGCCCTAAACCATTGCATACACTATTTTCAGTTTCTTGCCTTTGTCTCTTGTAGCTGATAATCTAGTCAGGCCAGATGTTGGCTCATAACTGATGGTAAGAGTCACCTCTGACTTTTAAGAATAAGTTTACAGCAGGGTGCTGGTGGCTCACGTCTGTAATCCTAGTTACTCAGGAGGTGGAGATCTGGGGATCATGGTTCAAAGCCAGCCTGGGCAGTAAAGTCCACAAGACTCATATCGCCAATTAACCACCAGAAAACCAGAAGTGGTGCTGTGGCTCAAGTGTAGACTTGCTAGCCTTGAGCTGAAGAGCTGAGGGACAGCACCCAAGCCCCATGACCAAAAACAAAAAAACAAAAAAAAAAAACAAGCTTACTTTTATATAAAGATCTAGAAATTTCATCTATGAATCAGACAGACTCAACATCTGAATGTCTTTAATGATTCTATGGATGACTTATCATTTTGTAGGTTCAAAATATGGAACATAAAAACAGTTGCTAAAGTTTCTGAAGCACTTTTAACACCAACATTCATCCTTGGGATAAACAATGATGAAGATTTTTTTCTCCCTCTAGAAGGCAATCAAATGTAACAGAGTAATCATGATGGTGATTACCTCCTAGGGTTTGGGGACTAGCTTATTTGATCTACGCCACAGCCTTAGTAGTTAAGAGACACTCATCCCTGTTTTACATAGGAGAAAGTGAGGGGAAACAGGAATGGTATATGGGCTAAGGTCACATAGCCTGTGAGTGCTAGAACCAAGGTTCAAACCCAGCATATCTGGCTCTACAGTTTAGGTTCCTAATCACCATGCTGTCTTAGCAACTTCTATACAAGTCTGTGGCACAAAAGGGAAGGAGTTTATAGGGTTACAGAGAGAAAAGCAAAGAACTTAAAAATCTAGATGCATCAGGAAATGTCTTTTCTTTTGCTAAGAGTAGGTTTCCTAGTATAAGTAAAGTTGTTCCAATGTTTTGGGATTCAGTCTTGTGTATCATATCTACATGAGTATCCCACTGGCATATACAGCTCTTAGAGCCACGGTTACTTACTGGTTTGAAAGGCTGGTATCTACAGGTCTCTGGCATGGTTAGGACTTTAAGCTGGGCAGGCATAACTCGAGCAGGATTATCCAATAACTGGAAGTTTGGTTCAGGTTCTTTTTTCTTCTCTTTTTCTTCCTTTTTCTCTGCCTCATCCTAGTGAGAGAAAAAGACAACTCAATAAATGTTCACTTTTGGGAGCAACTCCTAGGTACAAAATATACAATGAAAGTATGATACAATGAAATAGATACAATGAAAGTATGAGTTAAAGGATACCAGACTCAGAAGGGAGAAAAACTTTGTGTAGGCTAAGAAAGGTATTTGACTTGGTCTTAAAGGATTAGGTTTTTCTATCAGCAGAGATCAGAAAAAGAAGATCTACTGAAACAAAGGATAATCCTTCATTCTCAAAGGACTTTTCTTACTCCTACTAGCATCTTGGTTGCTGAGAGTCCTACTCTGCCCCACTAAACTCATTTTAATTGTCATTTTGTCTAGGAACTCATTCCTGATTGGTGCCCTTTCATTCCTCCCACAAATGGATAGTCTTTAGATTTTCCTTTCTAATAGGATGTGAATCTGTATGCTGAGAAGAGAATAATTACATTTGTAAAAGTATAAACAAAGCATAATAATATTTAAATAATAAAGACTGGATCATGAAGAATTAAGATACATCTAACCCATACAGCCACTAAGGTATACCTACCACTTCCATTTTCTCTTCCTCCTTTTTTTCTTTTTCCTTTTCCTTCTTTTTAGCTTTGGCAGTAATAGATAACACAGCAGTAGAAACCTAGAGAACAAGGTAAATTATTGTGATCTTTTATCTACAGATGACGATTCAAGCTCAAAGAGAATTCAGTACCATTTCCTGAATTCTCTTGTTTCCTGGCAGTAAGAATTATAAAGCACAACATAATTGGAGAATACATGGGAAAAGCAAGTAGGTTATTTATTTATATAATTTACTACTACTGTCATCAGGTGAATCTTGGTTCCTGGAGGATATTTCCAACACAACACTTATCTTTTCTGATCTGTAGCCTAACCTGGATAGGAATTGCTGCCCTACTTCTCAGATGAGAGATCTGAGTGTTATATCCTTTCTTGCTTTATAGGGAAAGGTCTGAAGGACATAAAAATTTCCTCTAGTCTAGAGATGTTCTCATGACAGGATGCCTTGTAATGGCAATATACAGTGGATGACTAGTAGCAAACCCAAGGTGAAACAGGATTTTGGAAAGCCGAGCAATAAGCAGATGTGTTAGTACCTCAGAGGGGATCTGAAGCAAGTGTATTTGTTTCCTACCACTCATGAATCTGGTCAATTATATAATTATTCCTTCTCACAAACCAATCATAGTAAATAATCTGCAACGGGGTAATATGAAAGAATATATCTAAAGAAATGGGCCATTTTCCCAAATGTAAGTACTATGAAAGGATAGTTTTACTGGGTATAATTTCATAGGCAAGTGAAGTCTTCTAAATGCATCTACCTTTATTACATTATCATTGAGTGTCCTATAAAGTTATTGCAGGAATATAAATGTTATATCCATTTTGAAAAGCAAATTAACACTTACACAATTAGGAAGCATGCATTACTGTGGATCAAACAATTGCACAGTTAAGTCTATCTCTGACAGGAAGATGTACTTGCATAAGTGCACAAGTATATGTACAAAAAAGAATTTTCATTTCATTTGTAGTAGAGACAAATTAGAAATAATCTTAAATGTACACCAGATAACTTGGTAACATTTATACTTGAAGGTACTGCTCTGCAGCTTGTGGAAAAGTAAGATCTATATACACTGAAAGTATTAAGGCTATATTGTTAAAGGAGAAATAAGAGAGCGTGTAAAAGAATGACTATGTATGTTGCACACAGACACACAGTGCAGATACACTTACACTGGCATGTGCAGAGAACACTTTCAGAGAGACACAAGTTGGGATTCTGACAACATGAGACTTAGATACCAAGAAGAAAAGGATTAATGAAGTAAAAATAACCTCAATTAAAACACCATGGCTCCCCTAATATAATAGGCTGCTCAAAGGAATAGGATCCTACCTTTTCCTTTTCTTTTTCTTTTGGAACTTCCAGAGGGGCAGGATATGCAAATGTGGATGGTTTACAGTTTGATTTATACTGAACTTTCGGCATCTGAAGAAATGAAAGAACTTTGTAAATAAGTAAAACAAAAATCTCCATTTAAACAACTAGCATCAAGATTTAAGTTCTATAAGTGGTGCTGTGTCTCAAAGTGGTAGAACACTAGCTTTGAGCAAAAGAGCTCAGGGACAGCACCCAGGCCCTGAGTTCAAGCCCCACAACTAACCAAAAAAAAAAAAATTAAAAAAATCAAGATTTAAGTTTTACGTTTTTAGCAAGCGTTCATATGGAAAGGACAGCAGTTTCCATGCAGGTTAAAAACTAAGGGATTGGGAACTGATCCCAATCTAAACATATAATATTCTTATTTAGAGAAATAAAAACATTTACAAAATATAAAATATAGTATAAAAGTAAAAATATTTATAGTTTAATAGTGAAATTCTTTTTTTTTTTTTTTTGTCGGCCGTGGGGCTTGAACTCTGGGCCTGGGTGCTGTCCCTCAGCTCTTCAGCTCAAGGTGAGCACTCTACCACTTGAGCTACAGCGCCACTTCCGGTTTTCTGGTGGTTTATTGGAGATAGGAGTCTCACGGTCTCTCCTGCCCGGGCTGGCTTTGAACTGCGATCCTCAGATCTCAGCCTCCTGAGTAGCTAGGATTACAGGCGTGAGCCACCAGCGCCCGGCTAATAGTGAAATTCTTAACAAAGAGTAACAATTGCACAGCTATACTGAAAAATCAGTATGATGTAATACTCAACCAGTTAATTTTTTAGCCTAAAATTTTTCCACTCTGAAATGTAATGAAACATTTTAACATTGGTGATGACCAGATGTAAGAGTTATTTAAAGGGAAAAAAGCCTTGGATCTTTAAAGAACAAGATGAATCATTAGGTCACAGGACTGAGAAAGATCTACATACAAACAAAGCTCATTAAAAAATATCATAGAAAGGGCTAGAGACATGGCTCATGTGGTAAAAGTGCCAGCCTTGCAAATAACTCCAGCAACTTCCTGAGTTCAAACCCTAGTACTGGTGACGAGAAACAATTTAAAAAAATGGTCACATAGCACCTTAGTTTTTAAAAACCTACGCTGCCAGTTTCATTCTATTCGAGCTCCTCATTGCTGGTCTTTTTCTTTGCTCTTCTCTTTGGTGGTAACTCTTTCATCAGCTATTCTAGTATTATGGAATTTTAAAAGGTGTATTTGTCTTAAGGCCTCTTTTATTAATTACTAAAAATGTACTTTAAGTCGACTTTTCTTTCTTCCCTCTCTCCTTCTCTCCCTTACTCCCTCCCTCCCTCCTTTCTCTTTTTCTTTTCCTTCCTTCCCTCCTCCCTTCCCTCCTTCCTGATTTCGTGATGGCCCTGGGTCTTGAACTCAGGACTTGGGTGCTTTCCCTGAGCTTTTCTGTTCAAAGCTAGTAGCTCTACCATTTGAGGCACAACTCCATTAATAGCTTTTTTGGTGTTTAATAGTTATTAAGGCTTATGAACTTCCCTGCCTGGACTGGCTTTGAACTGCAATTCTCAGATTCCAGCCTCAGGAGTAGCTAAGATTACACCAGCATTGCTGACTAGTTTAGGTCTTTATTCCTTCTTTTAATTTCTGGTCAGTCATGGGGTTTGAATTCAGGGCCTGGGCAATGTCTCTGGGCTTTTTTGCTAGCACTCTATCACTTTAAGCCACATTGCCACTTTTCATGGTTAACTGGAGATGAGTGTTGTAGGACTTTCCTGTCTGCTGGCTTCAAACTGTGATCCTCAGATCTCAGCCTCTTGAGTAGTTAGGATTATAGGCATGAGCTACCAGAGCCCGGCTCTAGCTTACAGCACTATAACAGCTTCATAGCTTCATACCAAAATAATCTTCATACAATGTAAATCTCATGCCATTTATCTTATCTGGTTGAAATTTTTCAAGAGCTCTTACTACCTTTAGGATTAAATAAAATCACTTTAAGAGTGATCTATAAATCCTTTCCATATCTCTGCATTAAGATTTTTCTGTCATAGTTCCCTCTCAAAACATGTGCCTCATGCTACACAGAGCTAGTCAGGAAGCTTGGTTTTCGAAAATTACACTAACACATTCCACTAAACAAGGTGATGACTCAAACTGAATGGAAAATACTCTATTGGAGATGAACTGCTCTTTATAAAATTTCACAGGAATCCCTGTGTGTGTGTGTGTGTGTGTGTTGCAAAGATGAGGGCTAACAAACAAACCTTTAAGTCCTTGTTAAGGCCAATGACACAGGTAGGGGTATAAGCCAATGACAGGAAGTGTGAAAGAGGAAACCAGAACCAGAACTGGGTAAAGACAAGGACGCCAACCACAGAAGGCATATGAGTATGTCCAGTCCTGGACTGTAAGGAGATTGTGACGTTATGACCACCTGTAGAAAAATAGAGAGAAGCATGAACAGCAATCCAGTAGGCAATAGCAGACATTTCTAAGGAGTGTACCAGAGAAACATGGTGCTTCAACAACTCAACAGGAAATCTAAGTCTACAGGCAGGCAGTTTTTTAAATTTAAGATGGAAGGGTACAAAAAAATTTGATTCTACTGGGAGCCCCACTCCTGCAATCTTAGGTACTTAGGAGGCTAAGATCTGAGGATCAATCTTCAAATTCAACCCAGGGAAGATAGTCATGAGATTCTTATCTCCAACTAAACACCTTCTCTAAATTAATCATTAGGATATACTATACAGTGGCTCCTAATGTGTGATTAAAAAGTAATTTGAGTACATGTCATATTTACAGGGGTAAAGGATAGATATTCTTGCCTATGTTTGCTTTTTCCACTTTAAGGTTTGAACTGCAGCATCTGAACTAGGTCACTTATCACTACCACTCGGAAAATTTTTGCTACTGATCCTTGATTCAACGAAACATTTCTAAGGAAACATGTTAAAAAAAAAAAAAAAAGAAACCAGAGTGAATTCTAAGAATCAGAAGTTTGGACTGGCTGAGGATGGCGGCACGTGTCTATAATCCTGGCACGTGGAAGATGAGCCAGGTAGATCACAATTTCAAAGTCAGCCTGGGCTAAATAATACATAAGGAATTGGGGACCTGTATGGACTAGATATTAAGACCTCATCTCAAAAACAAACAAAAAGCCATGTAACAGTGGCTCATGCCTGTAATCCTAGCTACTCAGGAGGCTGAGACTAGCAGTTTGAAGCCAGCCCAGGCAGAAAAGTACATGAGACTCTTATCTCCAGAAAAAGCTGGAAGTGGTGCTGTGGCTCAAGTGGTAAAGCACTAGCCTTGAGCAGAAAGAGGCTCAGGGACAGTGCCCAAGCCCTGAATTCAAGTCCTAGGACTAGCAAAAACAAATAAAAAACAAAAGCCTTTAGGAACCAGTCAGTTAAAAAGGCAAAAGTTGGCTGGGAGAATTGAGGAATTGAGGACTGAAGCAAACAGAAAAGTCCATGCCTTATTTAAACAGAGTATTCTTATAGGGCCAGGATTACTAGATCGTCTACTTAAAGACAGGGTCTTTATTTAAAGACCCAGGATGGTCTTGAGTTCACTGTCCTCCTGCTTCAGCTTCCCAAGTTCTATAATGGGGTGTCAACAAGGCATGTATTACCATACCCAGCTAATAACAAACCTTAGTCTTTGACTTTTCTTCCTGAAGAGACCAAATCTTTTAAGTTCTCATAAACCTGAGATATTACTCCTTATCTTTTAAATTAGCAAGAGAGAGATAGAGAAAGAGACAGATAAGAGGCAGAAAGAGACTGCTAATAGGATTATATTCCACATGACTAGGACATAGAAAAAGAATCATGCAAAATAACCATGAAGTAAATTAAGTGTATGTTAACTCTTTCCTTCTTAACTCATTGAGAGTATAACAGATGGATACTAATGTAATGTACTCAAAAAGACACCATTCTCTTGTTGAAAGAGATTATAATGTAGTGGCAAAAAACAAATTCTGGAGCTAGATAGCATACTCAAAACACATACTAAGAAAAATTAAGCCCAAAACAGACTTAAACAAGCAAGCAAACAAAATGGACACTAGTAATTTATGCCTGTAATTTTAACTACTTAGGAAGCTAAGATCACAGTCCAAAGCCAGCCTGGGCAGAAAAGCCCATGAAAATCCATCTCCAAAAATGACCAAAAAAGCAAAGGGTGGAGGTTCAAGCAATAGAGTGCCAGCCAAACAAGCAAGTCAAGTGAGGCACCGAGGATTTGCCAGGCATGTGATGCTTGCCTGTACTCCCAGATACTTGGGAAGCTGAGGATGGCAAACTGAAGGCTAGTTTAGGCAATTTACCAAGACACGTTGCAAGATCAAAAAATAAATAAAGCCGGGTGTGGGTGGCTCACGCCTGTAATCCTAGCTACTCAGGAGGCTGAGATCTGAGGATTGCTGCTCAAAGCCAGCCTGGGCAGGAAAGTCCGTGAGCTCTGATCTCCACTCAACCACCAGGAAACCAGAAGTGGGGCTGTGGTTCAAGTGGTAGAGCCCTCACCTTGAGCTGAAGAGCTCAAGGACAGTGCAAGCCCCACAACCGACCAAAAAAAAAAAAAAGGTCTCTATGTAAGAAAATGGAAGCAAGTATGTGGAGGAGATTGGTAGAGTTGGAAAGATGGGGGAAAATGATTAAAGGGATGACACTGATCTAGATGCGTTGTATTCACAAACTGGTATGTTGACTGGAAACTTTGTACAACTATTTAGAACCAAAACTAAAAACAAAAAAACAAAAACAAAAAAAAACCCAACTGAAAATGATTTCTGTGATCTGCAACTAGAAGTATGTACATAAATGTTCTCCAGAAATAATCTACTTCAGACTCAATTTCCACTATGGTACATAATTAGAATACTAGGTAGTTATTTCGTAAGATTTGGTTTAAATAAATAAATAAGTAAAGTAAGCAAGTAAGTATGTATGTACATCTGGAAGATGAAAAAACTCTTACCTGCATCCAGTATGCCCTGGGCCAGAATAGCGCCAAACTTGGCCATGACATCATCGTGTTTATCATTGATGACTTTGGAATATAGCTGTCTAAACTGATTCACCTGAAGGAGCAAGAAAAAGAACCATGGTCTAACTATTCATCTATGGTATCATTTTAGCTCACCCAGTAAGTTGCTCAAATGGTGAGACTGAGTTCTGAATTTCACAACATTTGGAAGAAATGAAGATGGACCAGACGCGAAAGCAGAGCAGTGCTGTGTTTGGCATCATGAGTGTTATTACGATTATTGAGTTGGGGGCATTCGGCCTGTTTTCAATCATCACCTACGCTGCACAATTCAGGGGCAGAAGGAATGAATATGATTTCATTCTACACTGTTAGCTGTCTATGGCTTTGATTTTACTTGGAATTACAGCTATGGTGCTTACCATCAACCTTACAGATTTCCAGCAGTTTCACCTTCCTTCAGTTCTACCTTAAGCTACCCTTCCCTGAGCTATGTGAGGTTAGTGCACTTGCAAATACACTAAAGGTTTTCATTATGCACACACATTAATTTTCTGTGGACTTGAGAACCAGTCCTCCTATTTAAAGGAACACACCAAAACACACAGGGTGAAATTTCTAGTAATTTTTGTTTCCTTTTTTTTTTTAGGTCCGGTCATGGGGCCTGAACTCTGGGCCTGGGGCGCTGTACCTCAGCTCTTCAGCTCAAGGCTAGCGCTCTACCACTTGAGCCACAGTGCCACTTCCGGCTTTTTTTCTTTTTGCTTATGTAGTGCTGAGGAATCGAACCCAGGGCCTCATGCATGCAAGGCAAGCGCTCTACCGGTGAGCTACCCTCCCAGCCCTTGTTTCCTTCTTTACTCTTGTCTGTAGCTTCTGAAATATGGTATTACTTTCATAATAAAAATGTTTATAAAGTATGTTTTTGATAAATAAAGTAAGTGGTTCCTTTAAATCCATTTGGGTGGCAGCAAGGTAACTACTTTATTCTTCTTCCATGTCTTACACTTTGTTTTCCCAACAGTGCTTTTCAAATGGTAGGCACCCAGGAAGAAGTCTGCTTGTTCAAGAAGCACATGATCATGGAGCTCCCCCAAATCTGCCAAAAGCAGAAAATATTACATTTGAGTTTCCTAATATAATGACTTAATCTACAGCATGTGTGTGTGTGTGTGTGTATTTTTTTCTCCAAGAATCTATTCTTCCCTTCTTCCTTTGTCTTGGTGTGAGAGGTCCAACAAGGACAGAGTAATATTCAGAGAACCCTATTTTATGACTATCATTACTCTTACAAGCCACTAGAGTAAATCACTAGCTTTTCTTGGCCTTTTCTTCTTTTTGTTGAGATAGGGTCTTGCAATGTTGCTCAGGCAGGTCTTAAACTCCTGAGCCCAAATGATCCTCTTATCTTGACTTCCTGAGTAGCTGGACTATATTATATATGTGCCATTACACCTGGCTGATTACTAGCTTTTCTGAGCCTTAGTTTCTTCACTTCTACCTTACTTACCTATTTAATTACTTGAGGTAACATATATATTGTGATATGTACAGGCATCTTATCCTTCAATAAACACAGCTGTCTTACCATATAAGGATGAAATTCCACTCATCCTTCTTGACTATTAATTCTGCAACCTAAATACTGCTAGATTCTGCAAATAAAATACTGTTCTTAAGCATACTTCTCATTTTTTATTCACAGGCAGCAATAGATTATAGTGGAGGAAAAATAATGAGATGTCACTGCAGAGAAAATCACCACTTCCCCAGGTCATACTTTTAACTCTAAAACCCAGAATGATTAAAACATCACTAAACTCCCTTTTAGTTTTAAAAATTCTTACATTTGATGTTTTACTCTGGTTCAACAGGTCAAATTCCTTTGATCTGGAACTTATTTTAGATGAACACTTACATTACCTTATATAGGACAGAAATTTATGCGTAAAGGCTTATGAAACATTTCATGAACTTATAAAAATAATACACTGGGCAAAGTACTGTATGTAAATTACAGAGGGGAATTTAAATATATAATTGCACTAAAAAAGATAGGAAAGCAATGAAATCAAAGATGGGTCTTTAAAAACCAATATAAACATAAAACAAGTTTATCCAATTAATAGTAAAAAGCTAGTTTAAATTTTTTATTAGTTTATATATATATATGTGGAAGGATTTCATTGTAATATCCTCCACATTTGTTTATTTATTTGTCATGGGGCTTGAACTCTGGGCCTCGATGCTGTCCCTCAGCTCTTCAGCTCAAGGTGAGCGCTCAACCACTTGAGCCACAGTGCCACTTCCTCCACATTTGTTTACACTGCACTCCAATCAACTTCATTCCTCAATCATGTTCCCTGCCCCAGTCCAGCCCGCAAATAGCATTTCCAACAAGTTTCCTAGTTTTGTTTTCATAATGCAAATAATCTATTTGACAGTATTTGACTTCCCCTCCTAGACCAATCTGTTCCAACTGGTCCGCACCCACCTACCTCTATTGATCAACAGCTTTTATTGAATTAATTCTCTACGATGCTCTCATATATGAAATGTTTCCTTGCATTTTTACCTTAGTACATTAGAACAGTGTCTGAAGTTCAGAAGACAATTTGGAGATAACCTGGTTTACTCCCTCTGTTTTCAGATGGGAAGACTGACATAAACAGTTGGCAAGTTGTTTTTCTAAGACAGACCATAGGCCAGAAGATCTAAGGCAAGGAGGAGCACCAGGTCTTTTTTGTTTTTAATATTGTATTATTCAACATAAAATACTTACTATGTACATGTTCAAATTAATTAAATGTAGACTTATTTTAACAACTGGCCAACACAGATGACCACGGTAATCAGGATGAGGATTACAACTTTCTACTTAGTGTCACTGTATCTCCTCCCCTCTCCCCCATAACATAAAATAGAATTTGTAGGGAAAATAATATTAATGCCCCATTTAATATTATGATAAACTTAGGAAAGGCAATGAAAATTTTAAGTTACTCTGTGTTCTATGTTTTCCATTATGTATAAATATCTAAAATATACCTTTTCTAAAATCCTGCATTTTCAATATTCACCATGTTCTAATTTTTATGCCTTACATTGAATAAAATCTTCTCGATGTCAAGCAGAAAGGAACAAAATTCTTTGGGATCATTAGGGATTTTTGCTGTTTCTTATCATGTGAGTTAGTTAGTCTTCTACTTTCTACCTTTTTCTTTCTTCTTGACTATAGAAATGAAGCTGCATATCAAGAATCAGTCTGAGAATTTAAATTGTTTTCTCTCTTTATGACATTACATTGTGTATGTTACCTGCACTATACACATATAATTCCTTCTACAAAATTCTTTTTTTTAATTTAATTTTTATATTTTTATTGTGAAAATAGTGTACAGAGGGGTTACAATTACATGGGCAAGATAATGAGTACATTTCTTATCAAGCATTGTAGCCTCCTCCTTTGTTTCCCCTTCTCATTCCTTCCCATCCTCCCCCTGCCCTCCCACCCAATCCTCCCCGCTACCTCCCTGCCCATTCCCCCCCCCTGCACCAAAGTTGTAAAATTCATTTTTCGACATAACGACTTGTACATCTCATTGTTGCAATGGGTCCACCTGTATCCCTATTTAAACGATTTGTTTTTCCCCTTCCCCTCTACAAATTATACCGACATCAAATACAGCGAAAGCAGGGGTTATACTGTGGGGGAGGGACATACAAAGCAACAAAGAAATAATCTTATAAATGTGTTAAAAACAATTACATGAAAGAAAAAAACATTTGAATACATATCTTAGGGTTCATTTCCCTAACATCAACTTATCTGACCTTTTCTGCTTGACTCAGACATATACTAGATATTGCAAATAAGGGAAACCATGGGACCTATGTTTCTTTGGGCCTGGCTTACTTCACTTAATATAATTTTTTCCAAGCTTTCCATTTCCTAACAAATGGGGCAATGTCATTCTTTCTGATGGAGGCATAGATTTCCATTGTGTATATATACCACATTTTCTTGATCCATTCACCTATTGAGGGGCATCTGGGTTGGTTCCATATCTTAGCTATAGTAAATAGTGCTGCAATAAACATAGTCGTGCTGGTAGCTTTAGTGTGGTCTTGTTTGTAAACATTTGGGTAAATGCCCAAAAGTGGGATTGCTGGGTTATAGGGGAGCTCTATGTGGAGTTTTATGAGGAACCTCCATACTACTTTCCAAAGTGGCTGAACAAGTTTACACTCCCACCAACAATGCAGTAAGGTTCCCTTCTACAAAATTCTTGAGGCCAGATTTTGTAATCCAGGATTTAGAAAGCTAAAGATGCACATACTATATATTATGCAATACTCCTGGGTGTGGTATACAACAATATTCCACAATAAAATTAGTTTAATGTTATTTTTTAAATTGTACTGGGGCTTGAGGGCTGGGAAGGTGGCTCAGTGGTGGAGTGCTTGTCTTGCATGCATGAGGCCCTGGGTTCAATTCCTCAGCACCACATAAGCAAAAAGAAAAAAGCCGGAAGTGGTGCTGTGGCTCAAGTGGTAGAGCGCTAGTCTTGAGCTGAAATGCTGAGGGACAGCGTCCAGGCCCAGAGTTCAGGCCCCATGACCAACAAAAAACAAAAAACAAACCCCTCCCCCCCAAAAAAACCCCAAAACAAAAAAACCCAACAAATTGTACTGGGACTTGAACCTGAGGCCTTGCTCTCTTACTCACCTCTATTTCCAGATTTTTGCAGGTTAACTTGAGAGCCTCTTGGATTTTCCTACCTAGGCTAGATCTGAACCATAATCTGAGATCTGTGTCTTGAGTAGCTAGGATTTTAGGTGTGAACCACCAGTGTCCAGCTCAAATTATCAATTCTATAGTAGCAAAATACTTACATATTTATAACAAGTAAAATAAGGCCCATAAATTAATTCATAATTGGATCAGATTTTATAGCCAAATGAGTCCTCAAAAATAAGCAAACCGGGGCTGGGAAGGTGGCTCAGTGGTAGAGCGCTTGCCTTGCATGCATGAGGCCCTGGGTTCGATTCTTCAGCACCACATAAACAAAAAGAAAAAAGCCGGAAGTGGCGCTGTGGCTCAAGAGGTAGAGCGCTAGCCTTAAGCTGAAGAGCTGAGGGACAGCACCCAGGCCCAGAGTTCAGGCCCCATGACCGGACCCCCCAAAAAATAAAAAATAAAAATTGGTAGTCCTAAGGTTTGAACTCAGAGCTTTGTGTTTGCTAGATAAGCACTCTACCACATATGTCACACCCTCAGGCCTAAAATCATGCACTTTTAATAGAAATCATATTCTGAACTCTAAATATTGCTAGGAAAAAAAACCCAACACATTCTCAATAGCGAGAAAAGAATGACCCATATAAAAGCCCAATTTGCCCAAACTATGATTTTAATCTTTGAATTATAGAGGTTCATTAAGCTTGGGTAAAAATGATCCTGCTTCTGTGTGTGTGCACACATATGTACACTGAGGTACTATGGCTTTAACCCAAGGCCTCATGCCCTCACTTGGCCTTTTCCACTAAATTGGAGTTGTACTACTTGAGCCAGGTCTCCACTTTTTTCATTTTGCTGATTAACTTGAGATGAAAGTCTTCAAATCTGCCTGGGCTGACCTGAAACCTTGATAATTAGATCTCAGCCACCAGAGTAGTTAAAATTATAGAAATAAGCCACCAGTACCTGGCTACGATCCTACTTCTAAAAAAGGTACTTGTCACTGGGGGCTCCTGTCTATAATCCTAGATGTTCAGGAGGCTGAGATCTGAGGATTAAGGTTCAAAGACAGCCCTATAAGGAAAATCCATGAGACTCTTATCTCCAATGAACCACCGGAAAATTGGAAGTGGAGCTGTGGCTCAAAATGGTAGAGCACCAGTCTTGAGCAACAAAGCTCAGGGATACTGCCAATGCCCTGAGTTCAAGCCCCACAACTTAAAAAAAAAAAGGAGTGTTGAAAACTAACTTTACAGCTTCTGGGGGTGGGGGTGGGGTGAGAGAAGTTGGGGAGGTGGGGTGAGAAGGGATGGTAGGGGAAAAACAAAGGAGGGGGTAACAATGCTCAGTAGGAAATGCACTCATTACCTTACTCATGTAAGTGTAACCCCTTTGTACAGTATCTTTACATTTAAAAAAATATATATATATATACTAAAAAAGGAGGTATTTGTCCATGATGGGCAGAGCTTTCCTGAACCAGATCACAGGCCTGATGATCCTAGGCCAAGAAGAATATTAGATCATATTTTTACATTTTTTTAAAGACTCTTACACATGTTCAAAGATCTACTAAAGGTGGATTTTATTTAATAAGAAACACAAAAGATAAATGCTTCATAAAGAGAAGAGTTAGATTTTTAAGGGAAAATAATGCTGAGGACCTATAAAAGGATGCTATTTATAAACATGACCCTAAAGGTCTTTCTAATTGGGTTTTTAACAACCCAGGGGTTTATGTATGTTGGTCTATGTTTGTGTGTGAACAAGTGAGAAACTAATAGAAACAAAGCAAAGATGTATAAGTTACTTAAACTAAGACCACAATATGCAGAGCTAAATGCCAGGGAGATGGCATTTAATATTACACAAAATCATTTCCTTTGGAAATTTCCATAATGAACCTCACAAAATATCTAGCTTGGATTCTTTTGGGGGAGGGTTATAATATTTGATGGCATTAATGTCTGTTCTGTGCTTTTGAGAAGTAAACAAATCAATGGGATAGGACTCCATAGATTAGCAAAGAATTTACTTTGCCTTTGTATTCAGTGTGAAAACATTTACAGTTGCACACTTAGGTTTACATCAATGGCAAAGGCTACTGCTACAGGTATATTTCAACACTCTTTTTCTTTTTGAATGCTGAGGTTTGAACTCAGTGTCTTGTGCTCAGGTCGGCACCCTACCACCTGAGCCTTACTCTCAGCCCTCATTTCAAAGTTGCTAATTAATCTCAATATTCTGATACAACCTGAAGATGGGAGTGTGACCCTACGTATTGGCCCAGCTAAGGCTTTCATCAACAATGTAACTTGTTGAAAATGTTAAATTATATAAATTGCTGTCCATTTTCATTACTTCTAAATATGAAACATTTTAGGATTGAAGTTTTTCCCCCTCTAACTATATAGTTTGCCCTATCCTATCCCCAAAGGATTCAAGGGTATGATTGCAAAATCAATGGAATCATACAGAAAGGATGGGGGAGGATGGTAAAACATTTATCTTGTTGATAATATAAGTAACAGGAAAGCAGTACATGAGACCAATGTGAAAAAATATTTACACATCTGACTGTTCAAGGACGTACATTCCTAAACTTGCTTCTTTAATGACATTATTCAGTTGGATAACCTCCAAAAGCTCAATACAAGATCAAAAGCAGAAATAAAAGTCATTCATGATAGCTGCTATATTGCAAAATGCTTGAAAGATGTTTATGTTTAGAAGTTATATTAAATAATATGTCAAAATCAGGATGAAAAGTCAAATGATAATATCTGTTTCACAATTAAAATTCTTTATTTTGCTAAAAATGAGGGTGTCTCTAACTGTTTGATAAAGCAGAAGACTGAATGTTAAAATTTGGCTATCAGCTTTTTAATTAAAAAAATACTTCTTACATATATAAACAGAACTCAGGAGGCTGCTAAGAGCTCTAAATTTAAGAATCTGAAGATATAATCCTATTTAATATATGAAGTATAATGTTAGTATATGAGATTTACATATATCTATATCTATATATATATCTATACACATACATGTGGACAACCTGAGGAACATTCACGGAAAAACCAAGACACAAAGGGGAACAGGGTCCCTTCGGGTTTCTCAGCTGAATGCAAGCTTTGGTTGATATGCAAAAGTAACATTAAATCCCAAACACTAATATGAGGGCTGAGAGATTGTCAGGAGTAAAATTTAAAACCTGAGTCTCAAAATCTGTTAGGGAGTCACTTAGAGGGATGACATCCTCTTTGGTGAAGAGGATCTCTGGGGAATATCTTCTCCCATTACTTCAAGAAAGGGGCTCCAGAAAGGGGCTCCATGTGGCATACCCAGTAGGATCAGGAGTGCACTGATATCTGACACAATGAGACACTGGCTATCACTGAGACACTAGCACTGAAAGTCTATCACTCTTACCCACAAAGGTGGCAAATTATTCAAAAGCATTTCTGTGGCATGGATGTGAGTCAAGTGTGAAAGAAAGCTGTCCTGAGATATCTGAACCCTGCCCAAGATGATCACTGGGGAGCAGAGACATTCCAATACAGAATATGGACACACTGTTTTATATTTAAATGGTGCTGTATAGTGACTCTTTATTGCCTCAGAAGGATGGATCAAAAAAGTCAAGGATGAATTGAATTTATACGATATAGAGAGTATCAAGTCATTCCCACCAAACAAGCTTTAAGGGACACTGGGAGGCAATAAAGTTCATGACTTTGCCACATGAGCTCTACTTTTTCAAATATTACTATCCACTTAAATTAACACAGTGACTAGAAATCCATGAAACACGCATTTTAACAATACATATATTTACACTTTTCCTGTTCTCTATCCCTAAAATGGTTCTCTTCATTTCCTGTGACTTTATTGTTCAGCATATTTCAAATAAAAATACCCTCTACAGAAGGCAAATCACTGAAGGAAATTCTAAGCCAGAGTTCTCACAGAAAATTTTCTTGTTTGCTTACCTTTGGACAAGTGATTTCGGTCTGCTGGATCATGATGAGAGCTGAAGCTATGAGCGCGCCCTGCCTCACGTAGTTCACAGGGTCATTTGTCATTGGCTCTAGCAAATTAATTGCTTCCTGAAAGCAGTAACAAAACCAAAACCAAAAGCTTTATTCCCATGGAAGAGTAAAGTAACAAGTTGATTTAAGACTACTTAGAGTACAAAAGTTCAGAAATTAGTATTGTAAGTGAAAGGAAATGAATATGGTAGAACTTGAGTGATCCTGTTTTCAGGTCAAAGAGGTTGTAAAGAAATTATGGAAGGAGTGGGCACCAGTGGCTCCCACCTGTAATCCTAGCTACTCAGGAGGGTGAGATCTGAGGATCATGGTTCAAAGCCAGCCCAGGCAGGAAAGTCTGTAAGACTCTTATCTACAATTAATCACAAACATAAGCTGAAAGTGGAGCTGTGGTTCAAGTTGTAGAGCACTAGCTTTGAGCAAAAAAGCTCAGGGATACCCTCCAGGCTCTGAGTTTAAGTCCCAGGATTGGGGAAGGGGAAGGGGAAAAGAAGAAAGAGAGGAAGAGAGAAAGAAAGAGAGAGAGGGAAGGAAGGAAGGAAGAAGAAAAGGAAGGGAGGGAGGAAGGGAGGGAGGGAGGGAAAGGGAAAGAAAGAAAAAGAGAAAGAGAAAAAAAGAAAGGAAAAGAAAAGAAAGTATGGGAGAAAAATCATGCAGAGAAAATGGGATTAATTTTTTGTAAAGTACCTATTATTGTGTCATATTATCCCTATAATCCTATTAGTGTTAAAAAAATCATAATTAATGAAACAATCTTCATGAACAAAGAAACTCAAAAGTTTAAAAGTATATTGCCCAAAGTAACGTAAGTAGCAAACTGGAGCCAGACTAGCTCCAAATCCTTTATTCTATTCTGCATTTAAACTCTTCCAACTATTAGTGTAAAGTAGTGTCTTTAGATGACTTTACAAAACTTAATTGAAAAATTAAGTTTGAAACATTTCACAGCCAGCCCAAGGAAGAAAATGTGAGACTATTATCCCCAGTTAGCCACCAAAAAGCTGAAAGTAGAGCTGTGGCCCAAGTGGTAGAGCACTAGCCTTGAGCAAAAAAGCTCAGGGACAGCACCTAGGCCCTGAGTTCAAGACCCAGGAGCAGCACAGAAAACAAAAAACAAAACAAACCCAACCTTCCCTCCCCACACAAAACAAGAAAGATTCTACTTAGAATGGGAAGCAAATTAATAGACTAGAATGTATTTAATTGTAAGTTAAAGACAATATGCAATGGATTTTCTAAACTGTATCAGTTATTTCCTCAATACAGCAGCTTTATAAGAAAAGGATTTCTCAGTTAAATAAGAACAATATATTTACTGCCCATCAGTAGATTCAAAATGTACACAAGTATATGAAAGAGTCTAGGAATATAAGTATCATAACAAAAATTCTAGCTGCCTTGTAATAAACAAAACAAAATATGCACCATGTCCTAGCATTTGTCCACTGTATTTGACACATACAACTTCTGTAACACCCGCAGACTTTTGGGAAGTATTAACTAACCACTTTTCAATAGGGAAATACCTATGAGGACTAGAAAAATGGGTTTACAGTATTGCCACACGTATTTCTAGATTCAGTAGATTACTTATCATGTATCTTCATTCTAAGACCAAGAAAAGAAAGACTACATTGAATCCTTTTTTGGGGAAAATGACTAGATTCTTCTACATGTGGACTTGTGCAAAAGAATAGCTTTTCAAACGTACTTATCTGTATTTTAATTTTTTTTGTTGCTGGGGATGAAGTTTCCCACCTAGCACATCTTAGCCATTCCTGAATCACACTCCATTCTTTTTATTTTGGGACAGGATCTGGATAAGTTGCCTAGGCTAGTCTTGAACTTGGAATCCTCAGACCTGGATTTCCTGAGTAGCTGGAATCACAGCATATACCACCAAACACAATGTAAACATATATTGTTAGTCTTTATAAAACAGTTATGATTAAAATTGCAGTCAGATATCTACTGATACCCAGGTCATACAAATTATCTAGAAATAAAGCAGACTTGTTTAAGTCTGAGTAATAAACATTTTTCATTGGATTAACTTCTCAGATGCTGTGTCTCAGAGAACATTTGCTCCTAGATATTATATTAAGTGTAAAATAATCTGGAAAGAGAAGAAAATCTAATTTATACTTAATGTATGAGGTCTGACATAAACGTCAATTAAAGACAAAAGAGAGAAAAAAAGTCAAGTAAAATGTCCAACTATATTTTTCCTTCGTATATAGAAGATACATAGGTAAGGGGGAAAAAATAAAGGCCAGTTTTTATAAAGTGCATCTTGTATATTCAAAGACCTCTCTAATAAAACAGAAGACACATTCCCCCCATGCCCCTGCCCCTGGTTGGTCGTGGGGCTTAAACTCTGGGCCTGGGCACTGTCCTTGAGCTGAAAGTGAGCATTCTACACTTCAGGTTTTCTGGTGGTTTATTAACTGGAGACAAGAGTCTCTCACGGACTTTCTTGCCTGGGCTGGCTTTGAACCATGATCTTCAGATCTCAGCCTCTAGAGTAGCTAGGATTACAGGCACAAGCCGCAGGAGCCAGGCCATGAGGGACTCTTAATTTCTAATTAAACAACAAAAAGCTGGAAGTAGAGGTGTGACTCAAGTGATAGAGTGCTAGCCTTGAGGGGAAAAGCTAAGCAAGAATACAGGCCTTAAGTTTAAGTCCCAATATCCACACAGACACCACCACCATCATTACTACCACCATTACCACCACCAACTACTTCAGAATTAAATGATACCACAGATCAAATGGACTTAACAGAGATCCACAGAATATTCCACACAATAAAACAGAATATACTTTCTTCTCAGCAGCCCACAGAACATTCTCCAAAATAAATCCTATTTGAGGACATAAATTAAGTCCTCACAAACAGGAAAACTGAAGTTAATTTCCTTTGTTTTATCAGACCACAATGGAATTAAACTAGATATTAACAACAAAAGATACTATAGAAAATATAAAAACACATGAAGACTAATGAACAGTAGTCAAGGAAAAAACAAGGCTAAATCAGAAAAGTCTTGGAGGGCTGGGAATGTGGCTTATTGGTAGAGTGCTAGCCTAACATGCATGAAGTCCTGGGTTCAAATCCTCAGTACTACATAAACAGAAAAAGCCGAATGTGGTACTGTGGATCAAGTGGTAGAGTGCTAGCCTTGAGCAAAAGAAGCTCAGGGATAGAACTCAGGTCCTGAGTTTAAACCCCAGGACTGGCAAAAAAAAAAAGTCTTGGAATAAAATAAAAACGTAACATACCAGAACATTTGTGTTAAGGGCCTACATTATAAAACCAGGAAGAGCTCAAATAATAACCAAATTATTCTCCTTAAGCTGTTAGACAGACAAGGGCAAAGCAAACCCCATATTAGAAGGTGACAAGTGATAAAAATCAGGGAAGCAAATTAATGGAGACTAAAAAAAAAATACAAAGAATAATGAATCAAAGAGTTGACTCTTTCAAAAGGTAATAAGATTGATAAGCCATTAATCAAAACTAACCAAAAGAAGGAGAGAGAAGACCTCAACTAGGAACGAGCAGGTACCAGTTGCTCATTCCTGTAACCCTAGCTGCTCAGGATGCTGAAATCTGAGGATCATGGTTCAAAGCCCAGGCCAGCCAGAAAAGTCTGTAAAACTCTTATCTCCAATAAACCACTAAGAAAAAGTTGGAAGTAAAGCAGAACGCTAGCCTTGAGCACAAAAAGGCTCAGGGACAGTGCCCAGGCCCTGAGTTCAAACCCTAGGACTAGTAAAATGAATGAATGAATGAATAAAACAGGAATGAAAAAGGGATATCACAACAAATGCCAATGAAATTCAGAGGATTACTAGGGAATATTTCAAAAAAACACTGTTTACTATGTTATAATAAACTGGAAACTATAGATGAAATGGATAAATTTCTAGAGTCATCTGACGTACCAAAACTGAGAAGATATACACGGATTTACTATAATCAACAAGATTGAAGCAATAATAGAGACTCCCAACAAAGAAAAGTCCAGGGTCAGACAGATTTACTGTTGAATTCTACCAGACATTCACAGAAGAACCAACACTGATGCTACTGAAACTATTCCACAAAACAGAAAAGGAAAGAATGCTACAAAACCCATTCTACGAAGCCAGTATTATCGGAATATCCAAACTGGAGGACACAACAGAAAAAGAAAATTCCAGACTAAAAACCTTGATGATCACTATCTCAATAATGTACAATTCAAATTCAACAACACATTAAGATGGTCATACACCATGATCAAGTTGATTTCATTCCAGCGATATGAAAGTGGTTATGTGTACTATCAAATATAAATAGAAAAAAGGACAAGAATCACATGATTATCTTAACAGTTGCAGAAAAGGCTTTGGGTAAAATCCAACATCCCTTCCTGATAAAAGCCATGAAGAAACTAGAAAGAGAAGGAATATCCCTTACCATAATAAAGACTATATATAACAAATTTATACCCAACACTGTACTAAATGGAGAAAAACTGAAAGCATTTCCTCTAAAATTAGGAATGAGACAAGGGTGTCTACTCTTTCACTCTTATTTAATACAAGGATTAAATTTAAGAGAAAGAAAAGAGATTCAAATAGGAAAGGAAGAAGTCAAGTGATCCACATGCAGATGATAGGATTCTAAACTTGAGAGAGCAGTGTGGTAGTGCTGCTGCAGCAGGCTACAGGCTGAGAAGCTGAAGTCTTGGATCTGTATAAACACAGCCACAGGAGTGCGCACAGGGACTACCACATTGAGACAAAGCTTCACTGTGAGGTTATTACAGGACTCTGCCAGAACCTCTAACACTGGGGGAGTGTCTCCTTGTAGTCCCCACTGCGGCACTGCCAGGGATAGCCCCCAGCCAGGCCCCAACAACTCACTCATGCCAGGGAGGGCGCCCTATGGAGCCAACTCTGCCCCATGTCCGTCTATGCCTCCACACACACACCAAAAAAGAAAGAAAGAAAAAGAAGGAAAGAAAGAAAAAAAAAAAATTTAATCTAATGAGCTGATATTTTTTTTTGGGGGGGGGGGGAGGGTCAGTTGTGGTGCTTGAATGCAGGGCTTGAGTGCTGTCCCTCAGCATTTTTGTTCAAGGCTAGTAATATCACTTTGAGCCACAGAGCCGCTTCTCGTTTTCTGATGGCTAGAGACAAGGGTCTCACAGACTTTCCTGCTTGAGCTGGCTTTGAACTGTGATCCTCTGAACTCAGCCTCCTGAGCAGCTAGGATTATAGGCACAGCCACCAGTGCTTGACTAAATGAGCTGATTTTGTTGGCTTCAGGTGAGAATCTTTTCTCTAATTCCAATTATATAAAAACACTGAAAATAACCATGTAAAATTAAAACAGCAGTTCTTTAAAAGGAAAAAAAAAACCTTTTATTTTCTTGTATTTCTTTATCATTCTCCCTCCTACCCCTGCTGTCTACCCCCACGAAACCAGTGATTTCAAACTGCAGTTCATTACCCTTGTTTCAGTAAGAGCATTTCATGTAATGGGATGTTGGACGCTCTAGCATAGCAGTGAGGGAGTACTGGGAAGCTGTGTCAGGCAAGTTCAGTCTTAGTCATTAGACCACTCTTGTATTTATACAGCTGTTACATAAACTTCTCTACAAGGGAAAACAGTCTGGCGCCAGGAAAGAAGCGACCCACTTTGGCGTTGAGCTTTACCTTGTTCCCTGTGCCAGCACAGCAGATCCCCAGGGCCATGGCCGCTCCGTAGCGCACGTGAGGGTTGTAGCTCTCTGACAACAAAGAAACCACACTGGGACACTGCTCAGGGGTCCTGAGGAGAAATAAGAGCATGAAGGCACTGTTTTAGGTAACATGTCATAAATAAAATTGGAAGAATTTTTTTTTTTTGGTTGGTTGGCCGTGGGGCTTGAACTCTGGGCCTGAATGCTGTCCCTCAGCTCTTCAGCTCAAGGGTAGCACTCTACCACTTGATGGAAAAATTTTAATAAAGCAGAGTGCTTGACAAATAATTTGCAGAATTAAGATTGCCCAAAATTCTAATTGCTGATAGTGGAAATTTATCTTCAACCACAGCTTTGCATTCCAGTCATTCTCTGGTTCCCTCCAGCGAGACAAACGGCCATGTGAAGAGCAGCACATGGCTCCATAGCCACGCTCCTGGTCACTATGCCTTCTGTTCCCAAAGTCATGTTAGATGTTTCCAGAGCTGCATGAAAGACTATTTTAAATTCTGTAATGTTACCCTAGTTATAAACCAAGGTGGTTAATACAAGCCTTAGATCATTGTTTTGTTTTTTTTTTTGGGTCTGGTCGTGGGGCCTGAACTCTGGGCCTGGGTGCTGTCCCTCAGCTCTTCAGCTCAAGGCTAGCGCTCTACCACTTGGGCCACAGCGCCACTTCCGGCTTTTTTTCTTTTTGCTTATGTGCTGCTGGGGAGTCGAACCCAGGGCCTCAGGTGAGCAAGGCAAGCGCTCTACCACTGAGCCACCTTCCCAGCCCCCAGGTCATTGTTTTTTTTATTTTAGTAAATAACAAGTTTTTTCTCCCTCTCCCCACATTCTTCATCTTTGCAGCAATGACAAGAAAGGCCAAACCTGACTAATGGAATCCTGACTCTCCTTCCTGTTCCAGTGGTTAACCTTGAGAGGCTGCAGGACTAGGCTAGTCGATACAAGAAGGTGAGCTGGAAGCTTCCAGAAACTAGGAATGTTGTAATTTTGAACCTTGTAGATATTTTTTGACTATTCTAAAAGAATATTGTAAAACTATGTAGATAATCTGAATGCTAGTGGCTCATGCCTGTAATCTGAGCTATTAAGGTGGCTGAGATTTTTTTGGGAAAAAAACAAATCACAGTTCAAAGCAAGTCCAGGCAGAAAAATCCATGAGAGTCCATCTCCAAAATGAATAATAAAATGCAGGGCTGGAGGCACGGCTCAAGCATTAAGAGTACCTGCCAAGCAAACTAGCTGAGTGAGCCCAAGGCTCTGAGTTCAAACCCCAGTACAGAAACAAAAGTAACTTATAGAAAAAAAAGAACAAATTTTCAGTTAATGCATAAGTAATAAATAATAAGTTATATACATATATATACAATTTATATTTTAGATCCTGTTTTGTTTGCTGTACCAATTTAGACAGTCAAGGTTTAATCACTTTGAAAGTTTCATTCCTTATTTGAAAAAAAATACCACAAGTTTTATAAAGTTATTTCCAATTTTGTAATGCTATTTAAAGGTGAACCAGTTATCATAGACTTAAATCAATGCCCTTACTTCAGGAAAACTTCAATGAATAATAGTACTTTGGGGTCCGGTCGTGGGGCCTGAACTCTGGGCCTGGATGCTGTCCCTCAGCTCTTCAGCTCAAGGCTAGCACTCTACCACTTGAGCCACAGTGCCACTTCCAGCTTTTTTTTTCTCCTGCTTATGTGGTGCTGAGGAATCGAACCCAGGGCCTCATGCATGGAAGGCAAGCGCTCTACCACTGAGCCACCTTCCCAGCCCGAATAATAGTACTTTGAAGTAAGCATGACACCACAGAAGATGCTGGAGAGTTATTATACAACTTAAAATTGACATCACCATCACATAACTTTTTTCACTCCTAATCAGACCGAGAATTTAAAGCTCTTCCCATAATTTATACCTAAATCCTGATAAAGTCACACATTTTCTACCTAACTACCAATAAAATCATTTAAGACTCAAGTCTAAAGGATTAAGGGATTGTATATTCTACTTACCTATAATTTTTTTAAAGTTACTTAGTAAGAGGCAAAGAAATTCAATTTATAGAGACTTCACCAACAAGAATCTTCTTTTAGGTTTAAGGTATAATGACTAAACACTTAGAGATAAACCAAGCCCTTTGTTCCTCTACCTTCTCAATTGATAATTCAGCTAGAAAGTCAAAACTAGGGATAATTTTAACATACATATGAGCAATATTTCATAAAGGCTAACTAAATATTCTTAATTTAAGCTCTCTGATGTTTGGAGTGGAGTACCTCACAGTGGGTTCAGAAGAGCTCACAGGGCTCACCTGTGCTAGGACTTGGTAGAAGGGACTAATGATCACAAGAGATAATTGTGAACAAAAGAATAGGAGAAGCAAGCTTGAAGAAAAGTAGTGGAGTAAACTACAAATGAGATACAACATGGAAAATAAACACTGGGAATACTGACACAACAGGTATCAAAGCTTTTTAATGGTAGTCTTCAACCACTTAACCTTCCCCATTTCTTTGTCAAACCCACTCCAGTGGATGTCAATCTCCATTCCAATGGATATGTCACTTTATTTTCCAATGTTCTACCCTTTCCTATGCCCCGCTTTTGCTCATGCTATAACCCGTTTAATCTTGCTAATAAAGCATATGAATGCTTTATGGGTACATTTGCACTAGTAGACTAGTTGTCCCAAAGACCAAATGAGATCATGTATGTGAAAGAGTTCAGAAACATACAGTATTAGATAAACAAATATTATTTGTGGCATTTGTGGCAGTCTCTCTATATCATTACATCTCATGATTAGGCCTGGTAAGTCATAATTACTGAGTGCTTGTTATGTATAAACCGGTGGGTTTAAATGATAACAAATATTTGGGAAAACTGAGTCCTGATGTAAGCTCACTTAGGCCTTGTTAGTGACTATCTGCCAATCACTCACCTGATAACAGTGACTCTAAACCACTTTGGGATGAGAGTCACTGCTCCTAACCCCCCAACCTCTGCCATAATGTGCAGAATGTTATTTTGGGAGTCTGGTATTCCAACATAAAAAAAGAAATGTGTCTTTTTAGGTTTTATAGTTTAGTTTACACAGTAACACGTAAATAAAAAAGAAAAACAATCTTATTGCTCTTACATGGTTTTAGACACAACACTAAAGCAGCAACAGTTAAAACAACACTTTAATCCCGTGTGTAATGAAAAAAAAGGCTGTATTTTTTTTTTTTTTTGCTTTCAAAAGGAAATACACACTGAAATAGAAACCAAAGTCCAGTTTTGTGTTTCAGTAAAATTTCCTGGCTTGTAGCTAACAGCCATTTAGCCAGTGTTACTATCTGAACAAGACTTTCACTAAGCAGGAACTGTGCAAAGCTGTGCGCCCCAGTCACTGACATGTCACCGGACCATAACTGCATATATGAATTCTCTTCTTTCAACACACTAGCTTTTGCTTTTTTGTTGTTGTTGGTCGTGGGGCTTGAACTCTGGGCCTGGGTGCTGTCCCTCAGCTCTTCAGCTCAAGGCTAGCGCTCTACCACTTGAGCCACAGAGCCACTTCCGGTTTTCTAGCGGGTTTATTGGAGATAAGAGTCTCACGGAGTTTCCTGCCCAGGCTGGCTTTGAACCTGGATCCTTAGATTGCAGGCGTGAGCCACCAGCACTCGGTAACACACTGGCTTTTAACTACTGTTTTATTTTAACTGAATATTTTCTGCAAACCCAACATCATTCCATAAAACAAGACATTTTCAAGAATGTGGTGTCATTTTTCTCCTCATCCATCTTCACTAGCAGAGGAAAAACAGAGCAATACATGCACATATGCACAAACACTCTTCCTAACAAGGGTCATCACAAAATAATTTTTGAAGTTATAAACCTTAGGACAGTTCCCTGGCAGAATTCTTAATTTATAATAATTTTCACTAGGTTAAGTTCCACAAACCTTAGGACAGTTCCCTGGCAGAATTTTTTTTTTTTTTTGGGGGGGTCCGGTCGTTGGGCCTGAATTCTGAGCCTGGGCGCTGTCCCTCAGCTATTCAGCTCAAGGCTAGCGCTCTACCACTTGAGCCACGGCACCACTTCCAGCTTTTTTTTTCTTTTTGCTTATGTGGTACTGAAAAATCGAACCCAGGGCCTCATGTATGCAAGGCAAGCGCTCTACCACTGAGCCAACTTCCCAGCCCCTGGCAGAATTCTTAATTTATAATAATTTTCACTAGGTTAAGTTCAACAACACATTCTTGTTGTGTTGTATACACACCTCTATATAAGTCCTTTGTACTCTTTAACTGTTCAAAAAATTGAACAGTATTCTGAATGACTAAGAGCCTGTTGGATATCTAAAACAAAATATGTCAGAGATACTACAGTCAATTTGAAGAAAGAGGAAGACAGGGCACCCCACACAACAACATTCCTCTACAAAATCCCCACAACTAATCAGTCAGCCAGTCAAGTGAAATCCTTATTATTTCCATAAATGTCTTCTAACATTCCCTTTTCTTTTGTTTGTTGTGGTAGAGAGAACAAGAAACTTAAACTCAGAAAGACTTGGACTCCAATTTTAGTACAGTCATTTATTAACAATGACAAGCACTGAATCTCTCTGAGGCCTATTTGTTTCATCCATAAAACAGTATCTGTTCCCTTTCATGCCTGCTGCAGAGAGCTGATAGTATAGTGGAATAAAATACTGCGCTACATGATTTAGGTACAGAACTAGAAGTTGGCTTCAGACCAGAGCCAGGAATTTAGTTTAATCTGTTAATATACTGTAGTTTTAGGTGTTGCCACAGCTACACATACATACATACATCATACACATACACACACACACACTTTTTTTTTTGGTGGTTAACTGGAGATAAGAGTCTCACAGGATTTCCTGCCAAGGCAGGCTTCAAACTGCAATCCTCAGCTCTGTGCCTCCTTAGTAGCTGGGTTTACAGGCATAAACCAGTGATGCCCTACTATATTTATATCTATACTTATATTTAGGATTCTGATCTCTAGATTTCTTCTTTGTTTAGAAAGAGCTAATAAAATATATTGATACTATTCTTAAACCAACTACAAAACAAAATTCAACTCCCCATCCCCACCTCCTTCCCAGATATCAGCATTTGAACTCAAGAGTATCGGTTTCCTCCCTCCTCCTCCTCTTCCTCCTCCTCCTCTTCTTTCTCCTCTTCTTCTTCCTCCTCCTCTTCCTCCTCTTCCTCCTCTTCTTCCTCTTCCTCCTCCTCCCCCTTCCCCCTCTCTTCTTTTTTTGTTGGTCATAGGGCTTGAACTCTAGGTTTGGACACTGTCCCTCAGCTCTTCAGCTCAAGACAAGTGCTCTAACACTTGAGCCACAGTACCACTTTCGGTTTTCTGGTGGTTAATTGGGGATAAGAGTCTCATAAACTTTCCTGTGGCTGGCTTTGAACTGTAATCTTCAGATCTCAGCCTCCTGAGTAGCTAGGATTACAGGCGGGAGCCACCAGCACCTGTCCAGAGCATCAGTATCTTGCCCTGATGGTTTCTGCAACTCTAGGCTGGCTTTTTGCTGGTGAGGACTGTTCTGTCCAGGCTGGCTTTGAACCAGGATTCTCTAAGTCTTAGCTGCCCAAGGAGCTAGGAGTACAAGCATGAGCCACTAGTGCCTAGCTCAAGTTCTCTTCTTCAGTTAATTGCTTGGGAACAAATACTAAGAGCCTAATGCAGAACAAGAAGGACTGCAATAAAGACTGAAATAGGTTTTAAGGACTATAAACTTTTTAAAAAGCATATTTGAAAACATTAGTCACTTTTAATCTAATAACAGTTCCAACTCAGACACATTCTTTAGAAAAAACAAATGTTAAGACAAGGAATGACAAGTTCATTAATAAAGTAACTTAGACATTCATCTTTTCAAGAATACAATAAAACCATAATATTATGTTTATTTCAATGTTCCAGCAGGCAGCCCTGAAAGGACAAAGTCATGTTTCGAAGCAATGATTAGAATGCAAACACTCACTGAAAACCAAATTTGTGCACATTAATCTTTACACACAAAAACACATATAGTGGCTGTGTGTGTAATTTTTTAAAGTAATGCCTACTTCAGTGATGATAAAATTATATCACCATTTGCAACCTATAATGAACCAATGGATCTCAGATTAGTTATTAATAACTAACATCACCAAAACAGACCGATTATATCTTATATAGACCACCAATCTTAAATTTATAGAAAAATGGTGAGTGAAAACTTGAACTGAATCTGAACATGATCAACCTAGAGCTAACTAGACATCCCTATTGTATGACATGAGAATCCAGTACAGTGAAGCTGGAGAGTTGCATTCTTGGGATAAATGCTGTTAATGTCAAGCTCTGAAGCAATGCAGACTTAATTCTCACAGACCTGTGGTCGGTTTGACCTCCAGTACAAGGGCTGGCCTTTATTTCATTTGACTCAGGGTTCCACAGCTGCGGCACCCTCCCAATAGAAGCCTGGAGCCGGGGATAGTCAAATAAGCAACAAGCAGGCTGGGAAGCTGGTGTAGCCAGAGGTTTAGGAGGAGGTAAACAGGGGCAGTGAGACCTTTAAGAAGCTCCCCTGACACCAGCATAACAGAGAAGACCACAGTCATAGCCAGAAAGGCTCGAAAACCGCTTACCTTTTACCTCAGGCTCTATCTATATAAGCAGGAGGCGAAGATGGAGCAGAGCACAGTGTAAGTGACCTGTGGGCTTAAATGGGAGCCTCACATTAGGGCTAATCAGCAAAACTAGATTGCCTTCCTTTTTTTTGGGGGGGGGGGGAGGAGGAGAGGGCAAAGTTATTTAAGAACTCTGTCAAATGACACCTCACAAGTGAAGGAAGGGGTGACACTGACCAAGCATTGTACTCATAACCTGACTTACAGAATTATAACCTCTGTACAACTACTTAATAAGGATAGTGAAAACAATAGCTCACCACTAATCTAACAGAACATAGACTCCAGTGTCCATACACAACAATGAGTGCAGAGTTCTTATTAAAATACTTTGGAAAAAAAAGAAAAACATTTTGAAAAAGTCACTAAGCAAACAACATTCCACAAGAAAAACAACAAATCTATACAAGAGAGGATAATCTGATTTAAACTGTTCGATTTTCAACAAAATTTATGAGACATGCATACAAATATGTCCATTCACAGGAAAAAATAAATTAACAAATTATTCTAGAGGAAGCAAAGGTTTTGGATATAAATCAATTATTTAAAAAAAAACCATGGAGTCAGTCAGGTGTCAGTGGCTCATGTCTGTAATTTTAACTTCCCAGGAAGCTGAGATCTGAGGCTCAAAGTTTAGAGCCTGACAAGGCAGAAAAGTCCATGAGACTGGAAGTGGAGTGGGGCTAAAGTGGTAGGTGAAGAGCAGCCCTGGATCATGTATGACCTGAGATGCCAGCCATACTTGAAGACAAAATTTGTCTAAATGCTTCATTAAAATAGTAAAGTCAGTATGTAACCACTCTGTATATCACCTTCATATTATTTTTTAAAGTTCATTTGGCTATCATCAAATGTTTAAGTTCTAGAAGCTGTTATTCCCAGTTAACCAAAACCAGCCCACTGAATTGAGTGAAAAGTTTAAGGGACAGTCCTGAGTGAAAAGGCTAAGGGACAGTGCCCAGGTCTTGAGTTCAAACCTCAGTTCTGGCACAATAAATACATACATATTTACATACACAAATAAATCAAACCATGAACAACTAAAGAAAATGGGAGAACAAAATATCAACAAATAAAAGAGAAATAGCAACAAAGAGAAAGACTTATAAAAAGAAACCTACAGAACTGAAAAATTCAACAACTGACACGAACAGTTTAATAGCAGAACTGAGCAGATATACTGAGGCATGGCTGTAATAATCCCAGTACTTGGAAGGCTGACACAAGGAGGACTCTGAATGTTGAGATCAGGACCAGCTTGGGCTACATAGTAAGGTGCCAGTGACTGTGCTGAAGACAAAGAACAAAGGGAAAACCACAGTGATGACAAAGAATAATAACCTCTGAATCTAAAGATAGGACAAATGAAGCTATTATGAGAAGCAGAAAGAAAAAAATGAAAAGGAAGAGAGCCTAAGGTATCTGTGGGAAACCATCAAACTTACTGATATCCACCTGCTGGGAGTCTCGAAGAGAAGGGTGAGGGTCCAGA